>NW_027555006.1:0-315952 GCF_964656455.1 Halichoerus grypus | reverse complement strand
CGTTGGGTGGATGGCACTTAGGACTACACGCACACACGGGAGAGCCGATCTAGTTTCCCGAAACAAGAGTTGAGTCGATAGCTGCCTCCTGCCCATGCTTATTTCTCCCTCGGAATTCTGCTGGGACTCATTCCCCAGGTTTGCACTCAAGCAGAGTTGAAAATGCTGCCACCCTGTGGAGAGGCGAATGAGCTGAAGCTGGGATTCTTGACCGGCTTCTTTCTGCCAAATCAGTGTGGAGCACTTGGCATTCCTATGCACACACGGAGCGGTAGTGTTAGCTTCAGGTAACAAGAGCTGAGTCGAGAGGTGCCTTCTGGCCCGGACTTCTTCTCCCTCGGTCTCACGTAAGGAACCCGTTCCCCAGGCTCTCACCCACGGTAGCCTGGAAACTGCTTCCTCCCTCAGAGACGTGGATGGTAGCTAAAGCACGGTTTCTCTACCGTGTTGTTTCTCCGAGTTAGAACGCTAGCGATTAGACTTCCATGCGAAAGTGGGGCCGCAGTGCTAGCTTGATGAAACACATGGCGAGTCGTGTTCTGCCTTCTGCTGGGGCCTGAGTCTCACTCGCAAAAAGCTTTGGACTCCCTTGCAGGGCTCTCACGCACGCACACAACAAAACGCTTCCCCACCCTCTGGAGTGGCTGTTTTAGCTGAAGCATGGATTCTCTCCCAAGTTTTTCCTTCGAGTTAGGTGGTTGTCTTTAAGCCTGCACGCACAGCCGGGGTAACGGTACTAGCCCCATAGCCATGGTATGAGTGGAGGGCTGCCTTGTGTACCGGCCTGTCTCTCCCCCGATTTTACGAAATGGAACCCGTCCCCAGGCTCTCACCCACAGTACACCCTATACTGCTTCCTCCCACAGAGGTCGACGGTAGCTAAAGCACGGTTTCTCTACCGTGTTGTTTCTCCGAGTTACAACGCTAGCGATTAGACTTCCATGCAAAAGTGGGGCCGCAGTGCTAACTTCATGAAACAAGTGGGGAGGCGTGTCCTCCCTTCTCCCGGGGCCTGAGTCTCACACGGAAAATGGTTTGGGACTCCATTGCACTTCTCTCACGCAGGCACACAGCAAAATGCTTCCAGCCTCAGGAATGCCTATGTTCGCTGAAGCAGGAATTCTCTACAGAGTTGTTCCTTCGACTTAGGTGCTTGGCTTTAGGCCGGCAGGCACACCCGGGGCAACTGCACTAGCCTCGTAAACACGAGGTGAGTTGACAGCTGCCTTCTGCACTGGCCTGTCTCTCCCTCGATTTTACCTATGGAACCTGTCCCCAGGCTCTCACCCACAGTGCAGCGTAAACTGCTTTCTCACACAGAGAGGTCGACGGTAGCTAAAGCACGCTTTCTCTGCACTGTTGTTTCTTCGAGTTTGAACGCTAGCGATGAGACTTCCAGGCAAAAGTGGGGCCGCAGTGCTAGCTTGACGAAACACATGGCGAGTCGTGTTCTGCCTTCTGCTGGGGCCTGAGTCTCACTCGCAAAAAGCTTTGGACTCCCTTGCAGGGCTCTCACGCACGCACACAACAAAATGCTTCCCCACCCTCTGGAGTGGCTGTTTTAGCTGAAGCATGGATTCTCTCCCAAGGTTTTCCTTCGAGTGAGGTGGTTGTCTTTAAGCCTGCACGCACACCCGGGGCAACGGTACTAGCCCCATAACCATGGTGTGAGCGGAGAGCTGCCTTGTGTACCGGCCTGTCCCTCCCCCGATTTTCCGAAATGGAACCCGTCCTCAGGCTCTCACCCACAGTACACCCTAAACCGCTTCCTCCCACACAGAGGTCGACGGTACCTAAAGCACGGGTTCTCTAGTGTTGTTTCTCCGAGTTAGAACGCTAGCGATTAGACTTCCATGCAAAAGTGGGGCCGCAGTGCTAGCTTCATGAAACAAGTGGGGAGTCGTGTTCTGCTTTCCTCCGGGGCCTGAGTCTCACACAGAAAATGGTTTGGGACTCAGCTGCAGGGCGCTCACCCTTGCACACAGCAAAATGCGTCCACCCTCAGGCATGGCTCTTTTAGCCGAAGCAGGAGTTCTCTAAAGAGTTGTTCCCTTGAGTTAGGTGGTTGGCTTTAGGCCTGCAGGCACCCCCGGGGCAAGGGTACTAGCATCAGAAACAAGAGGTGAGTTTAGAGCTCCCTTCCACACCGGCCCGTTTCTCACTCCATTTCACGTATGGGACCCTTTCCCGGTCTCTCCTACAGGAGCACTGTAAAATTCCTCCGACTTCAGGAACGGCAATGTTACCTAAAGGGCAGTAACTATACACCATGGCTTCGTGGCCTTAGTAGCCTGGTAGGCGAATGAGCTGCAGCTGGGATTCTTTACAGGCTTGTTCCTTCCAAGGCAGTGTTGAGCACGGAGCATTCCAAGCACACATGGAGCAGTAGTGTTAGCTTCAGGTAGCAAGAGCTGAGTCCAGAGGTGCCTTCTGCCCGGAACGGTTTCTCCCTCGGTTTCACGTATGGAAACCGTTCCCCAGGCTCTCACCCACGGTACCCTGTATACTGCTTCCTCCGCCTGGAGGTCGACAGTAACTAAAGCACGATTTCTCTACACTGTTGTTTCTTTGAGTTAGAACGCTAGTGATGAGACTTCCATGCAAAAGTGGGGCCGCAGTGCTAGCTTGATGAAACACAGGGGGAGTCGTGTTCTGCCTTCTGCTGGGGCCTGAGTCTCACTCGCAAAAAGCTTTGGACTCCCTTGCAGGGCTCTCATGCACGCACACAACAAAATGCTTCCACCCTCAGGAGCGGCTGTTTTAGCTGAAGCATGGATTCTCCACCGAGTTTTTCCTTCGAGTTAGGCGGTTTTCATTAAGCCTGCACACACACCCGGGGCAACGGTACTAGCCCCATAGCCATGGTGTGAGTTGAGAGCTGCCTTCTCTCCGGCCTGTCTCTCCCTCGATTTTACGAAACGGAACCCGTCCCCAGGCTCTCACCCACAGTACACCCTAAACTGCTTCCTCCCACACAGAGGTCGTCGGTAGCTAAAGCACGGTTTCTCTTCAGTGTTGTTTCTCCGAGGTAGAACGCTTGCTATTAATGTCCACCATAGCCAAACTGTGGAAAGAGCCAAGATGTCCATCAACAGATGAATGGATAAAGAAGTTTGGTATATATATATATGTGTGTATATATATATATATATATATATATATATATATATATATACACAAAGGAATATTATGCAGCCATCAAAAGGAATGAGATCTTGCCATTTGCAACGACGTGGATGGAACTGGAGGGTATTATGCTGAGCGAAATAAGTCAAACAGAGAAAGACATGTATCATATGACCTCACTGATATGAGGAATTCTTAAACTCAGGAAACAACCTGAGGGTTGCTGGAGTGGGGGGTGGGGTGGGAGGGATGGGGTGACTGTGTGATGGACACTGGGGAGGGTATGTGTTCTGGTAAGCGCTGTGAATTGTGCAAGACTGTTGAATCTCAGATCTGTACCTCTGAAAGAAATAATGCAATATATGTTAAGAAAGAAAAAAAGAAGAAGAAGAATGTAGCAGGAGGGGAAGAATGAAGGGGGAGAAATCGGAGGGGGAGAAGAACCATGAGAGACGATGGACTCTGAAAAACAAACTGAGGGTTCTAGAGGGGAGGGGGGTGGGAGGATGGGATAGCCTGGTGATGGGTATTGAGGAGGGCACGTTCTGCATGGAGCACTGGGTGTTATGCACAAACAATGAATCATGGAACACTATATCTAAAACTACCGATGTAATGTATGGGGATTAACATAACAATAAAAAAATTTAATAAAAAAAAAAAAAGAACGCTTGCTATTAGACTTCCATGCAAAAGTGGGGCCGCAGTGCTAGCCTCAGGAAACAAGTGGGGAGTCGTGTTCTGCCTTCTGCCGGGGCCTGAGTCCCACACGGAAAATGGTTGTGGACTCACTTGCAGTGCGCTCACGCATGCACACAGCAAAATGCGTGCACCCTCCGGCATGGCTACTTTAGCCGAAGCAGGAATTCTCTACAGAGTTGTTCCTTTGAGTTAGGTGGTTGGCTTTAGGCCTGCAGGCACACCCGGGGCAAGGGTACCAGCCTCATCAACAAGAGGTGAGTTGAGAGCTGCCTTCCGCTCCGGCCTGTTTCTCACTCCATTTCACGTATGGGACCCTTTCCCCGGGCTCTCAACCACGAGCACTGTCAAATTCCCCTGGCTTCAGGAACGGCAATGTTAACTAAAGCGCAGTAACTCTATAGCATTGATTCTTGGTGTTAGTAGCCTGGTAACTAGGCATCCAGGCACACAGGGTACAGCAGTGCTAATCTCCTCAAACAAGAGGTGAGTCCACAGCAGCCTTCCTTACAGGCCTGCTTCTCACTCCGAGTTACGTTTAGGTTCCATTTCTCATGCTCTCACAAAAACACACAATAGATGAAGTGCACGCTCAGGAAGGGCGATCTTTGCTGAGGCACGGGTCCTCTGCGCTTTTGTTCCTTTGCGTTGGGTGGATGGCACTTAGGACTACACGCACACACGGGAGAGCCGATCTAGTTTCCCGAAACAAGAGTTGAGTCGATAGCTGCCTCCTGCCCATGCTTATTTCTCCCTCGGAATTCTGCTGGGACTCATTCCCCAGGTTTGCACTCAAGCAGAGTTGAAAATGCTGCCACCCTGTGGAGAGGCGAATGAGCTGAAGCTGGGATTCTTGACCGGCTTCTTTCTGCCAAATCAGTGTGGAGCACTTGGCATTCCTATGCACACACGGAGCGGTAGTGTTAGCTTCAGGTAACAAGAGCTGAGTCGAGAGGTGCCTTCTGGCCCGGACTTCTTCTCCCTCGGTCTCACGTAAGGAACCCGTTCCCCAGGCTCTCACCCACGGTAGCCTGGAAACTGCTTCCTCCCTCAGAGACGAGGATGGTAGCTAAAGCACGGTTTCTCTACCGTGTTGTTTCTCCGAGTTAGAACGCTAGCGATTAGACTTCCATGCGAAAGTGGGGCCGCAGTGCTAGCTTGATGAAACACATGGCGAGTCATGTTCTGCCTTCTGCTGGGGCCTGAGTCTCACTCGCAAAAAGCTTTGGACTCCCTTGCAGGGCTCTCACGCACGCACACAACAAAACGCTTCCCCACCCTCTGGAGTGGCTGTTTTAGCTGAAGCATGGATTCTCTCCCAAGTTTTTCCTTCGAGTTAGGTGGTTGTCTTTAAGCCTGCACGCACACCCGGGGTAACGGTACTAGCCCCATAGCCATGGTATGAGTGGAGGGCTGCCTTGTGTACCGGCCTGTCTCTCCCCCGATTTTACGAAATGGAACCCGTCCCCAGGCTCTCACCCACAGTACACCCTATACTGCTTCCTCCCACAGAGGTCGACGGTAGCTAAAGCACGGTTTCTCTACCGTGTTGTTTCTCCGAGTTACAACGCTAGCGATTAGACTTCCATGCAAAAGTGGGGCCGCAGTGCTAACTTCATGAAACAAGTGGGGAGGCGTGTCCTCCCTTCTCCCGGGGCCTGAGTCTCACACGGAAAATGGTTTGGGACTCCATTGCACTTCTCTCACGCAGGCACACAGCAAAATGCTTCCAGCCTCAGGAATGCCTATGTTCGCTGAAGCAGGAATTCTCTACAGAGTTGTTCCTTCGACTTAGGTGCTTGGCTTTAGGCCTGCAGGCACACCCGGGGCAACTGCACTAGCCTCGTAAACACGAGGTGAGTTGACAGCTGCCTTCTGCACTGGCCTGTCTCTCCCTCGATTTTACCTATGGAACCTGTCCCCAGGCTCTCACCCACAGTGCAGCGTAAACTGCTTTCTCACACAGAGAGGTCGACGGTAGCTAAAGCACGCTTTCTCTGCACTGTTGTTTCTTCGAGTTTGAACGCTAGCGATGAGACTTCCAGGCAAAAGTGGGGCCGCAGTGCTAGCTTGACGAAACACATGGCGAGTCGTGTTCTGCCTTCTGCTGGGGCCTGAGTCTCACTCGCAAAAAGCTTTGGACTCCCTTGCAGGGCTCTCACGCACGCACACAACAAAATGCTTCCCCACCCTCTGGAGTGGCTGTTTTAGCTGAAGCATGGATTCTCTCCCAAGGTTTTCCTTCGAGTTAGGTGGTTGTCTTTAAGCCTGCACGCACACCCGGGGCAACGGTACTAGCCCCATAACCATGGTGTGAGCGGAGAGCTGCCTTGTGTACCGGCCTGTCCCTCCCCCGATTTTCCGAAATGGAACCCGTCCTCAGGCTCTCACCCACAGTACACCCTAAACCGCTTCCTCCCACACAGAGGTCGACGGTACCTAAAGCACGGGTTCTCTAGTGTTGTTTCTCCGAGTTAGAATGCTAGCGATTAGACTTCCATGCAAAAGTGGGGCCGCAGTGCTAGCTTCATGAAACAAGTGGGGAGTCGTGTTCTGCTTTCCTCCGGGGCCTGAGTCTCACACAGAAAATGGTTTGGGACTCAGCTGCAGGGCGCTCACCCTTGCACACAGCAAAATGCGTCCACCCTCAGGCATGGCTCTTTTAGCCGAAGCAGGAATTCTCTAAAGAGTTGTTCCCTTGAGTTAGGTGGTTGGCTTTAGGCCTGCAGGCACCCCCGGGGCAAGGGTACTAGCATCAGAAACAAGAGGTGAGTTTAGAGCTCCCTTCCACACCGGCCCGTTTCTCACTCCATTTCACGTATGGGACCCTTTCCCGGTCTCTCCTACAGGAGCACTGTAAAATTCCTCCGACTTCAGGAACGGCAATGTTACCTAAAGGGCAGTAAGTACACACCATGGCTTCGTGGCCTTAGTAGCCTGGTAGGCGAATGAGCTGCAGCTGGGATTCTTTACAGGCTTGTTCCTTCCAAGGCAGTGTTGAGCACGGAGCATTCCAAGCACACATGGAGCAGTAGTGTTAGCTTCAGGTAGCAAGAGCTGAGTCCAGAGGTGCCTTCTGCCCGGAACGGTTTCTCCCTCGGTTTCACGTATGGAAACCGTTCCCCAGGCTCTCACCCACGGTACCCTGTATACTGCTTCCTCCGCCTGGAGGTCGACAGTAACTAAAGCACGATTTCTCTACACTGTTGTTTCTTTGAGTTAGAACGCTAGTGATGAGACTTCCATGCAAAAGTGGGGCCGCAGTGCTAGCTTGATGAAACACAGGGGGAGTCGTGTTCTGCCTTCTGCTGGGGCCTGAGTCTCACTCGCAAAAAGCTTTGGACTCCCTTGCAGGGCTCTCATGCACGCACACAACAAAATGCTTCCACCCTCAGGAGCGGCTGTTTTAGCTGAAGCATGGATTCTCCACCGAGTTTTTCCTTCGAGTTAGGCGGTTTTCATTAAGCCTGCACACACACCCGGGGCAACGGTACTAGCCCCATAGCCATGGTGTGAGTTGAGAGCTGCCTTCTCTCCGGCCTGTCTCTCCCTCGATTTTACGAAACGGAACCCGTCCCCAGGCTCTCACCCACAGTACACCCTAAACTGCTTCCTCCCACACAGAGGTCGTCGGTAGCTAAAGCACGGTTTCTCTTCAGTGTTGTTTCTCCGAGGTAGAACGCTTGCTATTAATGTCCACCATAGCCAAACTGTGGAAAGAGCCAAGATGTCCATCAACAGATGAATGGATAAAGAAGTTTGGTATATATATATATGTGTGTATATATATATATATATATATATATATATATATATATATATACACACACAAAGGAATATTATGCAGCCATCAAAAGGAATGAGATCTTGCCATTTGCAACGACGTGGATGGAACTGGAGGGTATTATGCTGAGCGAAATAAGTCAAACAGAGAAAGACATGTATCATATGACCTCACTGATATGAGGAATTCTTAAACTCAGGAAACAACCTGAGGGTTGCTGGAGTGGGGGGTGGGGTGGGAGGGATGGGGTGACTGGGTGATGGACACTGGGGAGGGTATGTGTTCTGGTAAGCGCTGTGAATTGTGCAAGACTGTTGAATCTCAGATCTGTACCTCTGAAAGAAATAATGCAATATATGTTAAGAAAGAAAAAAAGAAGAAGAAGAATGTAGCAGGAGGGGAAGAATGAAGGGGGAGAAATCGGAGGGGGAGAAGAACCATGAGAGACGATGGACTCTGAAAAACAAACTGAGGGTTCTAGAGGGGAGGGGGGTGGGAGGATGGGTTAGCCTGGTGATGGGTATTGAGGAGGGCACGTTCTGCATGGAGCACTGGGTGTTATGCACAAACAATGAATCATGGAACACTATATCTAAAACTACCGATGTAATGTATGGGGATTAACATAACAATAAAAAATTTAATAAAAAAAAAAAAGAACGCTTGCTATGAGACTTCCATGCAAAAGTGGGGCCGCAGTGCTAGCCTCAGGAAACAAGTGGGGAGTCGTGTTCTGCCTTCTGCCGGGGCCTGAGTCCCACACGGAAAATGGTTGTGGACTCACTTGCAGTGCGCTCACGCATGCACACAGCAAAATGCGTGCACCCTCCGGCATGGCTACTTTAGCCGAAGCAGGAATTCTCTACAGAGTTGTTCCTTTGAGTTAGGTGGTTGGCTTTAGGCCTGCAGGCACACCCGGGGCAAGGGTACCAGCCTCATCAACAAGAGGTGAGTTGAGAGCTGCCTTCCGCTCCGGCCTGTTTCTCACTCCATTTCACGTATGGGACCCTTTCCCCGGGCTCTCAACCACGAGCACTGTCAAATTCCCCTGGCTTCAGGAACGGCAATGTTAACTAAAGCGCAGTAACTCTATAGCATTGATTCTTGGTGTTAGTAGCCTGGTAACTAGGCATCCAGGCACACAGGGTACAGCAGTGCTAATCTCCTCAAACAAGAGGTGAGTCCACAGCAGCCTTCCTTACAGGCCTGCTTCTCACTCCGAGTTACGTTTAGGTTCCATTTCTCATGCTTTCACAAAAACACACAATAGATGAAGTGCACGCTCAGGAAGGGCGATCTTTGCTGAGGCACGGGTCCTCTGCGCTTTTGTTCCTTTGCGTTGGGTGGATGGCACTTAGGACTACACGCACACACGGGAGAGCCGATCTAGTTTCCCGAAACAAGAGTTGAGTCGATAGCTGCCTCCTGCCCATGCTTATTTCTCCCTCGGAATTCTGCTGGGACTCATTCCCCAGGTTTGCACTCAAGCAGAGTTGAAAATGCTGCCACCCTGTGGAGAGGCGAATGAGCTGAAGCTGGGATTCTTGACCGGCTTCTTTCTGCCAAATCAGTGTGGAGCACTTGGCATTCCTATGCACACACGGAGCGGTAGTGTTAGCTTCAGGTAACAAGAGCTGAGTCGAGAGGTGCCTTCTGGCCCGGACTTCTTCTCCCTCGGTCTCACGTAAGGAACCCGTTCCCCAGGCTCTCACCCACGGTAGCCTGGAAACTGCTTCCTCCCTCAGAGACGTGGATGGTAGCTAAAGCACGGTTTCTCTACCGTGTTGTTTCTCCGAGTTAGAACGCTAGCGATTAGACTTCCATGCGAAAGTGGGGCCGCAGTGCTAGCTTGATGAAACACATGGCGAGTCGTGTTCTGCCTTCTGCTGGGGCCTGAGTCTCACTCGCAAAAAGCTTTGGACTCCCTTGCAGGGCTCTCACGCACGCACACAACAAAACGCTTCCCCACCCTCTGGAGTGGCTGTTTTAGCTGAAGCATGGATTCTCTCCCAAGTTTTTCCTTCGAGTTAGGTGGTTGTCTTTAAGCCTGCACGCACACCCGGGGTAACGGTACTAGCCCCATAGCCATGGTATGAGTGGAGGGCTGCCTTGTGTACCGGCCTGTCTCTCCCCCGATTTTACGAAATGGAACCCGTCCCCAGGCTCTCACCCACAGTACACCCTATACTGCTTCCTCCCACAGAGGTCGACGGTAGCTAAAGCACGGTTTCTCTACCGTGTTGTTTCTCCGAGTTACAACGCTAGCGATTAGACTTCCATGCAAAAGTGGGGCCGCAGTGCTAACTTCATGAAACAAGTGGGGAGGCGTGTCCTCCCTTCTCCCGGGGCCTGAGTCTCACACGGAAAATGGTTTGGGACTCCATTGCACTTCTCTCACGCAGGCACACAGCAAAATGCTTCCAGCCTCAGGAATGCCTATGTTCGCTGAAGCAGGAATTCTCTACAGAGTTGTTCCTTCGACTTAGGTGCTTGGCTTTAGGCCGGCAGGCACACCCGGGGCAACTGCACTAGCCTCGTAAACACGAGGTGAGTTGACAGCTGCCTTCTGCACTGGCCTGTCTCTCCCTCGATTTTACCTATGGAACCTGTCCCCAGGCTCTCACCCACAGTGCAGCGTAAACTGCTTTCTCACACAGAGAGGTCGACGGTAGCTAAAGCACGCTTTCTCTGCACTGTTGTTTCTTCGAGTTTGAACGCTAGCGATGAGACTTCCAGGCAAAAGTGGGGCCGCAGTGCTAGCTTGACGAAACACATGGCGAGTCGTGTTCTGCCTTCTGCTGGGGCCTGAGTCTCACTCGCAAAAAGCTTTGGACTCCCTTGCAGGGCTCTCACGCACGCACACAACAAAATGCTTCCCCACCCTCTGGAGTGGCTGTTTTAGCTGAAGCATGGATTCTCTCCCAAGGTTTTCCTTCGAGTTAGGTGGTTGTCTTTAAGCCTGCACGCACACCCGGGGCAACGGTACTAGCCCCATAACCACGGTGTGAGCGGAGAGCTGCCTTGTGTACCGGCCTGTCCCTCCCCCGATTTTCCGAAATGGAACCCGTCCTCAGGCTCTCACCCACAGTACACCCTAAACCGCTTCCTCCCACACAGAGGTCGACGGTACCTAAAGCACGGGTTCTCTAGTGTTGTTTCTCCGAGTTAGAACGCTAGCGATTAGACTTCCATGCAAAAGTGGGGCCGCAGTGCTAGCTTCATGAAACAAGTGGGGAGTCGTGTTCTGCTTTCCTCCGGGGCCTGAGTCTCACACAGAAAATGGTTTGGGACTCAGCTGCAGGGCGCTCACCCTTGCACACAGCAAAATGCGTCCACCCTCAGGCATGGCTCTTTTAGCCGAAGCAGGAATTCTCTAAAGAGTTGTTCCCTTGAGTTAGGTGGTTGGCTTTAGGCCTGCAGGCACCCCCGGGGCAAGGGTACTAGCATCAGAAACAAGAGGTGAGTTTAGAGCTCCCTTCCACACCGGCCCGTTTCTCACTCCGTTTCACGTATGGGACCCTTTCCCGGTCTCTCCTACAGGAGCACTGTAAAATTCCTCCGACTTCAGGAATGGCAATGTTACCTAAAGGGCATTAACTATACACCATGGCTTCGTGGCCGTAGTAACCTGGTAGGCAAATGAGCTGCAGCTGGGATTCTTTACAGGCTTGTTCCTTCCAAGGCAGTGTTGAGCACGGAGCATTCCAAGCACACATGGAGCAGTAGTGTTAGCTTCAGGTAGCAAGAGCTGAGTCCAGAGGTGCCTTCTGCCCGGAACGGTTTCTCCCTCGGTTTCACGTATGGATACCGTTCCCCAGGCTCTCACCCACGGTACCCTGTATACTGCTTCCTCCGCCTGGAGGTCGACAGTAACTAAAGCACGATTTCTCTACACTGTTGTTTCTTTGAGTTAGAACGCTAGTGATGAGACTTCCATGCAAAAGTGGGGCCGCAGTGCTAGCTTGATGAAACACAGGGGGAGTCGTGTTCTGCCTTCTGCTGGGGCCTGAGTCTCACTCGCAAAAAGCTTTGGACTCCCTTGCAGCTCTCTCATGCACGCACACAACAAAATGCTTCCACCCTCAGGAGCGGCTGTTTTAGCTGAAGCGTGGATTCTCCACCGAGTTTTTCCTTCGAGTTAGGCGGTTTTCATTAAGCCTGCACACACACCTGGGGCAACGGTACTAGCCCCATAGCCATGGTGTGAGTTGAGAGCTGCCTTCTCTCCGGCCTGTCTCTCCCTCGATTTTACGAAACGGAACCCGTCCCCAGGCTCTCACCCACAGTACACCCTAAACTGCTTCCTCCCACACAGAGGTCGTCGGTAGCTAAAGCACGGTTTCCCTTCAGTGTTGTTTCTCCGAGGTAGAACGCTTGCTATTAATGTCCACCATAGCCAAACTGTGGAAAGAGCCAAGATGTCCATCAACAGATGAATGGATAAAGAAGTTTGGTATATATATATATATGTGTGTATATATATATATATATATATATATATATATATATACACAATGGAATATTATGCAGCCATCAAAAGGAATGAGATCTTGCCATTTGCAACGACGTGGATGGAACTGGAGGGTATTATGCTGAGCGAAATAAGTCAAACAGAGAAAGACATGTATCATATGACCTCACTGATATGAGGAATTCTTAAACTCAGGAAACAAACTGAGGGTTGCTGGAGTGGGGGGTGGGGTGGGAGGGATGGGGTGACTGGGTGATGGACACTGGGGAGGGTATGTGTTCTGGTAAGCGCTGTGAATTGTGCAAGACTGTTGAATCTCAGATCTGTACCTCTGAAAGAAATAATGCAATATATGTTAAGAAAGAAAAAAAGAAGAAGAAGAATGTAGCAGGAGGGGAAGAATGAAGGGGGAGAAATCGGAGGGGGAGAAGAACCATGAGAGACGATGGACTCTGAAAAACAAACTGAGGGTTCTAGAGGGGAGGGGGGTGGGAGGTTGGGTTAGCCTGGTGATGGGTATTGAGGAGGGCACGTTCTGCATGGAGCACTGTGTGTTATGCACAAACAATGAATCATGGAACACTATATCTAAAACTACCGATGTAATGTATGGGGATTAACATAACAATAAAAAAAATTTAATAAAAAAAAAAAAAAAGAACGCTTGCTTTTAGACTTCCATGCAAAAGTGGGGCCGCAGTGCTAGCCTCAGGAAACAAGTGTGGAGTCGTGTTCTGCCTTCTGCCGGGGCCTGAGTCCCACACGGAAAATGGTTGTGGACTCACTTGCAGTGCGCTCACGCATGCACACAGCAAAATGCGTGCACCCTCCGGCATGGCTACTTTAGCCGAAGCAGGAATTCTCTACAGAGTTGTTCCTTTGAATTAGGTGGTTGGCTTTAGGCCTGCAGGCACACCCGGGGCAAGGGTACCAGCCTCATCAACAAGAGGTGAGTTGAGAGCTGCCTTCCGCTCCGGCCTGTTTCTCACTCCATTTCACGTATGGGACCCTTTCCCCGGGCTCTCAACCACGAGCACTGTCAAATTCCCCTGGCTTCAGGAACGGCAATGTTAACTAAAGCGCAGTAACTCTATAGCATTGATTCTTGGTGTTAGTAGCCTGGTAACTAGGCATCCAGGCACACAGGGTACAGCAGTGCTAATCTCCTCAAACAAGAGGTGAGTCCACAGCAGCCTTCCTTACAGGCCTGCTTCTCACTCCGAGTTACGTTTAGGTTCCATTTCTCATGCTTTCACAAAAACACACAATAGATGAAGTGCACGCTCAGGAAGGGCGATCTTTGCTGAGGCACGGGTCCTCTGCGCTTTTGTTCCTTTGCGTTGGGTGGATGGCACTTAGGACTACACGCACACACGGGAGAGCCGATCTAGTTTCCCGAAACAAGAGTTGAGTCGATAGCTGCCTCCTGCCCATGCTTATTTCTCCCTCGGAATTCTGCTGGGACTCATTCCCCAGGTTTGCACTCAAGCAGAGTTGAAAATGCTGCCACCCTGTGGAGAGGCGAATGAGCTGAAGCTGGGATTCTTGACCGGCTTCTTTCTGCCAAATCAGTGTGGAGCACTTGGCATTCCTATGCACACACGGAGCGGTAGTGTTAGCTTCAGGTAACAAGAGCTGAGTCGAGAGGTGCCTTCTGGCCCGGACTTCTTCTCCCTCGGTCTCACGTAAGGAACCCGTTCCCCAGGCTCTCACCCACGGTAGCCTGGAAACTGCTTCCTCCCTCAGAGACGTGGATGGTAGCTAAAGCACGGTTTCTCTACCGTGTTGTTTCTCCGAGTTAGAACGCTAGCGATTAGACTTCCATGCGAAAGTGGGGCCGCAGTGCTAGCTTGATGAAACACATGGCGAGTCGTGTTCTGCCTTCTGCTGGGGCCTGAGTCTCACTCGCAAAAAGCTTTGGACTCCCTTGCAGGGCTCTCACGCACGCACACAACAAAACGCTTCCCCACCCTCTGGAGTGGCTGTTTTAGCTGAAGCATGGATTCTCTCCCAAGTTTTTCCTTCGAGTTAGGTGGTTGTCTTTAAGCCTGCACGCACACCCGGGGTAACGGTACTAGCCCCATAGCCATGGTATGAGTGGAGGGCTGCCTTGTGTACCGGCCTGTCTCTCCCCCGATTTTACGAAATGGAACCCGTCCCCAGGCTCTCACCCACAGTACACCCTATACTGCTTCCTCCCACAGAGGTCGACGGTAGCTAAAGCACGGTTTCTCTACCGTGTTGTTTCTCCGAGTTACAACGCTAGCGATTAGACTTCCATGCAAAAGTGGGGCCGCAGTGCTAACTTCATGAAACAAGTGGGGAGGCGTGTCCTCCCTTCTCCCGGGGCCTGAGTCTCACACGGAAAATGGTTTGGGACTCCATTGCACTTCTCTCACGCAGGCACACAGCAAAATGCTTCCAGCCTCAGGAATGCCTATGTTCGCTGAAGCAGGAATTCTCTACAGAGTTGTTCCTTCGACTTAGGTGCTTGGCTTTAGGCCGGCAGGCACACCCGGGGCAACTGCACTAGCCTCGTAAACACGAGGTGAGTTGACAGCTGCCTTCTGCACTGGCCTGTCTCTCCCTCGATTTTACCTATGGAACCTGTCCCCAGGCTCTCACCCACAGTGCAGCGTAAACTGCTTTCTCACACAGAGAGGTCGACGGTAGCTAAAGCACGCTTTCTCTGCACTGTTGTTTCTTCGAGTTTGAACGCTAGCGATGAGACTTCCAGGCAAAAGTGGGGCCGCAGTGCTAGCTTGACGAAACACATGGCGAGTCGTGTTCTGCCTTCTGCTGGGGCCTGAGTCTCACTCGCAAAAAGCTTTGGACTCCCTTGCAGGGCTCTCACGCACGCACACAACAAAATGCTTCCCCACCCTCTGGAGTGGCTGTTTTAGCTGAAGCATGGATTCTCTCCCAAGGTTTTCCTTCGAGTTAGGTGGTTGTCTTTAAGCCTGCACGCACACCCGGGGCAACGGTACTAGCCCCATAACCATGGTGTGAGCGGAGAGCTGCCTTGTGTACCGGCCTGTCCCTCCCCCGATTTTCCGAAATGGAACCCGTCCTCAGGCTCTCACCCACAGTACACCCTAAACCGCTTCCTCCCACACAGAGGTCGACGGTACCTAAAGCACGGGTTCTCTAGTGTTGTTTCTCCGAGTTAGAACGCTAGCGATTAGACTTCCATGCAAAAGTGGGGCCGCAGTGCTAGCTTCATGAAACAAGTGGGGAGTCGTGTTCTGCTTTCCTCCGGGGCCTGAGTCTCACACAGAAAATGGTTTGGGACTCAGCTGCAGGGCGCTCACCCTTGCACACAGCAAAATGCGTCCACCCTCAGGCATGGCTCTTTTAGCCGAAGCAGGAATTCTCTAAAGAGTTGTTCCCTTGAGTTAGGTGGTTGGCTTTAGGCCTGCAGGCACCCCCGGGGCAAGGGTACTAGCATCAGAAACAAGAGGTGAGTTTAGAGCTCCCTTCCACACCGGCCCGTTTCTCACTCCGTTTCACGTATGGGACCCTTTCCCGGTCTCTCCTACAGGAGCACTGTAAAATTCCTCCGACTTCAGGAACGGCAATGTTACCTAAAGGGCATTAACTATACACCATGGCTTCGTGGCCGTAGTAACCTGGTAGGCAAATGAGCTGCAGCTGGGATTCTTTACAGGCTTGTTCCTTCCAAGGCAGTGTTGAGCACGGAGCATTCCAAGCACACATGGAGCAGTAGTGTTAGCTTCAGGTAGCAAGAGCTGAGTCCAGAGGTGCCTTCTGCCCGGAACGGTTTCTCCCTCGGTTTCACGTATGGATACCGTTCCCCAGGCTCTCACCCACGGTACCCTGTATACTGCTTCCTCCGCCTGGAGGTCGACAGTAACTAAAGCACGATTTCTCTACACTGTTGTTTCTTTGAGTTAGAACGCTAGTGATGAGACTTCCATGCAAAAGTGGGGCCGCAGTGCTAGCTTGATGAAACACAGGGGGAGTCGTGTTCTGCCTTCTGCTGGGGCCTGAGTCTCACTCGCAAAAAGCTTTGGACTCCCTTGCAGCTCTCTCATGCACGCACACAACAAAATGCTTCCACCCTCAGGAGCGGCTGTTTTAGCTGAAGCGTGGATTCTCCACCGAGTTTTTCCTTCGAGTTAGGCGGTTTTCATTAAGCCTGCACACACACCCGGGGCAACGGTACTAGCCCCATAGCCATGGTGTGAGTTGAGAGCTGCCTTCTCTCCGGCCTGTCTCTCCCTCGATTTTACGAAACGGAACCCGTCCCCAGGCTCTCACCCACAGTACACCCTAAACTGCTTCCTCCCACACAGAGGTCGTCGGTAGCTAAAGCACGGTTTCTCTTCAGTGTTGTTTCTCCGAGGTAGAACGCTTGCTATTAATGTCCACCATAGCCAAACTGTGGAAAGAGCCAAGATGTCCATCAACAGATGAATGGATAAAGAAGTTTGGTATATATATATATATGTGTGTATATATATATATATATATATATATATATATATATACACAGTGGAATATTATGCAGCCATCAAAAGGAATGAGATCTTGCCATTTGCAACGACGTGGATGGAACTGGAGGGTATTATGCTGAGCGAAATAAGTCAAACAGAGAAAGACATGTATCATATGACCTCACTGATATGAGGAATTCTTAAACTCAGGAAACAAACTGAGGGTTGCTGGAGTGGGGGGTGGGGTGGGAGGGATGGGGTGACTGGGTGATGGACACTGGGGAGGGTATGTGTTCTGGTAAGCGCTGTGAATTGTGCAAGACTGTTGAATCTCAGATCTGTACCTCTGAAAGAAATAATGCAATATATGTTAAGAAAGAAAAAAAGAAGAAGAAGAATGTAGCAGGAGGGGAAGAATGAAGGGGGAGAAATCGGAGGGGGAGAAGAACCATGAGAGACGATGGACTCTGAAAAACAAACTGAGGGTTCTAGAGGGGAGGGGGGTGGGAGGTTGGGTTAGCCTGGTGATGGGTATTGAGGAGGGCACGTTCTGCATGGAGCACTGGGTGTTATGCACAAACAATGAATCATGGAACACTATATCTAAAACTACCGATGTAATGTATGGGGATTAACATAACAATAAAAAAAATTTAATAAAAAAAAAAAAAAAGAACGCTTGCTTTTAGACTTCCATGCAAAAGTGGGGCCGCAGTGCTAGCCTCAGGAAACAAGTGTGGAGTCGTGTTCTGCCTTCTGCCGGGGCCTGAGTCCCACACGGAAAATGGTTGTGGACTCACTTGCAGTGCGCTCACGCATGCACACAGCAAAATGCGTGCACCCTCCGGCATGGCTACTTTAGCCGAAGCAGGAATTCTCTACAGAGTTGTTCCTTTGAATTAGGTGGTTGGCTTTAGGCCTGCAGGCACACCCGGGGCAAGGGTACCAGCCTCATCAACAAGAGGTGAGTTGAGAGCTGCCTTCCGCTCCGGCCTGTTTCTCACTCCATTTCACGTATGGGACCCTTTCCCCGGGCTCTCAACCACGAGCACTGTCAAATTCCCCTGGCTTCAGGAACGGCAATGTTAACTAAAGCGCAGTAACTCTATAGCATTGATTCTTGGTGTTAGTAGCCTGGTAACTAGGCATCCAGGCACACAGGGTACAGCAGTGCTAATCTCCTCAAACAAGAGGTGAGTCCACAGCAGCCTTCCTTACAGGCCTGCTTCTCACTCCGAGTTACGTTTAGGTTCCATTTCTCATGCTCTCACAAAAACACACAATAGATGAAGTGCACGCTCAGGAAGGGCGATCTTTGCTGAGGCACGGGTCCTCTGCGCTTTTGTTCCTTTGCGTTGGGTGGATGGCACTCAGGACTACACGCACACACGGGAGAGCCGATCTAGTTTCCTGAAACAAGAGTTGAGTCGATAGCTGCCTCCTGCCCATGCTTATTTCTCCCTCGGAATTCTGCTGGGACTCATTCCCCAGGTTTGCACTCAAGCAGAGTTGAAAATGCTGCCACCCTGTGGAGAGGCGAATGAGCTGAAGCTGGGATTCTTGACCGGCTTCTTTCTGCCAAATCAGTGTGGAGCACTTGGCATTCCTATGCACACACGGAGCGGTAGTGTTAGCTTCAGGTAACAAGAGCTGAGTCGAGAGGTGCCTTCTGGCCCGGACTTCTTCTCCCTCGGTCTCACGTAAGGAACCCGTTCCCCAGGCTCTCACCCACGGTAGCCTGGAAACTGCTTCCTCCCTCAGAGACGTGAATGGTAGCTAAAGCACGGTTTCTCTACCGTGTTGTTTCTCCGAGTTAGAACGCTAGCGATTAGACTTCCATGCGAAAGTGGGGCCGCAGTGCTAGCTTGATGAAACACATGGCGAGTCGTGTTCTGCCTTCTGCTGGGGCCTGAGTCTCACTCGCAAAAAGCTTTGGACTCCCTTGCAGGGCTCTCACGCACGCACACAACAAAACGCTTCCCCACCCTCTGGAGTGGCTGTTTTAGCTGAAGCATGGATTCTCTCCCAAGTTTTTCCTTCGAGTTAGGTGGTTGTCTTTAAGCCTGCACGCACAGCCGGGGCAACGGTACTAGCCCCATAGCCATGGTATGAGTGGAGGGCTGCCTTGTGTACCGGCCTGTCTCTCCCCCAATTTTACGAAATGGAACCCGTCCCCAGGCTCTCACCCACAGTACACCCTATACTGCTTCCTCCCACAGAGGTCGACGGTAGCTAAAGCACGGTTTCTCTACCGTGTTGTTTCTCCGAGTTACAACGCTAGCGATTAGACTTCCATGCAAAAGTGGGGCCGCAGTGCTAGCTTCATGAAACAAGTGGGGAGTCGTGTTCTGCTTTCCTCCGGGGCCTGAGTCTCACACAGAAAATGGTTTGGGACTCAGCTGCAGGGCGCTCACCCTTGCACACAGCAAAATGCGTCCACCCTCAGGCATGGCTCTTTTAGCCGAAGCAGGAATTCTCTAAAGAGTTCTTCCCTTGAGTTAGGTGGTTGGCTTTAGGCCTGCAGGCACCCCCGGGGCAAGGGTACTAGCATCAGAAACAAGAGGTGAGTTTAGAGCTCCCTTCCACACCGGCCCGTTTCTCACTCCGTTTCACGTGTGGGACCCTTTCCCGGTCTCTCCTACAGGAGCAGTGTAAAATTCCTCCGACTTCAGGAACGGCAATGTTACCTAAAGGGCAGTAACTATACACCATGGCTTCGTGGCCTTAGTAGCCTGGTAGGCGAATGAGCTGCAGCTGGGATTCTTTACAGGCTTGTTCCTTCCAAGGCAGTGTTGAGCACGGAGCATTCCAAGCACACATGGAGCAGTAGTGTTAGCTTCAGGTAGCAAGAGCTGAGTCCAGAGGTGCCTTCTGCCCGGAACGGTTTCTCCCTCGGTTTCACGTATGGAAACCGTTCCCCAGGCTCTCACCCACGGTACCCTGTATACTGCTTCCTCCGCCTGGAGGTCGACAGTAACTAAAGCACGATTTCTCTACACTGTTGTTTCTTTGAGTTAGAACGCTAGTGATGAGACTTCCATGCAAAAGTGGGGCCGCAGTGCTAGCTTGATGAAACACAGGGGGAGTCGTGTTCTGCCTTCTGCTGGGGCCTGAGTCTCACTCGCAAAAAGCTTTGGACTCCCTTGCAGGGCTCTCATGCACGCACACAACAAAATGCTTCCACCCTCAGGAGCGGCTGTTTTAGCTGAAGCATGGATTCTCCACCGAGTTTTTCCTTCGAGTTAGGCGGTTTTCATTAAGCCTGCACACACACCCGGGGCAACGGTACTAGCCCCATAGCCATGGTGTGAGTTGAGAGCTGCCTTCTCTCCGGCCTGTCTCTCCCTCGATTTTACGAAACGGAACCCGTCCCCAGGCTCTCACCCACAGTACACCCTAAACTGCTTCCTCCCACACAGAGGTCGTCGGTAGCTAAAGCACGGTTTCTCTTCAGTGTTGTTTCTCCGAGGTAGAACGCTTGCTATTAATGTCCACCATAGCCAAACTGTGGAAAGAGCCAAGATGTCCATCAACAGATGAATGGATAAAGAAGTTTGGTATATATATATATATGTGTGTATATATATATATATATATATATATATATATATATACACAGTGGAATATTATGCAGCCATCAAAAGGAATGAGATCTTGCCATTTGCAACGACGTGGATGGAACTGGAGGGTATTATGCTGAGCGAAATAAGTCAAACAGAGAAAGACATGTATCATATGACCTCACTGATATGAGGAATTCTTAAACTCAGGAAACAAACTGAGGGTTGCTGGAGTGGGGGGTGGGGTGGGAGGGATGGGGTGACTGGGTGATGGACACTGGGGAGGGTATGTGTTCTGGTAAGCGCTGTGAATTGTGCAAGACTGTTGAATCTCAGATCTGTACCTCTGAAAGAAATAATGCAATATATGTTAAGAAAGAAAAAAAGAAGAAGAAGAATGTAGCAGGAGGGGAAGAATGAAGGGGGAGAAATCGGAGGGGGAGAAGAACCATGAGAGACGATGGACTCTGAAAAACAAACTGAGGGTTCTAGAGGGGAGGGGGGTGGGAGGTTGGGTTAGCCTGGTGATGGGTATTGAGGAGGGCACGTTCTGCATGGAGCACTGGGTGTTATGCACAAACAATGAATCATGGAACACTATATCTAAAACTACCGATGTAATGTATGGGGATTAACATAACAATAAAAAAAATTTAATAAAAAAAAAAAAAAAGAACGCTTGCTTTTAGACTTCCATGCAAAAGTGGGGCCGCAGTGCTAGCCTCAGGAAACAAGTGTGGAGTCGTGTTCTGCCTTCTGCCGGGGCCTGAGTCCCACACGGAAAATGGTTGTGGACTCACTTGCAGTGCGCTCACGCATGCACACAGCAAAATGCGTGCACCCTCCGGCATGGCTACTTTAGCCGAAGCAGGAATTCTCTACAGAGTTGTTCCTTTGAATTAGGTGGTTGGCTTTAGGCCTGCAGGCACACCCGGGGCAAGGGTACCAGCCTCATCAACAAGAGGTGAGTTGAGAGCTGCCTTCCGCTCCGGCCTGTTTCTCACTCCATTTCACGTATGGGACCCTTTCCCCGGGCTCTCAACCACGAGCACTGTCAAATTCCCCTGGCTTCAGGAACGGCAATGTTAACTAAAGCGCAGTAACTCTATAGCATTGATTCTTGGTGTTAGTAGCCTGGTAACTAGGCATCCAGGCACACAGGGTACAGCAGTGCTAATCTCCTCAAACAAGAGGTGAGTCCACAGCAGCCTTCCTTACAGGCCTGCTTCTCACTCCGAGTTACGTTTAGGTTCCATTTCTCATGCTCTCACAAAAACACACAATAGATGAAGTGCACGCTCAGGAAGGGCGATCTTTGCTGAGGCACGGGTCCTCTGCGCTTTTGTTCCTTTGCGTTGGGTGGATGGCACTCAGGACTACACGCACACACGGGAGAGCCGATCTAGTTTCCTGAAACAAGAGTTGAGTCGATAGCTGCCTCCTGCCCATGCTTATTTCTCCCTCGGAATTCTGCTGGGACTCATTCCCCAGGTTTGCACTCAAGCAGAGTTGAAAATGCTGCCACCCTGTGGAGAGGCGAATGAGCTGAAGCTGGGATTCTTGACCGGCTTCTTTCTGCCAAATCAGTGTGGAGCACTTGGCATTCCTATGCACACACGGAGCGGTAGTGTTAGCTTCAGGTAACAAGAGCTGAGTCGAGAGGTGCCTTCTGGCCCGGACTTCTTCTCCCTCGGTCTCACGTAAGGAACCCGTTCCCCAGGCTCTCACCCACGATAGCCTGGAAACTGCTTCCTCCCTCAGAGACGTGAATGGTAGCTAAAGCACGGTTTCTCTACCGTGTTGTTTCTCCGAGTTAGAACGCTAGCGATTAGACTTCCATGCGAAAGTGGGGCCGCAGTGCTAGCTTGATGAAACACATGGCGAGTCGTGTTCTGCCTTCTGCTGGGGCCTGAGTCTCACTCGCAAAAAGCTTTGGACTCCCTTGCAGGGCTCTCACGCACGCACACAACAAAACGCTTCCCCACCCTCTGGAGTGGCTGTTTTAGCTGAAGCATGGATTCTCTCCCAAGTTTTTCCTTCGAGTTAGGTGGTTGTCTTTAAGCCTGCACGCACAGCCGGGGCAACGGTACTAGCCCCATAGCCATGGTATGAGTGGAGGGCTGCCTTGTGTACCGGCCTGTCTCTCCCCCAATTTTACGAAATGGAACCCGTCCCCAGGCTCTCACCCACAGTACACCCTATACTGCTTCCTCCCACAGAGGTCGACGGTAGCTAAAGCACGGTTTCTCTACCGTGTTGTTTCTCCGAGTTACAACGCTAGCGATTAGACTTCCATGCAAAAGTGGGGCCGCAGTGCTAGCTTCATGAAACAAGTGGGGAGTCGTGTTCTGCTTTCCTCCGGGGCCTGAGTCTCACACAGAAAATGGTTTGGGACTCAGCTGCAGGGCGCTCACCCTTGCACACAGCAAAATGCGTCCACCCTCAGGCATGGCTCTTTTAGCCGAAGCAGGAATTCTCTAAAGAGTTCTTCCCTTGAGTTAGGTGGTTGGCTTTAGGCCTGCAGGCACCCCCGGGGCAAGGGTACTAGCATCAGAAACAAGAGGTGAGTTTAGAGCTCCCTTCCACACCGGCCCGTTTCTCACTCCGTTTCACGTGTGGGACCCTTTCCCGGTCTCTCCTACAGGAGCAGTGTAAAATTCCTCCGACTTCAGGAACGGCAATGTTACCTAAAGGGCAGTAACTATACACCATGGCTTCGTGGCCTTAGTAGCCTGGTAGGCGAATGAGCTGCAGCTGGGATTCTTTACAGGCTTGTTCCTTCCAAGGCAGTGTTGAGCACGGAGCATTCCAAGCACACATGGAGCAGTAGTGTTAGCTTCAGGTAGCAAGAGCTGAGTCCAGAGGTGCCTTCTGCCCGGAACGGTTTCTCCCTCGGTTTCACGTATGGAAACCGTTCCCCAGGCTCTCACCCACGGTACCCTGTATACTGCTTCCTCCGCCTGGAGGTCGACAGTAACTAAAGCACGATTTCTCTACACTGTTGTTTCTTTGAGTTAGAACGCTAGTGATGAGACTTCCATGCAAAAGTGGGGCCGCAGTGCTAGCTTGATGAAACACAGGGGGAGTCGTGTTCTGCCTTCTGCTGGGGCCTGAGTCTCACTCGCAAAAAGCTTTGGACTCCCTTGCAGGGCTCTCATGCACGCACACAACAAAATGCTTCCACCCTCAGGAGCGGCTGTTTTAGCTGAAGCATGGATTCTCCACCGAGTTTTTCCTTCGAGTTAGGCGGTTTTCATTAAGCCTGCACACACACCCGGGGCAACGGTACTAGCCCCATAGCCATGGTGTGAGTTGAGAGCTGCCTTCTCTCCGGCCTGTCTCTCCCTCGATTTTACGAAACGGAACCCGTCCCCAGGCTCTCACCCACAGTACACCCTAAACTGCTTCCTCCCACACAGAGGTCGTCGGTAGCTAAAGCACGGTTTCTCTTCAGTGTTGTTTCTCCGAGGTAGAACGCTTGCTATTAATGTCCACCATAGCCAAACTGTGGAAAGAGCCAAGATGTCCATCAACAGATGAATGGATAAAGAAGTTTGGTATATATATATATATATATATATATATATATATATATATATATATACATACACAAAGGAATATTATGCAGCCATCAAAAGGAATGAGATCTTGCCATTTGCAACGACGTGGATGGAACTGGAGGGTATTATGCTGAGCGAAATAAGTCAAACAGAGAAAGACATGTATCATATGACCTCACTGATATGAGGAATTCTTAAACTCAGGAAACAAACTGAGGGTTGCTGGAGTGGGGGGTGGGGTGGGAGGGATGGGGTGACTGGGTGATGGACACTGGGGAGGGTATGTGTTCTGGTAAGCGCTGTGAATTGTGCAAGACTGTTGAATCTCAGATCTGTACCTCTGAAAGAAATAATGCAATATATGTTAAGAAAGAAAAAAAGAAGAAGAAGAATGTAGCAGGAGGGGAAGAATGAAGGGGGAGAAATCGGAGGGGGAGAAGAACCATGAGAGACGATGGACTCTGAAAAACAAACTGAGGGTTCTAGAGGGGAGGGGGGTGGGAGGATGGGTTAGCCTGGTGATGGGTATTGAGGAGGGCACGTTCTGCATGGAGCACTGGGTGTTATGCACAAACAATGAATCATGGAACACTATATCTAAAACTACCGATGTAATGTATGGGGATTAACATAACAATAAAAAAATTTAATAAAAAAAAAAAAAAGAACGCTTGCTATTAGACTTCCATGCAAAAGTGGGGCCGCAGTGCTAGCCTCAGGAAACAAGTGGGGAGTCGTGTTCTGCCTTCTGCCGGGGCCTGAGTCCCACACGGAAAATGGTTGTGGACTCACTTGCAGTGCGCTCACGCATGCACACAGCAAAATGCGTCCACCCTCCGGCATGGCTACTTTAGCCGAAGCAGGAATTCTCTACAGAGTTGTTCCTTTGAGTTAGGTGGTTGGCTTTAGGCCTGCAGGCACACCCGGGGCAAGGGTACCAGCCTCATCAACAAGAGGTGAGTTGAGAGCTGCCTTCCGCTCCGGCCTGTTTCTCACTCCATTTCACGTATGGGACCCTTTCCCCGGGCTCTCAACCACGAGCACTGTCAAATTCCCCTGGCTTCAGGAACGGCAATGTTAACTAAAGCGCAGTAACTCTATAGCATTGATTCTTGGTGTTAGTAGCCTGGTAACTAGGCATCCAGGCACACAGGGTACAGCAGTGCTAATCTCCTCAAACAAGAGGTGAGTCCACAGCAGCCTTCCTTACAGGCCTGCTTCTCACTCCGAGTTACGTTTAGGTTCCATTTCTCATGCTCTCACAAAAACACACAATAGATGAAGTGCACGCTCAGGAAGGGCGATCTTTGCTGAGGCACGGGTCCTCTGCGCTTTTGTTCCTTTGCGTTGGGTGGATGGCACTTAGGACTACACGCACACACGGGAGAGCCGATCTAGTTTCCCGAAACAAGAGTTGAGTCGATAGCTGCCTCCTGCCCATGCTTATTTCTCCCTCGGAATTCTGCTGGGACTCATTCCCCAGGTTTGCACTCAAGCAGAGTTGAAAATGCTGCCACCCTGTGGAGAGGCGAATGAGCTGAAGCTGGGATTCTTGACCGGCTTCTTTCTGCCAAATCAGTGTGGAGCACTTGGCATTCCTATGCACACACGGAGCGGTAGTGTTAGCTTCAGGTAACAAGAGCTGAGTCGAGAGGTGCCTTCTGGCCCGGACTTCTTCTCCCTCGGTCTCACGTAAGGAACCCGTTCCCCAGGCTCTCACCCACGGTAGCCTGGAAACTGCTTCCTCCCTCAGAGACGTGGATGGTAGCTAAAGCACGGTTTCTCTACCGTGTTGTTTCTCCGAGTTAGAACGCTAGCGATTAGACTTCCATGCGAAAGTGGGGCCGCAGTGCTAGCTTGACGAAACACATGGCGAGTCGTGTTCTGCCTTCTGCTGGGGCCTGAGTCTCACTCGCAAAAAGCTTTGGACTCCCTTGCAGGGCTCTCACGCACGCACACAACAAAACGCTTCCCCCCCCCTCTGGAGTGGCTGTTTTAGCTGAAGCATGGATTCTCTCCCAAGTTTTTCCTTCGAGTTAGGTGGTTGTCTTTAAGCCTGCACGCACACCCGGGGTAACGGTACTAGCCCCATAGCCATGGTATGAGTGGAGGGCTGCCTTGTGTACCGGCCTGTCTCTCCCCCGATTTTACGAAATGGAACCCGTCCCCAGGCTCTCACCCACAGTACACCCTATACTGCTTCCTCCCACAGAGGTCGACGGTAGCTAAAGCACGGTTTCTCTACCGTGTTGTTTCTCCGAGTTACAACGCTAGCGATTAGACTTCCATGCAAAAGTGGGGCCGCAGTGCTAACTTCATGAAACAAGTGGGGAGGCGTGTCCTCCCTTCTCCCGGGGCCTGAGTCTCACACGGAAAATGGTTTGGGACTCCATTGCACTTCTCTCACGCAGGCACACAGCAAAATGCTTCCAGCCTCAGGAATGCCTATGTTCGCTGAAGCAGGAATTCTCTACAGAGTTGTTCCTTCGACTTAGGTGCTTGGCTTTAGGCCGGCAGGCACACCCGGGGCAACTGCACTAGCCTCGTAAACACGAGGTGAGTTGACAGCTGCCTTCTGCACTGGCCTGTCTCTCCCTCGATTTTACCTATGGAACCTGTCCCCAGGCTCTCACCCACAGTGCAGCGTAAACTGCTTTCTCACACAGAGAGGTCGACGGTAGCTAAAGCACGCTTTCTCTGCACTGTTGTTTCTTCGAGTTTGAACGCTAGCGATGAGACTTCCAGGCAAAAGTGGGGCCGCAGTGCTAGCTTGACGAAACACATGGCGAGTCGTGTTCTGCCTTCTGCTGGGGCCTGAGTCTCACTCGCAAAAAGCTTTGGACTCCCTTGCAGGGCTCTCACGCACGCACACAACAAAATGCTTCCCCACCCTCTGGAGTGGCTGTTTTAGCTGAAGCATGGATTCTCTCCCAAGGTTTTCCTTCGAGTTAGGTGGTTGTCTTTAAGCCTGCACGCACACCCGGGGCAACGGTACTAGCCCCATAACCACGGTGTGAGCGGAGAGCTGCCTTGTGTACCGGCCTGTCCCTCCCCCGATTTTCCGAAATGGAACCCGTCCTCAGGCTCTCACCCACAGTACACCCTAAACCGCTTCCTCCCACACAGAGGTCGACGGTACCTAAAGCACGGGTTCTCTAGTGTTGTTTCTCCGAGTTAGAACGCTAGCGATTAGACTTCCATGCAAAAGTGGGGCCGCAGTGCTAGCTTCATGAAACAAGTGGGGAGTCGTGTTCTGCTTTCCTCCGGGGCCTGAGTCTCACACAGAAAATGGTTTGGGACTCAGCTGCAGGGCGCTCACCCTTGCACGCAGCAAAATGCGTCCACCCTCAGGCATGGCTCTTTTAGCCGAAGCAGGAGTTCTCTAAAGAGTTGTTCCCTTGAGTTAGGTGGTTGGCTTTAGGCCTGCAGGCACCCCCGGGGCAAGGGTACTAGCATCAGAAACAAGAGGTGAGCTTAGAGCTCCCTTCCACACCGGCCCGTTTCTCACTCCATTTCACGTATGGGACCCTTTCCCGGTCTCTCCTACAGGAGCACGGTAAAATTCCTCCGACTTCAGGAACGGCAATGTTACCTAAAGGGCATTAAGTATACACCATGGCTTCGTGGCCTTAGTAGCCTGGTAGGCGAATGAGCTGCAGCTGGGATTCTTTACAGGCTTGTTCCTTCCAAGGCAGTGTTGAGCACGGAGCATTCCAAGCACACATGGAGCAGTAGTGTTAGCTTCAGGTAGCAAGAGCTGAGTCCAGAGGTGCCTCCTGCCCGGAACGGTTTCTCCCTCGGTTTCACGTATGGAAACCGTTCCCCAGGCTCTCACCCACGGTACCCTGTATACTGCTTCCTCCGCCTGGAGGTCGACAGTAACTAAAGCACGATTTCTCTACACTGTTGTTTCTTTGAGTTAGAACGCTAGTGATGAGACTTCCATGCAAAAGTGGGGCCGCAGTGCTAGCTTGATGAAACACAGGGGGAGTCGTGTTCTGCCTTCTGTTGGGGCCTGAGTCTCACTCGCAAAAAGCTTTGGACTCCCTTGCAGGGCTCTCATGCACGCACACAACCCTCAGGAGCGGCTGTTTTAGCTGAAGCATGGATTCTCCACCGAGTTTTTCCTTCGAGTTAGGCGGTTTTCATTAAGCCTGCACACACACCCGGGGCAACGGTACTAGCCCCATAGCCATGGTGTGAGTTGAGAGCTGCCTTCTCTCCGGCCTGTCTCTCCCTCGATTTTACGAAACGGAACCCGTCCCCAGGCTCTCACCCACAGTACACCCTAAACTGCTTCCTCCCACACAGAGGTCGTCGGTAGCTAAAGCACGGTTTCTCTTCAGTGTTGTTTCTCCGAGGTAGAACGCTTGCTATTAATGTCCACCATAGCCAAACTGTGGAAAGAGCCAAGATGTCCATCAACAGATGAATGGATAAAGAAGTTTGGTCTATATATATATATATATATATATATATATATATATATATACACAAAGGAATATTATGCAGCCATCAAAAGGAATGAGATCTTGCCATTTGCAACGACGTGGATGGAACTGGAGGGTATTATGCTGAGCGAAATAAGTCAAACAGAGAAAGACATGTATCATATGACCTCACTGATATGAGGAATTCTTAAACTCAGGAAACAACCTGAGGGTTGCTGGAGTGGGGGGTGGGGTGGGAGGGATGGGGTGACTGGGTGATGGACACTGGGGAGGGTATGTGTTCTGGTAAGCGCTGTGAATTGTGCAAGACTGTTGAATCTCAGATCTGTACCTCTGAAAGAAATAATGCAATATATGTTAAGAAAGAAAAAAAGAAGAAGAAGAATGTAGCAGGAGGGGAAGAATGAAGGGGGAGAAATCGGAGGGGGAGAAGAACCATGAGAGACGATGGACTCTGAAAAACAAACTGAGGGTTCTAGAGGGGAGGGGGTGGGAGGATGGGTTAGCCTGGTGATGGGTATTGAGGAGGGCACGTTCTGCATGGAGCACTGGGTGTTATACACAAACAATGAATCATGGAACACTATATCTAAAACTACCGATGTAATGTATGGGGATTAACATAACAATAAAAAAATTTAAAAAAAAAAAAAAAAGAACGCTTGCTATTAGACTTCCATGCAAAAGTGGGGCCGCAGTGCTAGCCTCAGGAAACAAGTGGGGAGTCGTGTTCTGCCTTCTGCCGGGGCCTGAGTCCCACACGGAAAATGGTTGTGGACTCACTTGCAGTGCGCTCACGCATGCACACAGCAAAATGCGTCCACCCTCCGGCATGGCTACTTTAGCCGAAGCAGGAATTCTCTACAGAGTTGTTCCTTTGAATTAGGTGGTTGGCTTTAGGCCTGCAGGCACACCCGGGGCAAGGGTACCAGCCTCATCAACAAGAGGTGAGTTGAGAGATGCCTTCCGCTCCGGCCTGTTTCTCACTCCATTTCACGTATGGGACCCTTTCCCCGGGCTCTCAACCACGAGCACTGTCAAATTCCCCTGGCTTCAGGAACGGCAATGTTAACTAAAGCGCAGTAACTCTATAGCATTGATTCTTGGTGTTAGTAGCCTGGTAACTAGGCATCCAGGCACACAGGGTACAGCAGTGCTAATCTCCTCAAACAAGAGGTGAGTCCACAGCAGCCTTCCTTACAGGCCTGCTTCTCACTCCGAGTTACGTTTAGGTTCCATTTCTCATGCTCTCACAAAAACACACAATAGATGAAGTGCACGCTCAGGAAGGGCGATCTTTGCTGAGGCACGGGTCCTCTGCGCTTTTGTTCCTTTGCGTTGGGTGGATGGCACTTAGGACTACACGCACACACGGGAGAGCCGATCTAGTTTCCCGAAACAAGAGTTGAGTCGATAGCTGCCTCCTGCCCATGCTTATTTCTCCCTCGGAATTCTGCTGGGACTCATTCCCCAGGTTTGCACTCAAGCAGAGTTGAAAATGCTGCCACCCTGTGGAGAGGCGAATGAGCTGAAGCTGGGATTCTTGACCGGCTTCTTTCTGCCAAATCAGTGTGGAGCACTTGGCATTCCTATGCACACACGGAGCGGTAGTGTTAGCTTCAGGTAACAAGAGCTGAGTCGAGAGGTGCCTTCTGGCCCGGACTTCTTCTCCCTCGGTCTCACGTAAGGAACCCGTTCCCCAGGCTCTCACCCACGGTAGCCTGGAAACTGCTTCCTCCCTCAGAGACGTGGATGGTAGCTAAAGCACGGTTTCTCTACCGTGTTGTTTCTCCGAGTTAGAACGCTAGCGATTAGACTTCCATGCGAAAGTGGGGCCGCAGTGCTAGCTTGATGAAACACATGGCGAGTCGTGTTCTGCCTTCTGCTGGGGCCTGAGTCTCACTCGCAAAAAGCTTTGGACTCCCTTGCAGGGCTCTCACGCACGCACACAACAAAACGCTTCCCCACCCTCTGGAGTGGCTGTTTTAGCTGAAGCATGGATTCTCTCCCAAGTTTTTCCTTCGAGTTAGGTGGTTGTCTTTAAGCCTGCACGCACAGCCGGGGTAACGGTACTAGCCCCATAGCCATGGTATGAGTGGAGGGCTGCCTTGTGTACCGGCCTGTCTCTCCCCCGATTTTACGAAATGGAACCCGTCCCCAGGCTCTCACCCACAGTACACCCTATACTGCTTCCTCCCACAGAGGTCGACGGTAGCTAAAGCACGGTTTCTCTACCGTGTTGTTTCTCCGAGTTACAACGCTAGCGATTAGACTTCCATGCAAAAGTGGGGCCGCAGTGCTAACTTCATGAAACAAGTGGGGAGGCGTGTCCTCCCTTCTCCCGGGGCCTGAGTCTCACACGGAAAATGGTTTGGGACTCCATTGCACTTCTCTCACGCAGGCACACAGCAAAATGCTTCCAGCCTCAGGAATGCCTATGTTCGCTGAAGCAGGAATTCTCTACAGAGTTGTTCCTTCGACTTAGGTGCTTGGCTTTAGGCCGGCAGGCACACCCGGGGCAACTGCACTAGCCTCGTAAACACGAGGTGAGTTGACAGCTGCCTTCTGCACTGGCCTGTCTCTCCCTCGATTTTACCTATGGAACCTGTCCCCAGGCTCTCACCCACAGTGCAGCGTAAACTGCTTTCTCACACAGAGAGGTCGACGGTAGCTAAAGCACGCTTTCTCTGCACTGTTGTTTCTTCGAGTTTGAACGCTAGCGATGAGACTTCCAGGCAAAAGTGGGGCCGCAGTGCTAGCTTGACGAAACACATGGCGAGTCGTGTTCTGCCTTCTGCTGGGGCCTGAGTCTCACTCGCAAAAAGCTTTGGACTCCCTTGCAGGGCTCTCACGCACGCACACAACAAAATGCTTCCCCACCCTCTGGAGTGGCTGTTTTAGCTGAAGCATGGATTCTCTCCCAAGGTTTTCCTTCGAGTGAGGTGGTTGTCTTTAAGCCTGCACGCACACCCGGGGCAACGGTACTAGCCCCATAACCATGGTGTGAGCGGAGAGCTGCCTTGTGTACCGGCCTGTCTCTCCCCCGATTTTCCGAAATGGAACCCGTCCTCAGGCTCTCACCCACAGTACACCCTAAACCGCTTCCTCCCACACAGAGGTCGACGGTACCTAAAGCACGGGTTCTCTAGTGTTGTTTCTCCGAGTTAGAACGCTAGCGATTAGACTTCCATGCAAAAGTGGGGCCGCAGTGCTAGCTTCATGAAACAAGTGGGGAGTCGTGTTCTGCTTTCCTCCGGGGCCTGAGTCTCACACAGAAAATGGTTTGGGACTCAGCTGCAGGGCGCTCACCCTTGCACGCAGCAAAATGCGTCCACCCTCAGGCATGGCTCTTTTAGCCGAAGCAGGAGTTCTCTAAAGAGTTGTTCCCTTGAGTTAGGTGGTTGGCTTTAGGCCTGCAGGCACCCCCGGGGCAAGGGTACTAGCATCAGAAACAAGAGGTGAGTTTAGAGCTCCCTTCCACACCGGCCCGTTTCTCACTCCATTTCACGTATGGGACCCTTTCCCGGTCTCTCCTACAGGAGCACTGTAAAATTCCTCCGACTTCAGGAACGGCAATGTTACCTAAAGGGCAGTAAGTATACACCATGGCTTCGTGGCCTTAGTAGCCTGGTAGGCGAATGAGCTGCAGCTGGGATTCTTTACAGGCTTGTTCCTTCCAAGGCAGTGTTGAGCACGGAGCATTCCAAGCACACATGGAGCAGTAGTGTTAGCTTCAGGTAGCAAGAGCTGAGTCCAGAGGTGCCTTCTGCCCGGAACGGTTTCTCCCTCGGTTTCACGTATGGAAACCGTTCCCCAGGCTCTCACCCATGGTACCCTGTATACTGCTTCCTCCGCCTGGAGGTCGACAGTAACTAAAGCACGATTTCTCTACACTGTTGTTTCTTTGAGTTAGAACGCTAGTGATGAGACTTCCATGCAAAAGTGGGGCCGCAGTGCTAGCTTGATGAAACACAGGGGGAGTCGTGTTCTGCCTTCTGCTGGGGCCTGAGTCTCACTCGCAAAAAGCTTTGGACTCCCTTGCAGGGCTCTCATGCACGCACACAACAAAATGCTTCCACCCTCAGGAGCGGCTGTTTTAGCTGAAGCATGGATTCTCCACCGAGTTTTTCCTTCGAGTTAGGCGGTTTTCATTAAGCCTGCACACACACCCGGGGCAACGGTACTAGCCCCATAGCCATGGTGTGAGTTGAGAGCTGCCTTCTCTCCGGCCTGTCTCTCCCTCGATTTTACGAAACGGAACCCGTCCCCAGGCTCTCACCCACAGTACACCCTAAACTGCTTCCTCCCACACAGAGGTCGTCGGTAGCTAAAGCACGGTTTCTCTTCAGTGTTGTTTCTCCGAGGTAGAACGCTTGCTATTAATGTCCACCATAGCCAAACTGTGGAAAGAGCCAAGATGTCCATCAACAGATGAATGGATAAAGAAGTTTGGTCTATATATATATATATATATATATATATATATATATATATACACAAAGGAATATTATGCAGCCATCAAAAGGAATGAGATCTTGCCATTTGCAACGACGTGGATGGAACTGGAGGGTATTATGCTGAGCGAAATAAGTCAAACAGAGAAAGACATGTATCATATGACCTCACTGATATGAGGAATTCTTAAACTCAGGAAACAACCTGAGGGTTGCTGGAGTGGGGGGTGGGGTGGGAGGGATGGGGTGACTGGGTGATGGACACTGGGGAGGGTATGTGTTCTGGTAAGCGCTGTGAATTGTGCAAGACTGTTGAATCTCAGATCTGTACCTCTGAAAGAAATAATGCAATATATGTTAAGAAAGAAAAAAAGAAGAAGAATGTAGCAGGAGGGGAAGAATGAAGGGGGAGAAATCGGAGGGGGAGAAGAACCATGAGAGACGATGGACTCTGAAAAACAAACTGAGGGTTCTAGAGGGGAGGGGGGTGGGAGGATGGGTTAGCCTGGTGATGGGTATTGAGGAGGGCACGTTCTGCATGGAGCACTGGGTGTTATGCACAAACAATGAATCATGGAACACTATATCTAAAACTACCGATGTAATGTATGGGGATTAACATAACAATAAAAAAATTTAATAAAAAAAAAAAAAAGAACGCTTGCTATTAGACTTCCATGCAAAAGTGGGGCCGCAGTGCTAGCCTCAGGAAACAAGTGGGGAGTCGTGTTCTGCCTTCTGCCGGGGCCTGAGTCCCACACGGAAAATGGTTGTGGACTCACTTGCAGTGCGCTCACGCATGCACACAGCAAAATGCGTCCACCCTCCGGCATGGCTACTTTAGCCGAAGCAGGAATTCTCTACAGAGTTGTTCCTTTGAGTTAGGTGGTTGGCTTTAGGCCTGCAGGCACACCCGGGGCAAGGGTACCAGCCTCATCAACAAGAGGTGAGTTGAGAGCTGCCTTCCGCTCCGGCCTGTTTCTCACTCCATTTCACGTATGGGACCCTTTCCCCGGGCTCTCAACCACGAGCACTGTCAAATTCTCCTGGCTTCAGGAACGGCAATGTTAACTAAAGCGCAGTAACTCTATAGCATTGATTCTTGGTGTTAGTAGCCTGGTAACTAGGCATCCAGGCACACAGGGTACAGCAGTGCTAATCTCCTCAAACAAGAGGTGAGTCCACAGCAGCCTTCCTTACAGGCCTGCTTCTCACTCCGAGTTACGTTTAGGTTCCATTTCTCATGCTTTCACAAAAACACACAATAGATGAAGTGCACGCTCAGGAAGGGCGATCTTTGCTGAGGCACGGGTCCTCTGCGCTTTTGTTCCTTTGCGTTGGGTGGATGGCACTTAGGACTACACGCACACACGGGAGAGCCGATCTAGTTTCCCGAAACAAGAGTTGAGTCGATAGCTGCCTCCTGCCCATGCTTATTTCTCCCTCGGAATTCTGCTGGGACTCATTCCCCAGGTTTGCACTCAAGCAGAGTTGAAAATGCTGCCACCCTGTGGAGAGGCGAATGAGCTGAAGCTGGGATTCTTGACCGGCTTCTTTCTGCCAAATCAGTGTGGAGCACTTGGCATTCCTATGCACACACGGAGCGGTAGTGTTAGCTTCAGGTAACAAGAGCTGAGTCGAGAGGTGCCTTCTGGCCCGGACTTCTTCTCCCTCGGTCTCACGTAAGGAACCCGTTCCCCAGGCTCTCACCCACGGTAGCCTGGAAACTGCTTCCTCCCTCAGAGACGTGGATGGTAGCTAAAGCACGGTTTCTCTACCGTGTTGTTTCTCCGAGTTAGAACGCTAGCGATTAGACTTCCATGCGAAAGTGGGGCCGCAGTGCTAGCTTGATGAAACACATGGCGAGTCGTGTTCTGCCTTCTGCTGGGGCCTGAGTCTCACTCGCAAAAAGCTTTGGACTCCCTTGCAGGGCTCTCACGCACGCACACAACAAAACGCTTCCCCACCCTCTGGAGTGGCTGTTTTAGCTGAAGCATGGATTCTCTCCCAAGTTTTTCCTTCGAGTTAGGTGGTTGTCTTTAAGCCTGCACGCACAGCCGGGGTAACGGTACTAGCCCCATAGCCATGGTATGAGTGGAGGGCTGCCTTGTGTACCGGCCTGTCTCTCCCCCGATTTTACGAAATGGAACCCGTCCCCAGGCTCTCACCCACAGTACACCCTATACTGCTTCCTCCCACAGAGGTCGACGGTAGCTAAAGCACGGTTTCTCTACCGTGTTGTTTCTCCGAGTTACAACGCTAGCGATTAGACTTCCATGCAAAAGTGGGGCCGCAGTGCTAACTTCATGAAACAAGTGGGGAGGCGTGTCCTCCCTTCTCCCGGGGCCTGAGTCTCACACGGAAAATGGTTTGGGACTCCATTGCACTTCTCTCACGCAGGCACACAGCAAAATGCTTCCAGCCTCAGGAATGCCTATGTTCGCTGAAGCAGGAATTCTCTACAGAGTTGTTCCTTCGACTTAGGTGCTTGGCTTTAGGCCTGCAGGCACACCCGGGGCAACTGCACTAGCCTCGTAAACACGAGGTGAGTTGACAGCTGCCTTCTGCACTGGCCTGTCTCTCCCTCGATTTTACCTATGGAACCTGTCCCCAGGCTCTCACCCACAGTGCAGCGTAAACTGCTTTCTCACACAGAGAGGTCGACGGTAGCTAAAGCACGCTTTCTCTGCACTGTTGTTTCTTCGAGTTTGAACGCTAGCGATGAGACTTCCAGGCAAAAGTGGGGCCTCAGTGCTAGCTTGACGAAACACATGGCGAGTCGTGTTCTGCCTTCTGCTGGGGCCTGAGTCTCACTCGCAAAAAGCTTTGGACTCCCTTGCAGGGCTCTCACGCACGCACACAACAAAATGCTTCCCCACCCTCTGGAGTGGCTGTTTTAGCTGAAGCATGGATTCTCTCCCAAGGTTTTCCTTCGAGTTAGGTGGTTGTCTTTAAGCCTGCACGCACACCCGGGGCAACGGTACTAGCCCCATAACCACGGTGTGAGCGGAGAGCTGCCTTGTGTACCGGCCTGTCCGTCCCCCGATTTTCCGAAATGGAACCCGTCCTCAGGCTCTCACCCACAGTACACCCTAAACCGCTTCCTCCCACACAGAGGTCGACGGTACCTAAAGCACGGGTTCTCTAGTGTTGTTTCTCCGAGTTAGAACGCTAGCGATTAGACTTCCATGCAAAAGTGGGGCCGCAGTGCTAGCTTCATGAAACAAGTGGGGAGTCGTGTTCTGCTTTCCTCCGGGGCCTGAGTCTCACACAGAAAATGGTTTGGGACTCAGCTGCAGGGCGCTCACCCTTGCACACAGCAAAATGCGTCCACCCTCAGGCATGGCTCTTTTAGCCGAAGCAGGAGTTCTCTAAAGAGTTGTTCCCTTGAGTTAGGTGGTTGGCTTTAGGCCTGCAGGCACCCCCGGGGCAAGGGTACTAGCATCAGAAACAAGAGGTGAGTTTAGAGCTCCCTTCCACACTGGCCCGTTTCTCACTCCATTTCACGTATGGGACCCTTTCCCGGTCTCTCCTACAGGAGCACTGTAAAATTCCTCCGACTTCAGGAACGGCAATGTTACCTAAAGGGCAGTAACTATACACCATGGCTTCGTGGCCTTAGTAGCCTGGTAGGCGAATGAGCTGCAGCTGGGATTCTTTACAGGCTTGTTCCTTCCAAGGCAGTGTTGAGCACGGAGCATTCCAAGCACACATGGAGCAGTAGTGTTAGCTTCAGGTAGCAAGAGCTGAGTCCAGAGGTGCCTTCTGCCCGGAACGGTTTCTCCCTCGGTTTCACGTATGGAAACCGTTCCCCAGGCTCTCACCCACGGTACCCTGTATACTGCTTCCTCCGCCTGGAGGTCGACAGTAACTAAAGCACGATTTCTCTACACTGTTGTTTCTTTGAGTTAGAACGCTAGTGATGAGACTTCCATGCAAAAGTGGGGCCGCAGTGCTAGCTTGATGAAACACAGGGGGAGTCGTGTTCTGCCTTCTGCTGGGGCCTGAGTCTCACTCGCAAAAAGCTTTGGACTCCCTTGCAGGGCTCTCATGCACGCACACAACAAAATGCTTCCACCCTCAGGAGCGGCTGTTTTAGCTGAAGCATGGATTCTCCACCGAGTTTTTCCTTCGAGTTAGGCGGTTTTCATTAAGCCTGCACACACACCCGGGGCAACGGTACTAGCCCCATAGCCATGGTGTGAGTTGAGAGCTGCCTTCTCTCCGGCCTGTCTCTCCCTCGATTTTACGAAACGGAACCCGTCCCCAGGCTCTCACCCACAGTACACCCTAAACTGCTTCCTCCCACACAGAGGTCGTCGGTAGCTAAAGCACGGTTTCTCTTCAGTGTTGTTTCTCCGAGGTAGAACGCTTGCTATTAATGTCCACCATAGCCAAACTGTGGAAAGAGCCAAGATGTCCATCAACAGATGAATGGATAAAGAAGTTTGGTCTATATATATATATATATATATATATATATATATATATATATATACACAAAGGAATATTATGCAGCCATCAAAAGGAATGAGATCTTGCCATTTGCAACGACGTGGATGGAACTGGAGGGTATTATGCTGAGCGAAATAAGTCAAACAGAGAAAGACATGTATCATATGACCTCACTGATATGAGGAATTCTTAAACTCAGGAAACAACCTGAGGGTTGCTGGAGTGGGGGGTGGGGTGGGAGGGATGGGGTGACTGGGTGATGGACACTGGGGAGGGTATGTGTTCTGGTAAGCGCTGTGAATTGTGCAAGACTGTTGAATCTCAGATCTGTACCTCTGAAAGAAATAATGCAATATATGTTAAGAAAGAAAAAAAGAAGAAGAAGAATGTAGCAGGAGGGGAAGAATGAAGGGGGAGAAATCGGAGGGGGAGAAGAACCATGAGAGACGATGGACTCTGAAAAACAAACTGAGGGTTCTAGAGGGGAGGGGGGTGGGAGGATGGGTTAGCCTGGTGATGGGTATTGAGGAGGGCACGTTCTGCATGGAGCACTGGGTGTTATGCACAAACAATGAATCATGGAACACTATATCTAAAACTACCGATGTAATGTATGGGGATTAACATAACAATAAAAAAATTTAATAAAAAAAAAAAAGAACGCTTGCTATTAGACTTCCATGCAAAAGTGGGGCCGCAGTGCTAGCCTCAGGAAACAAGTGGGGAGTCGTGTTCTGCCTTCTGCCGGGGCCTGAGTCCCACACGGAAAATGGTTGTGGACTCACTTGCAGTGCGCTCACGCATGCACACAGCAAAATGCGTGCACCCTCCGGCATGGCTACTTTAGCCGAAGCAGGAATTCTCTACAGAGTTGTTCCTTTGAGTTAGGTGGTTGGCTTTAGGCCTGCAGGCACACCCGGGGCAAGGGTACCAGCCTCATCAACAAGAGGTGAGTTGAGAGCTGCCTTCCGCTCCGGCCTGTTTCTCACTCCATTTCACGTATGGGACCCTTTCCCCGGGCTCTCAACCACGAGCACTGTCAAATTCCCCTGGCTTCAGGAACGGCAATGTTAACTAAAGCGCAGTAACTCTATAGCATTGATTCTTGGTGTTAGTAGCCTGGTAACTAGGCATCCAGGCACACAGGGTACAGCAGTGCTAATCTCCTCAAACAAGAGGTGAGTCCACAGCAGCCTTCCTTACAGGCCTGCTTCTCACTCCGAGTTACGTTTAGGTTCCATTTCTCATGCTTTCACAAAAACACACAATAGATGAAGTGCACGCTCAGGAAGGGCGATCTTTGCTGAGGCACGGGTCCTCTGCGCTTTTGTTCCTTTGCGTTGGGTGGATGGCACTTAGGACTACACGCACACACGGGAGAGCCGATCTAGTTTCCCGAAACAAGAGTTGAGTCGATAGCTGCCTCCTGCCCATGCTTATTTCTCCCTCGGAATTCTGCTGGGACTCATTCCCCAGGTTTGCACTCAAGCAGAGTTGAAAATGCTGCCACCCTGTGGAGAGGCGAATGAGCTGAAGCTGGGATTCTTGACCGGCTTCTTTCTGCCAAATCAGTGTGGAGCACTTGGCATTCCTATGCACACACGGAGCGGTAGTGTTAGCTTCAGGTAACAAGAGCTGAGTCGAGAGGTGCCTTCTGGCCCGGACTTCTTCTCCCTCGGTCTCACGTAAGGAACCCGTTCCCCAGGCTCTCACCCACGGTAGCCTGGAAACTGCTTCCTCCCTCAGAGACGTGGATGGTAGCTAAAGCACGGTTTCTCTACCGTGTTGTTTCTCCGAGTTAGAACGCTAGCGATTAGACTTCCATGCGAAAGTGGGGCCGCAGTGCTAGCTTGATGAAACACATGGCGAGTCGTGTTCTGCCTTCTGCTGGGGCCTGAGTCTCACTCGCAAAAAGCTTTGGACTCCCTTGCAGGGCTCTCACGCACGCACACAACAAAACGCTTCCCCAACATCTGGAGTGGCTGTTTTAGCTGAAGCATGGATTCTCTCCCAAGTTTTTCCTTCGAGTTAGGTGGTTGTCTTTAAGCCTGCACGCACAGCCGGGGTAACGGTACTAGCCCCATAGCCATGGTATGAGTGGAGGGCTGCCTTGTGTACCGGCCTGTCTCTCCCCCGATTTTACGAAATGGAACCCGTCCCCAGGCTCTCACCCACAGTACACCCTATACTGCTTCCTCCCACAGAGGTCGACGGTAGCTAAAGCACGGTTTCTCTACCGTGTTGTTTCTCCGAGTTACAACGCTAGCGATTAGACTTCCATGCAAAAGTGGGGCCGCAGTGCTAACTTCATGAAACAAGTGGGGAGGCGTGTCCTCCCTTCTCCCGGGGCCTGAGTCTCACACGGAAAATGGTTTGGGACTCCATTGCACTTCTCTCACGCAGGCACACAGCAAAATGCTTCCAGCCTCAGGAATGCCTATGTTCGCTGAAGCAGGAATTCTCTACAGAGTTGTTCCTTCGACTTAGGTGCTTGGCTTTAGGCCTGCAGGCACACCCGGGGCAACTGCACTAGCCTCGTAAACACGAGGTGAGTTGACAGCTGCCTTCTGCACTGGCCTGTCTCTCCCTCGATTTTACCTATGGAACCTGTCCCCAGGCTCTCACCCACAGTGCAGCGTAAACTGCTTTCTCACACAGAGAGGTCGACGGTAGCTAAAGCACGCTTTCTCTGCACTGTTGTTTCTTCGAGTTTGAACGCTAGCGATGAGACTTCCAGGCAAAAGTGGGGCCGCAGTGCTAGCTTGACGAAACACATGGCGAGTCGTGTTCTGCCTTCTGCTGGGGCCTGAGTCTCACTCGCAAAAAGCTTTGGACTCCCTTGCAGGGCTCTCACGCACGCACACAACAAAATGCTTCCCCACCCTCTGGAGTGGCTGTTTTAGCTGAAGCATGGATTCTCTCCCAAGGTTTTCCTTCGAGTTAGGTGGTTGTCTTTAAGCCTGCACGCACACCCGGGGCAACGGTACTAGCCCCATAACCACGGTGTGAGCGGAGAGCTGCCTTGTGTACCGGCCTGTCCCTCCCCCGATTTTCCGAAATGGAACCCGTCCTCAGGCTCTCACCCACAGTACACCCTAAACCGCTTCCTCCCACACAGAGGTCGACGGTACCTAAAGCACGGGTTCTCTAGTGTTGTTTCTCCGAGTTAGAACGCTAGCGATTAGACTTCCATGCAAAAGTGGGGCCGCAGTGCTAGCTTCATGAAACAAGTGGGGAGTCGTGTTCTGCTTTCCTCCGGGGCCTGAGTCTCACACAGAAAATGGTTTGGGACTCAGCTGCAGGGCGCTCACCCTTGCACACAGCAAAATGCGTCCACCCTCAGGCATGGCTCTTTTAGCCGAAGCAGGAGTTCTCTAAAGAGTTGTTCCCTTGAGTTAGGTGGTTGGCTTTAGGCCTGCAGGCACCCCCGGGGCAAGGGTACTAGCATCAGAAACAAGAGGTGAGTTTAGAGCTCCCTTCCACACCGGCCCGTTTCTCACTCCATTTCACGTATGGGACCCTTTCCCGGTCTCTCCTACAGGAGCACTGTAAAATTCCTCCGACTTCAGGAACGGCAATGTTACCTAAAGGGCAGTAACTATACACCATGGCTTCGTGGCCTTAGTAGCCTGGTAGGCGAATGAGCTGCAGCTGGGATTCTTTACAGGCTTGTTCCTTCCAAGGCAGTGTTGAGCACGGAGCATTCCAAGCACACATGGAGCAGTAGTGTTAGCTTCAGGTAGCAAGAGCTGAGTCCAGAGGTGCCTTCTGCCCGGAACGGTTTCTCCCTCGGTTTCACGTATGGAAACCGTTCCCCAGGCTCTCACCCACGGTACCCTGTATACTGCTTCCTCCGCCTGGAGGTCGACAGTAACTAAAGCACGATTTCTCTACACTGTTGTTTCTTTGAGTTAGAACGCTAGTGATGAGACTTCCATGCAAAAGTGGGGCCGCAGTGCTAGCTTGATGAAACACAGGGGGAGTCGTGTTCTGCCTTCTGCTGGGGCCTGAGTCTCACTCGCAAAAAGCTTTGGACTCCCTTGCAGGGCTCTCATGCACGCACACAACAAAATGCTTCCACCCTCAGGAGCGGCTGTTTTAGCTGAAGCATGGATTCTCCACCGAGTTTTTCCTTCGAGTTAGGCGGTTTTCATTAAGCCTGCACACACACCCGGGGCAACGGTACTAGCCCCATAGCCATGGTGTGAGTTGAGAGCTGCCTTCTCTCCGGCCTGTCTCTCCCTCGATTTTACGAAACGGAACCCGTCCCCAGGCTCTCACCCACAGTACACCCTAAACTGCTTCCTCCCACACAGAGGTCGTCGGTAGCTAAAGCACGGTTTCTCTTCAGTGTTGTTTCTCCGAGGTAGAACGCTTGCTATTAATGTCCACCATAGCCAAACTGTGGAAAGAGCCAAGATGTCCATCAACAGATGAATGGATAAAGAAGTTTGGTCTATATATATATATATATATATATATATATATATATATATATACACAAAGGAATATTATGCAGCCATCAAAAGGAATGAGATCTTGCCATTTGCAACGACGTGGATGGAACTGGAGGGTATTATGCTGAGCGAAATAAGTCAAACAGAGAAAGACATGTATCATATGACCTCACTGATATGAGGAATTCTTAAACTCAGGAAACAAACTGAGGGTTGCTGGAGTGGGGGGTGGGGTGGGAGGGATGGGGTGACTGGGTGATGGACACTGGGGAGGGTATGTGTTCTGGTAAGCGCTGTGAATTGTGCAAGACTGTTGAATCTCAGATCTGTACCTCTGAAAGAAATAATGCAATATATGTTAAGAAAGAAAAAAAGAAGAAGAAGAATGTAGCAGGAGGGGAAGAATGAAGGGGGAGAAATCGGAGGGGGAGAAGAACCATGAGAGACGATGGACTCTGAAAAACAAACTGAGGGTTCTAGAGGGGAGGGGGGTGGGAGGATGGGTTAGCCTGGTGATGGGTATTGAGGAGGGCACGTTCTGCATGGAGCACTGGGTGTTATGCACAAACAATGAATCATGGAACACTATATCTAAAACTACCGATGTAATGTATGGGGATTAACATAACAATAAAAAAATTTAATAAAAAAAAAAAAAAGAACGCTTGCTATTAGACTTCCATGCAAAAGTGGGGCCGCAGTGCTAGCCTCAGGAAACAAGTGGGGAGTCGTGTTCTGCCTTCTGCCGGGGCCTGAGTCCCACACGGAAAATGGTTGTGGACTCACTTGCAGTGCGCTCACGCATGCACACAGCAAAATGCGTGCACCCTCCGGCATGGCTACTTTAGCCGAAGCAGGAATTCTCTACAGAGTTGTTCCTTTGAGTTAGGTGGTTGGCTTTAGGCCTGCAGGCACACCCGGGGCAAGGGTACCAGCCTCATCAACAAGAGGTGAGTTGAGAGCTGCCTTCCGCTCCGGCCTGTTTCTCACTCCATTTCACGTATGGGACCCTTTCCCCGGGCTCTCAACCACGAGCACTGTCAAATTCCCCTGGCTTCAGGAACGGCAATGTTAACTAAAGCTCAGTAACTCTATAGCATTGATTCTTGGTGTTAGTAGCCTGGTAACTAGGCATCCAGGCACACAGGGTACAGCAGTGCTAATCTCCTCAAACAAGAGGTGAGTCCACAGCAGCCTTCCTTACAGGCCTGCTTCTCACTCCGAGTTACGTTTAGGTTCCATTTCTCATGCTTTCACAAAAACACACAATAGATGAAGTGCACGCTCAGGAAGGGCGATCTTTGCTGAGGCACGGGTCCTCTGCGCTTTTGTTCCTTTGCGTTGGGTGGATGGCACTTAGGACTACACGCACACACGGGAGAGCCGATCTAGTTTCCCGAAACAAGAGTTGAGTCGATAGCTGCCTCCTGCCCATGCTTATTTCTCCCTCGGAATTCTGCTGGGACTCATTCCCCAGGTTTGCACTCAAGCAGAGTTGAAAATGCTGCCACCCTGTGGAGAGGCGAATGAGCTGAAGCTGGGATTCTTGACCGGCTTCTTTCTGCCAAATCAGTGTGGAGCACTTGGCATTCCTATGCACACACGGAGCGGTAGTGTTAGCTTCAGGTAACAAGAGCTGAGTCGAGAGGTGCCTTCTGGCCCGGACTTCTTCTCCCTCGGTCTCACGTAAGGAACCCGTTCCCCAGGCTCTCACCCACGGTAGCCTGGAAACTGCTTCCTCCCTCAGAGACGTGGATGGTAGCTAAAGCACGGTTTCTCTACCGTGTTGTTTCTCCGAGTTAGAACGCTAGCGATTAGACTTCCATGCGAAAGTGGGGCCGCAGTGCTAGCTTGATGAAACACATGGCGAGTCGTGTTCTGCCTTCTGCTGGGGCCTGAGTCTCACTCGCAAAAAGCTTTGGACTCCCTTGCAGGGCTCTCACGCACGCACACAACAAAACGCTTCCCCAACATCTGGAGTGGCTGTTTTAGCTGAAGCATGGATTCTCTCCCAAGTTTTTCCTTCGAGTTAGGTGGTTGTCTTTAAGCCTGCACGCACAGCCGGGGTAACGGTACTAGCCCCATAGCCATGGTATGAGTGGAGGGCTGCCTTGTGTACCGGCCTGTCTCTCCCCCGATTTTACGAAATGGAACCCGTCCCCAGGCTCTCACCCACAGTACACCCTATACTGCTTCCTCCCACAGAGGTCGACGGTAGCTAAAGCACGGTTTCTCTACCGTGTTGTTTCTCCGAGTTACAACGCTAGCGATTAGACTTCCATGCAAAAGTGGGGCCGCAGTGCTAACTTCATGAAACAAGTGGGGAGGCGTGTCCTCCCTTCTCCCGGGGCCTGAGTCTCACACGGAAAATGGTTTGGGACTCCATTGCACTTCTCTCACGCAGGCACACAGCAAAATGCTTCCAGCCTCAGGAATGCCTATGTTCGCTGAAGCAGGAATTCTCTACAGAGTTGTTCCTTCGACTTAGGTGCTTGGCTTTAGGCCAGCAGGCACACCCGGGGCAACTGCACTAGCCTCGTAAACACGAGGTGAGTTGACAGCTGCCTTCTGCACTGGCCTGTCTCTCCCTCGATTTTACCTATGGAACCTGTCCCCAGGCTCTCACCCACAGTGCAGCGTAAACTGCTTTCTCACACAGAGAGGTCGACGGTAGCTAAAGCACGCTTTCTCTGCACTGTTGTTTCTTCGAGTTTGAACGCTAGCGATGAGACTTCCAGGCAAAAGTGGGGCCGCAGTGCTAGCTTGACGAAACACATGGCGAGTCGTGTTCTGCCTTCTGCTGGGGCCTGAGTCTCACTCGCAAAAAGCTTTGGACTCCCTTGCAGGGCTCTCACGCACGCACACAACAAAATGCTTCCCCACCCTCTGGAGTGGCTGTTTTAGCTGAAGCATGGATTCTCTCCCAAGGTTTTCCTTCGAGTTAGGTGGTTGTCTTTAAGCCTGCACGCACACCCGGGGCAACGGTACTAGCCCCATAACCACGGTGTGAGCGGAGAGCTGCATTGTGTACCGGCCTGTCCGTCCCCCGATTTTCCGAAATGGAACCCGTCCTCAGGCTCTCACCCACAGTACACCCTAAACCGCTTCCTCCCACACAGAGGTCGACGGTACCTAAAGCACGGGTTCTCTAGTGTTGTTTCTCCGAGTTAGAACGCTAGCGATTAGACTTCCATGCAAAAGTGGGGCCGCAGTGCTAGCTTCATGAAACAAGTGGGGAGTCGTGTTCTGCTTTCCTCCGGGGCCTGAGTCTCACACAGAAAATGGTTTGGGACTCAGCTGCAGGGCGCTCACCCTTGCACACAGCAAAATGCGTCCACCCTCAGGCATGGCTCTTTTAGCCGAAGCAGGAGTTCTCTAAAGAGTTGTTCCCTTGAGTTAGGTGGTTGGCTTTAGGCCTGCAGGCACCCCCGGGGCAAGGGTACTAGCATCAGAAACAAGAGGTGAGTTTAGAGCTCCCTTCCACACCGGCCCGTTTCTCACTCCATTTCACGTATGGGACCCTTTCCCGGTCTCTCCTACAGGAGCACTGTAAAATTCCTCCGACTTCAGGAACGGCAATGTTACCTAAAGGGCAGTAACTATACACCATGGCTTCGTGGCCTTAGTAGCCTGGTAGGCGAATGAGCTGCAGCTGGGATTCTTTACAGGCTTGTTCCTTCCAAGGCAGTGTTGAGCACGGAGCATTCCAAGCACACATGGAGCAGTAGTGTTAGCTTCAGGTAGCAAGAGCTGAGTCCAGAGGTGCCTTCTGCCCGGAACGGTTTCTCCCTCGGTTTCACGTATGGAAACCGTTCCCCAGGCTCTCACCCACGGTACCCTGTATACTGCTTCCTCCGCCTGGAGGTCGACAGTAACTAAAGCACGATTTCTCTACACTGTTGTTTCTTTGAGTTAGAACGCTAGTGATGAGACTTCCATGCAAAAGTGGGGCCGCAGTGCTAGCTTGATGAAACACAGGGGGAGTCGTGTTCTGCCTTCTGCTGGGGCCTGAGTCTCACTCGCAAAAAGCTTTGGACTCCCTTGCAGGGCTCTCATGCACGCACACAACAAAATGCTTCCACCCTCAGGAGCGGCTGTTTTAGCTGAAGCATGGATTCTCCACCGAGTTTTTCCTTCGAGTTAGGCGGTTTTCATTAAGCCTGCACACACACCCGGGGCAACGGTACTAGCCCCATAGCCATGGTGTGAGTTGAGAGCTGCCTTCTCTCCGGCCTGTCTCTCCCTCGATTTTACGAAACGGAACCCGTCCCCAGGCTCTCACCCACAGTACACCCTAAACTGCTTCCTCCCACACAGAGGTCGTCGGTAGCTAAAGCACGGTTTCTCTTCAGTGTTGTTTCTCCGAGGTAGAACGCTTGCTATTAATGTCCACCATAGCCAAACTGTGGAAAGAGCCAAGATGTCCATCAACAGATGAATGGATAAAGAAGTTTGGTCTATATATATATATATATATATATATATATATATATATATACACACAAAGGAATATTATGCAGCCATCAAAAGGAATGAGATCTTGCCATTTGCAACGACGTGGATGGAACTGGAGGGTATTATGCTGAGCGAAATAAGTCAAACAGAGAAAGACATGTATCATATGACCTCACTGATATGAGGAATTCTTAAACTCAGGAAACAACCTGAGGGTTGCTGGAGTGGGGGGTGGGGTGGGAGGGATGGGGTGACTGGGTGATGGACACTGGGGAGGGTATGTGTTCTGGTAAGCGCTGTGAATTGTGCAAGACTGTTGAATCTCAGATCTGTACCTCTGAAAGAAATAATGCAATATATGTTAAGAAAGAAAAAAAGAAGAAGAAGAATGTAGCAGGAGGGGAAGAATGAAGGGGGAGAAATCGGAGGGGGAGAAGAACCATGAGAGACGATGGACTCTGAAAAACAAACTGAGGGTTCTAGAGGGGAGGGGGGTGGGAGGATGGGTTAGCCTGGTGATGGGTATTGAGGAGGGCACGTTCTGCATGGAGCACTGGGTGTTATGCACAAACAATGAATCATGGAACACTATATCTAAAACTACCGATGTAATGTATGGGGATTAACATAACAATAAAAAAATTTAATAAAAAAAAAAAAAGAACGCTTGCTATTAGACTTCCATGCAAAAGTGGGGCCGCAGTGCTAGCCTCAGGAAACAAGTGGGGAGTCGTGTTCTGCCTTCTGCCGGGGCCTGAGTCCCACACGGAAAATGGTTGTGGACTCACTTGCAGTGCGCTCACGCATGCACACAGCAAAATGCGTCCACCCTCCGGCATGGCTACTTTAGCCGAAGCAGGAATTCTCTACAGAGTTGTTCCTTTGAGTTAGGTGGTTGGCTTTAGGCCTGCAGGCACACCCGGGGCAAGGGTACCAGCCTCATCAACAAGAGGTGAGTTGAGAGCTGCCTTCCGCTCCGGCCTGTTTCTCACTCCATTTCACGTATGGGACCCTTTCCCCGGGCTCTCAACCACGAGCACTGTCAAATTCCCCTGGCTTCAGGAACGGCAATGTTAACTAAAGCGCAGTAACTCTATAGCATTGATTCTTGGTGTTAGTAGCCTGGTAACTAGGCATCCAGGCACACAGGGTACAGCAGTGCTAATCTCCTCAAACAAGAGGTGAGTCCACAGCAGCCTTCCTTACAGGCCTGCTTCTCACTCCGAGTTACGTTTAGGTTCCATTTCTCATGCTTTCACAAAAACACACAATAGATGAAGTGCACGCTCAGGAAGGGCGATCTTTGCTGAGGCACGGGTCCTCTGCGCTTTTGTTCCTTTGCGTTGGGTGGATGGCACTTAGGACTACACGCACACACGGGAGAGCCGATCTAGTTTCCCGAAACAAGAGTTGAGTCGATAGCTGCCTCCTGCCCATGCTTATTTCTCCCTCGGAATTCTGCTGGGACTCATTCCCCAGGTTTGCACTCAAGCAGAGTTGAAAATGCTGCCACCCTGTGGAGAGGCGAATGAGCTGAAGCTGGGATTCTTGACCGGCTTCTTTCTGCCAAATCAGTGTGGAGCACTTGGCATTCCTATGCACACACGGAGCGGTAGTGTTAGCTTCAGGTAACAAGAGCTGAGTCGAGAGGTGCCTTCTGGCCCGGACTTCTTCTCCCTCGGTCTCACGTAAGGAACCCGTTCCCCAGGCTCTCACCCACGGTAGCCTGGAAACTGCTTCCTCCCTCAGAGACGTGGATGGTAGCTAAAGCACGGTTTCTCTACCGTGTTGTTTCTCCGAGTTAGAACGCTAGCGATTAGACTTCCATGCGAAAGTGGGGCCGCAGTGCTAGCTTGATGAAACACATGGCGAGTCGTGTTCTGCCTTCTGCTGGGGCCTGAGTCTCACTCGCAAAAAGCTTTGGACTCCCTTGCAGGGCTCTCACGCACGCACACAACAAAACGCTTCCCCAACATCTGGAGTGGCTGTTTTAGCTGAAGCATGGATTCTCTCCCAAGTTTTTCCTTCGAGTTAGGTGGTTGTCTTTAAGCCTGCACGCACAGCCGGGGTAACGGTACTAGCCCCATAGCCATGGTATGAGTGGAGGGCTGCCTTGTGTACCGGCCTGTCTCTCCCCCGATTTTACGAAATGGAACCCGTCCCCAGGCTCTCACCCACAGTACACCCTATACTGCTTCCTCCCACAGAGGTCGACGGTAGCTAAAGCACGGTTTCTCTACCGTGTTGTTTCTCCGAGTTACAACGCTAGCGATTAGACTTCCATGCAAAAGTGGGGCCGCAGTGCTAACTTCATGAAACAAGTGGGGAGGCGTGTCCTCCCTTCTCCCGGGGCCTGAGTCTCACACGGAAAATGGTTTGGGACTCCATTGCACTTCTCTCACGCAGGCACACAGCAAAATGCTTCCAGCCTCAGGAATGCCTATGTTCGCTGAAGCAGGAATTCTCTACAGAGTTGTTCCTTCGACTTAGGTGCTTGGCTTTAGGCCGGCAGGCACACCCGGGGCAACTGCACTAGCCTCGTAAACACGAGGTGAGTTGACAGCTGCCTTCTGCACTGGCCTGTCTCTCCCTCGATTTTACCTATGGAACCTGTCCCCAGGCTCTCACCCACAGTGCAGCGTAAACTGCTTTCTCACACAGAGAGGTCGACGGTAGCTAAAGCACGCTTTCTCTGCACTGTTGTTTCTTCGAGTTTGAACGCTAGCGATGAGACTTCCAGGCAAAAGTGGGGCCGCAGTGCTAGCTTGACGAAACACATGGCGAGTCGTGTTCTGCCTTCTGCTGGGGCCTGAGTCTCACTCGCAAAAAGCTTTGGACTCCCTTGCAGGGCTCTCACGCACGCACACAACAAAATGCTTCCCCACCCTCTGGAGTGGCTGTTTTAGCTGAAGCATGGATTCTCTCCCAAGGTTTTCCTTCGAGTTAGGTGGTTGTCTTTAAGCCTGCACGCACACCCGGGGCAACGGTACTAGCCCCATAACCACGGTGTGAGCGGAGAGCTGCCTTGTGTACCGGCCTGTCCGTCCCCCGATTTTCCGAAATGGAACCCGTCCTCAGGCTCTCACCCACAGTACACCCTAAACCGCTTCCTCCCACACAGAGGTCGACGGTACCTAAAGCACGGGTTCTCTAGTGTTGTTTCTCCGAGTTAGAACGCTAGCGATTAGACTTCCATGCAAAAGTGGGGCCGCAGTGCTAGCTTCATGAAACAAGTGGGGAGTCGTGTTCTGCTTTCCTCCGGGGCCTGAGTCTCACACAGAAAATGGTTTGGGACTCAGCTGCAGGGCGCTCACCCTTGCACACAGCAAAATGCGTCCACCCTCAGGCATGGCTCTTTTAGCCGAAGCAGGAGTTCTCTAAAGAGTTGTTCCCTTGAGTTAGGTGGTTGGCTTTAGGCCTGCAGGCACCCCCGGGGCAAGGGTACTAGCATCAGAAACAAGAGGTGAGTTTAGAGCTCCCTTCCACACCGGCCCGTTTCTCACTCCATTTCACGTATGGGACCCTTTCCCGGTCTCTCCTACAGGAGCACTGTAAAATTCCTCCGACTTCAGGAACGGCAATGTTACCTAAAGGGCAGTAACTATACACCATGGCTTCGTGGCCTTAGTAGCCTGGTAGGCGAATGAGCTGCAGCTGGGATTCTTTACAGGCTTGTTCCTTCCAAGGCAGTGTTGAGCACGGAGCATTCCAAGCACACATGGAGCAGTAGTGTTAGCTTCAGGTAGCAAGAGCTGAGTCCAGAGGTGCCTTCTGCCCGGAACGGTTTCTCCCTCGGTTTCACGTATGGAAACCGTTCCCCAGGCTCTCACCCACGGTACCCTGTATACTGCTTCCTCCGCCTGGAGGTCGACAGTAACTAAAGCACGATTTCTCTACACTGTTGTTTCTTTGAGTTAGAACGCTAGTGATGAGACTTCCATGCAAAAGTGGGGCCGCAGTGCTAGCTTGATGAAACACAGGGGGAGTCGTGTTCTGCCTTCTGCTGGGGCCTGAGTCTCACTCGCAAAAAGCTTTGGACTCCCTTGCAGGGCTCTCATGCACGCACACAACAAAATGCTTCCACCCTCAGGAGCGGCTGTTTTAGCTGAAGCATGGATTCTCCACCGAGTTTTTCCTTCGAGTTAGGCGGTTTTCATTAAGCGTGCACACACACCCGGGGCAACGGTACTAGCCCCATAGCCATGGTGTGAGTTGAGAGCTGCCTTCTCTCCGGCCTGTCTCTCCCTCGATTTTACGAAACGGAACCCGTCCCCAGGCTCTCACCCACAGTACACCCTAAACTGCTTCCTCCCACACAGAGGTCGTCGGTAGCTAAAGCACGGTTTCTCTTCAGTGTTGTTTCTCCGAGGTAGAACGCTTGCTATTAATGTCCACCATAGCCAAACTGTGGAAAGAGCCAAGATGTCCATCAACAGATGAATGGATAAAGAAGTTTGGTCTATATATATATGTGTGTATATATATATATATATATATACACAAAGGAATATTATGCAGCCATCAAAAGGAATGAGATCTTGCCATTTGCAACGACGTGGATGGAACTGGAGGGTATTATGCTGAGCGAAATAAGTCAAACAGAGAAAGACATGTATCATATGACCTCACTGATATGAGGAATTCTTAAACTCAGGAAACAACCTGAGGGTTGCTGGAGTGGGGGGTGGGGTGGGAGGGATGGGGTGACTGGGTGATGGACACTGGGGAGGGTATGTGTTCTGGTAAGCGCTGTGAATTGTGCAAGACTGTTGAATCTCAGATCTGTACCTCTGAAAGAAATAATGCAATATATGTTAAGAAAGAAAAAAAGAAGAAGAAGAATGTAGCAGGAGGGGAAGAATGAAGGGGGAGAAATCGGAGGGGGAGAAGAACCATGAGAGACGATGGACTCTGAAAAACAAACTGAGGGTTCTAGAGGGGAGGGGGGTGGGAGGATGGGTTAGCCTGGTGATGGGTATTGAGGAGGGCACGTTCTGCATGGAGCACTGGGTGTTATGCACAAACAATGAATCATGGAACACTATATCTAAAACTACCGATGTAATGTATGGGGATTAACATAACAATAAAAAAATTTAATAAAAAAAAAAAAAAGAACGCTTGCTATTAGACTTCCATGCAAAAGTGGGGCCGCAGTGCTAGCCTCAGGAAACAAGTGGGGAGTCGTGTTCTGCCTTCTGCCGGGGCCTGAGTCCCACACGGAAAATGGTTGTGGACTCACTTGCAGTGCGCTCACGCATGCACACAGCAAAATGCGTGCACCCTCCGGCATGGCTACTTTAGCCGAAGCAGGAATTCTCTACAGAGTTGTTCCTTTGAGTTAGGTGGTTGGCTTTAGGCCTGCAGGCACACCCGGGGCAAGGGTACCAGCCTCATCAACAAGAGGTGAGTTGAGAGCTGCCTTCCGCTCCGGCCTGTTTCTCACTCCATTTCACGTATGGGACCCTTTCCCCGGGCTCTCAACCACGAGCACTGTCAAATTCCCCTGGCTTCAGGAACGGCAATGTTAACTAAAGCGCAGTAACTCTATAGCATTGATTCTTGGTGTTAGTAGCCTGGTAACTAGGCATCCAGGCACACAGGGTACAGCAGTGCTAATCTCCTCAAACAAGAGGTGAGTCCACAGCAGCCTTCCTTACAGGCCTGCTTCTCACTCCGAGTTACGTTTAGGTTCCATTTCTCATGCTTTCACAAAAACACACAATAGATGAAGTGCACGCTCAGGAAGGGCGATCTTTGCTGAGGCACGGGTCCTCTGCGCTTTTGTTCCTTTGCGTTGGGTGGATGGCACTTAGGACTACACGCACACACGGGAGAGCCGATCTAGTTTCCCGAAACAAGAGTTGAGTCGATAGCTGCCTCCTGCCCATGCTTATTTCTCCCTCGGAATTCTGCTGGGACTCATTCCCCAGGTTTGCACTCAAGCAGAGTTGAAAATGCTGCCACCCTGTGGAGAGGCGAATGAGCTGAAGCTGGGATTCTTGACCGGCTTCTTTCTGCCAAATCAGTGTGGAGCACTTGGCATTCCTATGCACACACGGAGCGGTAGTGTTAGCTTCAGGTAACAAGAGCTGAGTCGAGAGGTGCCTTCTGGCCCGGACTTCTTCTCCCTCGGTCTCACGTAAGGAACCCGTTCCCCAGGCTCTCACCCACGGTAGCCTGGAAACTGCTTCCTCCCTCAGAGACGTGGATGGTAGCTAAAGCACGGTTTCTCTACCGTGTTGTTTCTCCGAGTTAGAACGCTAGCGATTAGACTTCCATGCGAAAGTGGGGCCGCAGTGCTAGCTTGATGAAACACATGGCGAGTCGTGTTCTGCCTTCTGCTGGGGCCTGAGTCTCACTCGCAAAAAGCTTTGGACTCCCTTGCAGGGCTCTCACGCACGCACACAACAAAACGCTTCCCCACCCTCTGGAGTGGCTGTTTTAGCTGAAGCATGGATTCTCTCCCAAGTTTTTCCTTCGAGTTAGGTGGTTGTCTTTAAGCCTGCACGCACAGCCGGGGTAACGGTACTAGCCCCATAGCCATGGTATGAGTGGAGGGCTGCCTTGTGTACCGGCCTGTCTCTCCCCCGATTTTACGAAATGGAACCCGTCCCCAGGCTCTCACCCACAGTACACCCTATACTGCTTCCTCCCACAGAGGTCGACGGTAGCTAAAGCACGGTTTCTCTACCGTGTTGTTTCTCCGAGTTACAACGCTAGCGATTAGACTTCCATGCAAAAGTGGGGCCGCAGTGCTAACTTCATGAAACAAGTGGGGAGGCGTGTCCTCCCTTCTCCCGGGGCCTGAGTCTCACACGGAAAATGGTTTGGGACTCCATTGCACTTCTCTCACGCAGGCACACAGCAAAATGCTTCCAGCCTCAGGAATGCCTATGTTCGCTGAAGCAGGAATTCTCTACAGAGTTGTTCCTTCGACTTAGGTGCTTGGCTTTAGGCCGGCAGGCACACCCGGGGCAACTGCACTAGCCTCGTAAACACGAGGTGAGTTGACAGCTGCCTTCTGCACTGGCCTGTCTCTCCCTCGATTTTACCTATGGAACCTGTCCCCAGGCTCTCACCCACAGTGCAGCGTAAACTGCTTTCTCACACAGAGAGGTCGACGGTAGCTAAAGCACGCTTTCTCTGCACTGTTGTTTCTTCGAGTTTGAACGCTAGCGATGAGACTTCCAGGCAAAAGTGGGGCCGCAGTGCTAGCTTGACGAAACACATGGCGAGTCGTGTTCTGCCTTCTGCTGGGGCCTGAGTCTCACTCGCAAAAAGCTTTGGACTCCCTTGCAGGGCTCTCACGCACGCACACAACAAAATGCTTCCCCACCCTCTGGAGTGGCTGTTTTAGCTGAAGCATGGATTCTCTCCCAAGGTTTTCCTTCGAGTTAGGTGGTTGTCTTTAAGCCTGCACGCACACCCGGGGCAACGGTACTAGCCCCATAACCACGGTGTGAGCGGAGAGCTGCCTTGTGTACCGGCCTGTCCGTCCCCCGATTTTCCGAAATGGAACCCGTCCTCAGGCTCTCACCCACAGTACACCCTAAACCGCTTCCTCCCACACAGAGGTCGACGGTACCTAAAGCACGGGTTCTCTAGTGTTGTTTCTCCGAGTTAGAACGCTAGCGATTAGACTTCCATGCAAAAGTGGGGCCGCAGTGCTAGCTTCATGAAACAAGTGGGGAGTCGTGTTCTGCTTTCCTCCGGGGCCTGAGTCTCACACAGAAAATGGTTTGGGACTCAGCTGCAGGGCGCTCACCCTTGCACACAGCAAAATGCGTCCACCCTCAGGCATGGCTCTTTTAGCCGAAGCAGGAGTTCTCTAAAGAGTTGTTCCCTTGAGTTAGGTGGTTGGCTTTAGGCCTGCAGGCACCCCCGGGGCAAGGGTACTAGCATCAGAAACAAGAGGTGAGTTTAGAGCTCCCTTCCACACCGGCCCGTTTCTCACTCCATTTCACGTATGGGACCCTTTCCCGGTCTCTCCTACAGGAGCACTGTAAAATTCCTCCGACTTCAGGAACGGCAATGTTACCTAAAGGGCAGTAACTATACACCATGGCTTCGTGGCCTTAGTAGCCTGGTAGGCGAATGAGCTGCAGCTGGGATTCTTTACAGGCTTGTTCCTTCCAAGGCAGTGTTGAGCACGGAGCATTCCAAGCACACATGGAGCAGTAGTGTTAGCTTCAGGTAGCAAGAGCTGAGTCCAGAGGTGCCTTCTGCCCGGAACGGTTTCTCCCTCGGTTTCACGTATGGAAACCGTTCCCCAGGCTCTCACCCACGGTACCCTGTATACTGCTTCCTCCGCCTGGAGGTCGACAGTAACTAAAGCACGATTTCTCTACACTGTTGTTTCTTTGAGTTAGAACGCTAGTGATGAGACTTCCATGCAAAAGTGGGGCCGCAGTGCTAGCTTGATGAAACACAGGGGGAGTCGTGTTCTGCCTTCTGCTGGGGCCTGAGTCTCACTCGCAAAAAGCTTTGGACTCCCTTGCAGGGCTCTCATGCACGCACACAACAAAATGCTTCCACCCTCAGGAGCGGCTGTTTTAGCTGAAGCATGGATTCTCCACCGAGTTTTTCCTTCGAGTTAGGCGGTTTTCATTAAGCCTGCACACACACCCGGGGCAACGGTACTAGCCCCATAGCCATGGTGTGAGTTGAGAGCTGCCTTCTCTCCGGCCTGTCTCTCCCTCGATTTTACGAAACGGAACCCGTCCCCAGGCTCTCACCCACAGTACACCCTAAACTGCTTCCTCCCACACAGAGGTCGTCGGTAGCTAAAGCACGGTTTCTCTTCAGTGTTGTTTCTCCGAGGTAGAACGCTTGCTATTAATGTCCACCATAGCCAAACTGTGGAAAGAGCCAAGATGTCCATCAACAGATGAATGGATAAAGAAGTTTGGTATATATATATATATATATATATATATATATATATATATATATACACACAAAGGAATATTATGCAGCCATCAAAAGGAATGAGATCTTGCCATTTGCAACGACGTGGATGGAACTGGAGGGTATTATGCTGAGCGAAATAAGTCAAACAGAGAAAGACATGTATCATATGACCTCACTGATATGAGGAATTCTTAAACTCAGGAAACAACCTGAGGGTTGCTGGAGTGGGGGGTGGGGTGGGAGGGATGGGGTGACTGGGTGATGGACACTGGGGAGGGTATGTGTTCTGGTAAGCGCTGTGAATTGTGCAAGACTGTTGAATCTCAGATCTGTACCTCTGAAAGAAATAATGCAATATATGTTAAGAAAGAAAAAAAGAAGAAGAAGAATGTAGCAGGAGGGGAAGAATGAAGGGGGAGAAATCGGAGGGGGAGAAGAACCATGAGAGACGATGGACTCTGAAAAACAAACTGAGGGTTCTAGAGGGGAGGGGGGTGGGAGGATGGGTTAGCCTGGTGATGGGTATTGAGGAGGGCACGTTCTGCATGGAGCACTGGGTGTTATGCACAAACAATGAATCATGGAACACTATATCTAAAACTACCGATGTAATGTATGGGGATTAACATAACAATAAAAAAATTTAATAAAAAAAAAAAAAAGAACGCTTGCTATTAGACTTCCATGCAAAAGTGGGGCCGCAGTGCTAGCCTCAGGAAACAAGTGGGGAGTCGTGTTCTGCCTTCTGCCGGGGCCTGAGTCCCACACGGAAAATGGTTGTGGACTCACTTGCAGTGCGCTCACGCATGCACACAGCAAAATGCGTCCACCCTCCGGCATGGCTACTTTAGCCGAAGCAGGAATTCTCTACAGAGTTGTTCCTTTGAGTTAGGTGGTTGGCTTTAGGCCTGCAGGCACACCCGGGGCAAGGGTACCAGCCTCATCAACAAGAGGTGAGTTGAGAGCTGCCTTCCGCTCCGGCCTGTTTCTCACTCCATTTCACGTATGGGACCCTTTCCCCGGGCTCTCAACCACGAGCACTGTCAAATTCTCCTGGCTTCAGGAACGGCAATGTTAACTAAAGCGCAGTAACTCTATAGCATTGATTCTTGGTGTTAGTAGCCTGGTAACTAGGCATCCAGGCACACAGGGTACAGCAGTGCTAATCTCCTCAAACAAGAGGTGAGTCCACAGCAGCCTTCCTTACAGGCCTGCTTCTCACTCCGAGTTACGTTTAGGTTCCATTTCTCATGCTTTCACAAAAACACACAATAGATGAAGTGCACGCTCAGGAAGGGCGATCTTTGCTGAGGCACGGGTCCTCTGCGCTTTTGTTCCTTTGCGTTGGGTGGATGGCACTTAGGACTACACGCACACACGGGAGAGCCGATCTAGTTTCCCGAAACAAGAGTTGAGTCGATAGCTGCCTCCTGCCCATGCTTATTTCTCCCTCGGAATTCTGCTGGGACTCATTCCCCAGGTTTGCACTCAAGCAGAGTTGAAAATGCTGCCACCCTGTGGAGAGGCGAATGAGCTGAAGCTGGGATTCTTGACCGGCTTCTTTCTGCCAAATCAGTGTGGAGCACTTGGCATTCCTATGCACACACGGAGCGGTAGTGTTAGCTTCAGGTAACAAGAGCTGAGTCGAGAGGTGCCTTCTGGCCCGGACTTCTTCTCCCTCGGTCTCACGTAAGGAACCCGTTCCCCAGGCTCTCACCCACGGTAGCCTGGAAACTGCTTCCTCCCTCAGAGACGTGGATGGTAGCTAAAGCACGGTTTCTCTACCGTGTTGTTTCTCCGAGTTAGAACGCTAGCGATTAGACTTCCATGCGAAAGTGGGGCCGCAGTGCTAGCTTGATGAAACACATGGCGAGTCGTGTTCTGCCTTCTGCTGGGGCCTGAGTCTCACTCGCAAAAAGCTTTGGACTCCCTTGCAGGGCTCTCACGCACGCACACAACAAAACGCTTCCCCACCCTCTGGAGTGGCTGTTTTAGCTGAAGCATGGATTCTCTCCCAAGTTTTTCCTTCGAGTTAGGTGGTTGTCTTTAAGCCTGCACGCACACCCGGGGTAACGGTACTAGCCCCATAGCCATGGTATGAGTGGAGGGCTGCCTTGTGTACCGGCCTGTCTCTCCCCCGATTTTACGAAATGGAACCCGTCCCCAGGCTCTCACCCACAGTACACCCTATACTGCTTCCTCCCACAGAGGTCGACGGTAGCTAAAGCACGGTTTCTCTACCGTGTTGTTTCTCCGAGTTACAACGCTAGCGATTAGACTTCCATGCAAAAGTGGGGCCGCAGTGCTAACTTCATGAAACAAGTGGGGAGGCGTGTCCTCCCTTCTCCCGGGGCCTGAGTCTCACACGGAAAATGGTTTGGGACTCCATTGCACTTCTCTCACGCAGGCACACAGCAAAATGCTTCCAGCCTCAGGAATGCCTATGTTCGCTGAAGCAGGAATTCTCTACAGAGTTGTTCCTTCGACTTAGGTGCTTGGCTTTAGGCCGGCAGGCACACCCGGGGCAACTGCACTAGCCTCGTAAACACGAGGTGAGTTGACAGCTGCCTTCTGCACTGGCCTGTCTCTCCCTCGATTTTACCTATGGAACCTGTCCCCAGGCTCTCACCCACAGTGCAGCGTAAACTGCTTTCTCACACAGAGAGGTCGACGGTAGCTAAAGCACGCTTTCTCTGCACTGTTGTTTCTTCGAGTTTGAACGCTAGCGATGAGACTTCCAGGCAAAAGTGGGGCCGCAGTGCTAGCTTGACGAAACACATGGCGAGTCGTGTTCTGCCTTCTGCTGGGGCCTGAGTCTCACTCGCAAAAAGCTTTGGACTCCCTTGCAGGGCTCTCACGCACGCACACAACAAAATGCTTCCCCACCCTCTGGAGTGGCTGTTTTAGCTGAAGCATGGATTCTCTCCCAAGGTTTTCCTTCGAGTTAGGTGGTTGTCTTTAAGCCTGCACGCACACCCGGGGCAACGGTACTAGCCCCATAACCATGGTGTGAGCGGAGAGCTGCCTTGTGTACCGGCCTGTCCCTCCCCCGATTTTCCGAAATGGAACCCGTCCTCAGGCTCTCACCCACAGTACACCCTAAACCGCTTCCTCCCACACAGAGGTCGACGGTACCTAAAGCACGGGTTCTCTAGTGTTGTTTCTCCGAGTTAGAACGCTAGCGATTAGACTTCCATGCAAAAGTGGGGCCGCAGTGCTAGCTTCATGAAACAAGTGGGGAGTCGTGTTCTGCTTTCCTCCGGGGCCTGAGTCTCACACAGAAAATGGTTTGGGACTCAGCTGCAGGGCGCTCACCCTTGCACACAGCAAAATGCGTCCACCCTCAGGCATGGCTCTTTTAGCCGAAGCAGGAGTTCTCTAAAGAGTTGTTCCCTTGAGTTAGGTGGTTGGCTTTAGGCCTGCAGGCACCCCCGGGGCAAGGGTACTAGCATCAGAAACAAGAGGTGAGTTTAGAGCTCCCTTCCACACTGGCCCGTTTCTCACTCCATTTCACGTATGGGACCCTTTCCCGGTCTCTCCTACAGGAGCACTGTAAAATTCCTCCGACTTCAGGAACGGCAATGTTACCTAAAGGGCAGTAACTATACACCATGGCTTCGTGGCCTTAGTAGCCTGGTAGGCGAATGAGCTGCAGCTGGGATTCTTTACAGGCTTGTTCCTTCCAAGGCAGTGTTGAGCACGGAGCATTCCAAGCACACATGGAGCAGTAGTGTTAGCTTCAGGTAGCAAGAGCTGAGTCCAGAGGTGCCTTCTGCCCGGAACGGTTTCTCCCTCGGTTTCACGTATGGAAACCGTTCCCCAGGCTCTCACCCACGGTACCCTGTATACTGCTTCCTCCGCCTGGAGGTCGACAGTAACTAAAGCACGATTTCTCTACACTGTTGTTTCTTTGAGTTAGAACGCTAGTGATGAGACTTCCATGCAAAAGTGGGGCCGCAGTGCTAGCTTGATGAAACACAGGGGGAGTCGTGTTCTGCCTTCTGCTGGGGCCTGAGTCTCACTCGCAAAAAGCTTTGGACTCCCTTGCAGGGCTCTCATGCACGCACACAACAAAATGCTTCCACCCTCAGGAGCGGCTGTTTTAGCTGAAGCATGGATTCTCCACCGAGTTTTTCCTTCGAGTTAGGCGGTTTTCATTAAGCGTGCACACACACCCGGGGCAACGGTACTAGCCCCATAGCCATGGTGTGAGTTGAGAGCTGCCTTCTCTCCGGCCTGTCTCTCCCTCGATTTTACGAAACGGAACCCGTCCCCAGGCTCTCACCCACAGTACACCCTAAACTGCTTCCTCCCACACAGAGGTCGTCGGTAGCTAAAGCACGGTTTCTCTTCAGTGTTGTTTCTCCGAGGTAGAACGCTTGCTATTAATGTCCACCATAGCCAAACTGTGGAAAGAGCCAAGATGTCCATCAACAGATGAATGGATAAAGAAGTTTGGTCTATATATATATATATATATATATATGTATATATATATATATATACACAAAGGAATATTATGCAGCCATCAAAAGGAATGAGATCTTGCCATTTGCAACGACGTGGATGGAACTGGAGGGTATTATGCTGAGCGAAATAAGTCAAACAGAGAAAGACATGTATCATATGACCTCACTGATATGAGGAATTCTTAAACTCAGGAAACAAACTGAGGGTTGCTGGAGTGGGGGGTGGGGTGGGAGGGATGGGGTGACTGGGTGATGGACACTGGGGAGGGTATGTGTTCTGGTAAGCGCTGTGAATTGTGCAAGACTGTTGAATCTCAGATCTGTACCTCTGAAAGAAATAATGCAATATATGTTAAGAAAGAAAAAAAGAAGAAGAAGAATGTAGCAGGAGGGGAAGAATGAAGGGGGAGAAATCGGAGGGGGAGAAGAACCATGAGAGACGATGGACTCTGAAAAACAAACTGAGGGTTCTAGAGGGGAGGGGGGTGGGAGGATGGGTTAGCCTGGTGATGGGTATTGAGGAGGGCACGTTCTGCATGGAGCACTGGGTGTTATGCACAAACAATGAATCATGGAACACTATATCTAAAACTACCGATGTAATGTATGGGGATTAACATAACAATAAAAAAATTTAATAAAAAAAAAAAAGAACGCTTGCTATTAGACTTCCATGCAAAAGTGGGGCCGCAGTGCTAGCCTCAGGAAACAAGTGGGGAGTCGTGTTCTGCCTTCTGCCGGGGCCTGAGTCCCACACGGAAAATGGTTGTGGACTCACTTGCAGTGCGCTCACGCATGCACACAGCAAAATGCGTGCACCCTCCGGCATGGCTACTTTAGCCGAAGCAGGAATTCTCTACAGAGTTGTTCCTTTGAGTTAGGTGGTTGGCTTTAGGCCTGCAGGCACACCCGGGGCAAGGGTACCAGCCTCATCAACAAGAGGTGAGTTGAGAGCTGCCTTCCGCTCCGGCCTGTTTCTCACTCCATTTCACGTATGGGACCCTTTCCCCGGGCTCTCAACCACGAGCACTGTCAAATTCCCCTGGCTTCAGGAACGGCAATGTTAACTAAAGCGCAGTAACTCTATAGCATTGATTCTTGATGTTAGTAGCCTGGTAACTAGGCATCCAGGCACACAGGGTACAGCAGTGCTAATCTCCTCAAACAAGAGGTGAGTCCACAGCAGCCTTCCTTACAGGCCTGCTTCTCACTCCGAGTTACGTTTAGGTTCCATTTCTCATGCTCTCACAAAAACACACAATAGATGAAGTGCACGCTCAGGAAGGGCGATCTTTGCTGAGGCACGGGTCCTCTGCGCTTTTGTTCCTTTGCGTTGGGTGGATGGCACTTAGGACTACACGCACACACGGGAGAGCCGATCTAGTTTCCCGAAACAAGAGTTGAGTCGATAGCTGCCTCCTGCCCATGCTTATTTCTCCCTCGGAATTCTGCTGGGACTCATTCCCCAGGTTTGCACTCAAGCAGAGTTGAAAATGCTGCCACCCTGTGGAGAGGCGAATGAGCTGAAGCTGGGATTCTTGACCGGCTTCTTTCTGCCAAATCAGTGTGGAGCACTTGGCATTCCTATGCACACACGGAGCGGTAGTGTTAGCTTCAGGTAACAAGAGCTGAGTCGAGAGGTGCCTTCTGGCCCGGACTTCTTCTCCCTCGGTCTCACGTAAGGAACCCGTTCCCCAGGCTCTCACCCACGGTAGCCTGGAAACTGCTTCCTCCCTCAGAGACGTGGATGGTAGCTAAAGCACGGTTTCTCTACCGTGTTGTTTCTCCGAGTTAGAACGCTAGCGATTAGACTTCCATGCGAAAGTGGGGCCGCAGTGCTAGCTTGATGAAACACATGGCGAGTCGTGTTCTGCCTTCTGCTGGGGCCTGAGTCTCACTCGCAAAAAGCTTTGGACTCCCTTGCAGGGCTCTCACGCACGCACACAACAAAACGCTTCCCCACCCTCTGGAGTGGCTGTTTTAGCTGAAGCATGGATTCTCTCCCAAGTTTTTCCTTCGAGTTAGGTGGTTGTCTTTAAGCCTGCACGCACAGCCGGGGTAACGGTACTAGCCCCATAGCCATGGTATGAGTGGAGGGCTGCCTTGTGTACCGGCCTGTCTCTCCCCCGATTTTACGAAATGGAACCCGTCCCCAGGCTCTCACCCACAGTACACCCTATACTGCTTCCTCCCACAGAGGTCGACGGTAGCTAAAGCACGGTTTCTCTACCGTGTTGTTTCTCCGAGTTACAACGCTAGCGATTAGACTTCCATGCAAAAGTGGGGCCGCAGTGCTAACTTCATGAAACAAGTGGGGAGGCGTGTCCTCCCTTCTCCCGGGGCCTGAGTCTCACACGGAAAATGGTTTGGGACTCCATTGCACTTCTCTCACGCAGGCACACAGCAAAATGCTTCCAGCCTCAGGAATGCCTATGTTCGCTGAAGCAGGAATTCTCTACAGAGTTGTTCCTTCGACTTAGGTGCTTGGCTTTAGGCCTGCAGGCACACCCGGGGCAACTGCACTAGCCTCGTAAACACGAGGTGAGTTGACAGCTGCCTTCTGCACTGGCCTGTCTCTCCCTCGATTTTACCTATGGAACCTGTCCCCAGGCTCTCACCCACAGTGCAGCGTAAACTGCTTTCTCACACAGAGAGGTCGACGGTAGCTAAAGCACGCTTTCTCTGCACTGTTGTTTCTTCGAGTTTGAACGCTAGCGATGAGACTTCCAGGCAAAAGTGGGGCCGCAGTGCTAGCTTGACGAAACACATGGCGAGTCGTGTTCTGCCTTCTGCTGGGGCCTGAGTCTCACTCGCAAAAAGCTTTGGACTCCCTTGCAGGGCTCTCACGCACGCACACAACAAAATGCTTCCCCACCCTCTGGAGTGGCTGTTTTAGCTGAAGCATGGATTCTCTCCCAAGGTTTTCCTTCGAGTTAGGTGGTTGTCTTTAAGCCTGCACGCACACCCGGGGCAACGGTACTAGCCCCATAACCACGGTGTGAGCGGAGAGCTGCCTTGTGTACCGGCCTGTCCGTCCCCCGATTTTCCGAAATGGAACCCGTCCTCAGGCTCTCACCCACAGTACACCCTAAACCGCTTCCTCCCACACAGAGGTCGACGGTACCTAAAGCACGGGTTCTCTAGTGTTGTTTCTCCGAGTTAGAACGCTAGCGATTAGACTTCCATGCAAAAGTGGGGCCGCAGTGCTAGCTTCATGAAACAAGTGGGGAGTCGTGTTCTGCTTTCCTCCGGGGCCTGAGTCTCACACAGAAAATGGTTTGGGACTCAGCTGCAGGGCGCTCACCCTTGCACACAGCAAAATGCGTCCACCCTCAGGCATGGCTCTTTTAGCCGAAGCAGGAGTTCTCTAAAGAGTTGTTCCCTTGAGTTAGGTGGTTGGCTTTAGGCCTGCAGGCACCCCCGGGGCAAGGGTACTAGCATCAGAAACAAGAGGTGAGTTTAGAGCTCCCTTCCACACTGGCCCGTTTCTCACTCCATTTCACGTATGGGACCCTTTCCCGGTCTCTCCTACAGGAGCACTGTAAAATTCCTCCGACTTTAGGAACGGCAATGTTACCTAAAGGGCAGTAACTATACACCATGGCTTCGTGGCCTTAGTAGCCTGGTAGGCGAATGAGCTGCAGCTGGGATTCTTTACAGGCTTGTTCCTTCCAAGGCAGTGTTGAGCACGGAGCATTCCAAGCACACATGGAGCAGTAGTGTTAGCTTCAGGTAGCAAGAGCTGAGTCCAGAGGTGCCTTCTGCCCGGAACGGTTTCTCCCTCGGTTTCACGTATGGAAACCGTTCCCCAGGCTCTCACCCACGGTACCCTGTATACTGCTTCCTCCGCCTGGAGGTCGACAGTAACTAAAGCACGATTTCTCTACACTGTTGTTTCTTTGAGTTAGAACGCTAGTGATGAGACTTCCATGCAAAAGTGGGGCCGCAGTGCTAGCTTGATGAAACACAGGGGGAGTCGTGTTCTGCCTTCTGCTGGGGCCTGAGTCTCACTCGCAAAAAGCTTTGGACTCCCTTGCAGGGCTCTCATGCACGCACACAACAAAATGCTTCCACCCTCAGGAGCGGCTGTTTTAGCTGAAGCATGGATTCTCCACCGAGTTTTTCCTTCGAGTTAGGCGGTTTTCATTAAGCCTGCACACACACCCGGGGCAACGGTACTAGCCCCATAGCCATGGTGTGAGTTGAGAGCTGCCTTCTCTCCGGCCTGTCTCTCCCTCGATTTTACGAAACGGAACCCGTCCCCAGGCTCTCACCCACAGTACACCCTAAACTGCTTCCTCCCACACAGAGGTCGTCGGTAGCTAAAGCACGGTTTCTCTTCAGTGTTGTTTCTCCGAGGTAGAACGCTTGCTATTAATGTCCACCATAGCCAAACTGTGGAAAGAGCCAAGATGTCCATCAACAGATGAATGGATAAAGAAGTTTGGTCTATATATATATATATATATATATATATATATATATATAGATATATAGATATATACACAAAGGAATATTATGCAGCCATCAAAAGGAATGAGATCTTGCCATTTGCAACGACGTGGATGGAACTGGAGGGTATTATGCTGAGCGAAATAAGTCAAACAGAGAAAGACATGTATCATATGACCTCACTGATATGAGGAATTCTTAAACTCAGGAAACAAACTGAGGGTTGCTGGAGTGGGGGGTGGGGTGGGAGGGATGGGGTGACTGGGTGATGGACACTGGGGAGGGTATGTGTTCTGGTAAGCGCTGTGAATTGTGCAAGACTGTTGAATCTCAGATCTGTACCTCTGAAAGAAATAATGCAATATATGTTAAGAAAGAAAAAAAGAAGAAGAAGAATGTAGCAGGAGGGGAAGAATGAAGGGGGAGAAATCGGAGGGGGAGAAGAACCATGAGAGACGATGGACTCTGAAAAACAAACTGAGGGTTCTAGAGGGGAGGGGGGTGGGAGGATGGGTTAGCCTGGTGATGGGTATTGAGGAGGGCACGTTCTGCATGGAGCACTGGGTGTTATGCACAAACAATGAATCATGGAACACTATATCTAAAACTACCGATGTAATGTATGGGGATTAACATAACAATAAAAAAATTTAATAAAAAAAAAAAAGAACGCTTGCTATTAGACTTCCATGCAAAAGTGGGGCCGCAGTGCTAGCCTCAGGAAACAAGTGGGGAGTCGTGTTCTGCCTTCTGCCGGGGCCTGAGTCCCACACGGAAAATGGTTGTGGACTCACTTGCAGTGCGCTCACGCATGCACACAGCAAAATGCGTGCACCCTCCGGCATGGCTACTTTAGCCGAAGCAGGAATTCTCTACAGAGTTGTTCCTTTGAGTTAGGTGGTTGGCTTTAGGCCTGCAGGCACACCCGGGGCAAGGGTACCAGCCTCATCAACAAGAGGTGAGTTGAGAGCTGCCTTCCGCTCCGGCCTGTTTCTCACTCCATTTCACGTATGGGACCCTTTCCCCGGGCTCTCAACCACGAGCACTGTCAAATTCCCCTGGCTTCAGGAACGGCAATGTTAACTAAAGCGCAGTAACTCTATAGCATTGATTCTTGGTGTTAGTAGCCTGGTAACTAGGCATCCAGGCACACAGGGTACAGCAGTGCTAATCTCCTCAAACAAGAGGTGAGTCCACAGCAGCCTTCCTTACAGGCCTGCTTCTCACTCCGAGTTACGTTTAGGTTCCATTTCTCATGCTTTCACAAAAACACACAATAGATGAAGTGCACGCTCAGGAAGGGCGATCTTTGCTGAGGCACGGGTCCTCTGCGCTTTTGTTCCTTTGCGTTGGGTGGATGGCACTTAGGACTACACGCACACACGGGAGAGCCGATCTAGTTTCCCGAAACAAGAGTTGAGTCGATAGCTGCCTCCTGCCCATGCTTATTTCTCCCTCGGAATTCTGCTGGGACTCATTCCCCAGGTTTGCACTCAAGCAGAGTTGAAAATGCTGCCACCCTGTGGAGAGGCGAATGAGCTGAAGCTGGGATTCTTGACCGGCTTCTTTCTGCCAAATCAGTGTGGAGCACTTGGCATTCCTATGCACACACGGAGCGGTAGTGTTAGCTTCAGGTAACAAGAGCTGAGTCGAGAGGTGCCTTCTGGCCCGGACTTCTTCTCCCTCGGTCTCACGTAAGGAACCCGTTCCCCAGGCTCTCACCCACGGTAGCCTGGAAACTGCTTCCTCCCTCAGAGACGTGGATGGTAGCTAAAGCACGGTTTCTCTACCGTGTTGTTTCTCCGAGTTAGAACGCTAGCGATTAGACTTCCATGCGAAAGTGGGGCCGCAGTGCTAGCTTGATGAAACACATGGCGAGTCGTGTTCTGCCTTCTGCTGGGGCCTGAGTCTCATTCGCAAAAAGCTTTGGACTCCCTTGCAGGGCTCTCACGCACGCACACAACAAAACGCTTCCCCAACATCTGGAGTGGCTGTTTTAGCTGAAGCATGGATTCTCTCCCAAGTTTTTCCTTCGAGTTAGGTGGTTGTCTTTAAGCCTGCACGCACAGCCGGGGTAACGGTACTAGCCCCATAGCCATGGTATGAGTGGAGGGCTGCCTTGTGTACCGGCCTGTCTCTCCCCCGATTTTACGAAATGGAACCCGTCCCCAGGCTCTCACCCACAGTACACCCTATACTGCTTCCTCCCACAGAGGTCGACGGTAGCTAAAGCACGGTTTCTCTACCGTGTTGTTTCTCCGAGTTACAACGCTAGCGATTAGACTTCCATGCAAAAGTGGGGCCGCAGTGCTAACTTCATGAAACAAGTGGGGAGGCGTGTCCTCCCTTCTCCCGGGGCCTGAGTCTCACACGGAAAATGGTTTGGGACTCCATTGCACTTCTCTCACGCAGGCACACAGCAAAATGCTTCCAGCCTCAGGAATGCCTATGTTCGCTGAAGCAGGAATTCTCTACAGAGTTGTTCCTTCGACTTAGGTGCTTGGCTTTAGGCCTGCAGGCACACCCGGGGCAACTGCACTAGCCTCGTAAACACGAGGTGAGTTGACAGCTGCCTTCTGCACTGGCCTGTCTCTCCCTCGATTTTACCTATGGAACCTGTCCCCAGGCTCTCACCCACAGTGCAGCGTAAACTGCTTTCTCACACAGAGAGGTCGACGGTAGCTAAAGCACGCTTTCTCTGCACTGTTGTTTCTTCGAGTTTGAACGCTAGCGATGAGACTTCCAGGCAAAAGTGGGGCCGCAGTGCTAGCTTGACGAAACACATGGCGAGTCGTGTTCTGCCTTCTGCTGGGGCCTGAGTCTCACTCGCAAAAAGCTTTGGACTCCCTTGCAGGGCTCTCACGCACGCACACAACAAAATGCTTCCCCACCCTCTGGAGTGGCTGTTTTAGCTGAAGCATGGATTCTCTCCCAAGGTTTTCCTTCGAGTTAGGTGGTTGTCTTTAAGCCTGCACGCACACCCGGGGCAACGGTACTAGCCCCATAACCACGGTGTGAGCGGAGAGCTGCCTTGTGTACCGGCCTGTCCCTCCCCCGATTTTCCGAAATGGAACCCGTCCTCAGGCTCTCACCCACAGTACACCCTAAACCGCTTCCTCCCACACAGAGGTCGACGGTACCTAAAGCACGGGTTCTCTAGTGTTGTTTCTCCGAGTTAGAACGCTAGCGATTAGACTTCCATGCAAAAGTGGGGCCGCAGTGCTAGCTTCATGAAACAAGTGGGGAGTCGTGTTCTGCTTTCCTCCGGGGCCTGAGTCTCACACAGAAAATGGTTTGGGACTCAGCTGCAGGGCGCTCACCCTTGCACACAGCAAAATGCGTCCACCCTCAGGCATGGCTCTTTTAGCCGAAGCAGGAGTTCTCTAAAGAGTTGTTCCCTTGAGTTAGGTGGTTGGCTTTAGGCCTGCAGGCACCCCCGGGGCAAGGGTACTAGCATCAGAAACAAGAGGTGAGTTTAGAGCTCCCTTCCACACCGGCCCGTTTCTCACTCCATTTCACGTATGGGACCCTTTCCCGGTCTCTCCTACAGGAGCACTGTAAAATTCCTCCGACTTCAGGAACGGCAATGTTACCTAAAGGGCAGTAACTATACACCATGGCTTCGTGGCCTTAGTAGCCTGGTAGGCGAATGAGCTGCAGCTGGGATTCTTTACAGGCTTGTTCCTTCCAAGGCAGTGTTGAGCACGGAGCATTCCAAGCACACATGGAGCAGTAGTGTTAGCTTCAGGTAGCAAGAGCTGAGTCCAGAGGTGCCTTCTGCCCGGAACGGTTTCTCCCTCGGTTTCACGTATGGAAACCGTTCCCCAGGCTCTCACCCACGGTACCCTGTATACTGCTTCCTCCGCCTGGAGGTCGACAGTAACTAAAGCACGATTTCTCTACACTGTTGTTTCTTTGAGTTAGAACGCTAGTGATGAGACTTCCATGCAAAAGTGGGGCCGCAGTGCTAGCTTGATGAAACACAGGGGGAGTCGTGTTCTGCCTTCTGCTGGGGCCTGAGTCTCACTCGCAAAAAGCTTTGGACTCCCTTGCAGGGCTCTCATGCACGCACACAACAAAATGCTTCCACCCTCAGGAGCGGCTGTTTTAGCTGAAGCATGGATTCTCCACCGAGTTTTTCCTTCGAGTTAGGCGGTTTTCATTAAGCGTGCACACACACCCGGGGCAACGGTACTAGCCCCATAGCCATGGTGTGAGTTGAGAGCTGCCTTCTCTCCGGCCTGTCTCTCCCTCGATTTTACGAAACGGAACCCGTCCCCAGGCTCTCACCCACAGTACACCCTAAACTGCTTCCTCCCACACAGAGGTCGTCGGTAGCTAAAGCACGGTTTCTCTTCAGTGTTGTTTCTCCGAGGTAGAACGCTTGCTATTAATGTCCACCATAGCCAAACTGTGGAAAGAGCCAAGATGTCCATCAACAGATGAATGGATAAAGAAGTTTGGTCTATATATATATATATATATATATATATATATATATATATACACACAAAGGAATATTATGCAGCCATCAAAAGGAATGAGATCTTGCCATTTGCAACGACGTGGATGGAACTGGAGGGTATTATGCTGAGCGAAATAAGTCAAACAGAGAAAGACATGTATCATATGACCTCACTGATATGAGGAATTCTTAAACTCAGGAAACAACCTGAGGGTTGCTGGAGTGGGGGGTGGGGTGGGAGGGATGGGGTGACTGGGTGATGGACACTGGGGAGGGTATGTGTTCTGGTAAGCGCTGTGAATTGTGCAAGACTGTTGAATCTCAGATCTGTACCTCTGAAAGAAATAATGCAATATATGTTAAGAAAGAAAAAAAGAAGAAGAAGAATGTAGCAGGAGGGGAAGAATGAAGGGGGAGAAATCGGAGGGGGAGAAGAACCATGAGAGACGATGGACTCTGAAAAACAAACTGAGGGTTCTAGAGGGGAGGGGGGTGGGAGGATGGGTTAGCCTGGTGATGGGTATTGAGGAGGGCACGTTCTGCATGGAGCACTGGGTGTTATGCACAAACAATGAATCATGGAACACTATATCTAAAACTACCGATGTAATGTATGGGGATTAACATAACAATAAAAAAATTTAATAAAAAAAAAAAAAAGAACGCTTGCTATTAGACTTCCATGCAAAAGTGGGGCCGCAGTGCTAGCCTCAGGAAACAAGTGGGGAGTCGTGTTCTGCCTTCTGCCGGGGCCTGAGTCCCACACGGAAAATGGTTGTGGACTCACTTGCAGTGCGCTCACGCATGCACACAGCAAAATGCGTCCACCCTCCGGCATGGCTACTTTAGCCGAAGCAGGAATTCTCTACAGAGTTGTTCCTTTGAGTTAGGTGGTTGGCTTTAGGCCTGCAGGCACACCCGGGGCAAGGGTACCAGCCTCATCAACAAGAGGTGAGTTGAGAGCTGCCTTCCGCTCCGGCCTGTTTCTCACTCCATTTCACGTATGGGACCCTTTCCCCGGGCTCTCAACCACGAGCACTGTCAAATTCTCCTGGCTTCAGGAACGGCAATGTTAACTAAAGCGCAGTAACTCTATAGCATTGATTCTTGGTGTTAGTAGCCTGGTAACTAGGCATCCAGGCACACAGGGTACAGCAGTGCTAATCTCCTCAAACAAGAGGTGAGTCCACAGGAGCCTTCCTTACAGGCCTGCTTCTCACTCCGAGTTACGTTTAGGTTCCATTTCTCATGCTTTCACAAAAACACACAATAGATGAAGTGCACGCTCAGGAAGGGCGATCTTTGCTGAGGCACGGGTCCTCTGCGCTTTTGTTCCTTTGCGTTGGGTGGATGGCACTTAGGACTACACGCACACACGGGAGAGCCGATCTAGTTTCCCGAAACAAGAGTTGAGTCGATAGCTGCCTCCTGCCCATGCTTATTTCTCCCTCGGAATTCTGCTGGGACTCATTCCCCAGGTTTGCACTCAAGCAGAGTTGAAAATGCTGCCACCCTGTGGAGAGGCGAATGAGCTGAAGCTGGGATTCTTGACCGGCTTCTTTCTGCCAAATCAGTGTGGAGCACTTGGCATTCCTATGCACACACGGAGCGGTAGTGTTAGCTTCAGGTAACAAGAGCTGAGTCGAGAGGTGCCTTCTGGCCCGGACTTCTTCTCCCTCGGTCTCACGTAAGGAACCCGTTCCCCAGGCTCTCACCCAGGGTAGCCTGGAAACTGCTTCCTCCCTCAGAGACGTGGATGGTAGCTAAAGCACGGTTTCTCTACCGTGTTGTTTCTCCGAGTTAGAACGCTAGCGATTAGACTTCCATGCGAAAGTGGGGCCGCAGTGCTAGCTTGATGAAACACATGGCGAGTCGTGTTCTGCCTTCTGCTGGGGCCTGAGTCTCACTCGCAAAAAGCTTTGGACTCCCTTGCAGGGCTCTCACGCACGCACACAACAAAACGCTTCCCCACCCTCTGGAGTGGCTGTTTTAGCTGAAGCATGGATTCTCTCCCAAGTTTTTCCTTCGAGTTAGGTGGTTGTCTTTAAGCCTGCACGCACACCCGGGGTAACGGTACTAGCCCCATAGCCATGGTATGAGTGGAGGGCTGCCTTGTGTACCGGCCTGTCTCTCCCCCGATTTTACGAAATGGAACCCGTCCCCAGGCTCTCACCCACAGTACACCCTATACTGCTTCCTCCCACAGAGGTCGACGGTAGCTAAAGCACGGTTTCTCTACCGTGTTGTTTCTCCGAGTTACAACGCTAGCGATTAGACTTCCATGCAAAAGTGGGGCCGCAGTGCTAACTTCATGAAACAAGTGGGGAGGCGTGTCCTCCCTTCTCCCGGGGCCTGAGTCTCACACGGAAAATGGTTTGGGACTCCATTGCACTTCTCTCACGCAGGCACACAGCAAAATGCTTCCAGCCTCAGGAATGCCTATGTTCGCTGAAGCAGGAATTCTCTACAGAGTTGTTCCTTCGACTTAGGTGCTTGGCTTTAGGCCGGCAGGCACACCCGGGGCAACTGCACTAGCCTCGTAAACACGAGGTGAGTTGACAGCTGCCTTCTGCACTGGCCTGTCTCTCCCTCGATTTTACCTATGGAACCTGTCCCCAGGCTCTCACCCACAGTGCAGCGTAAACTGCTTTCTCACACAGAGAGGTCGACGGTAGCTAAAGCACGCTTTCTCTGCACTGTTGTTTCTTCGAGTTTGAACGCTAGCGATGAGACTTCCAGGCAAAAGTGGGGCCGCAGTGCTAGCTTGACGAAACACATGGCGAGTCGTGTTCTGCCTTCTGCTGGGGCCTGAGTCTCACTCGCAAAAAGCTTTGGACTCCCTTGCAGGGCTCTCACGCACGCACACAACAAAATGCTTCCCCACCCTCTGGAGTGGCTGTTTTAGCTGAAGCATGGATTCTCTCCCAAGGTTTTCCTTCGAGTTAGGTGGTTGTCTTTAAGCCTGCACGCACACCCGGGGCAACGGTACTAGCCCCATAACCATGGTGTGAGCGGAGAGCTGCCTTGTGTACCGGCCTGTCCCTCCCCCGATTTTCCGAAATGGAACCCGTCCTCAGGCTCTCACCCACAGTACACCCTAAACCGCTTCCTCCCACACAGAGGTCGACGGTACCTAAAGCACGGGTTCTCTAGTGTTGTTTCTCCGAGTTAGAACGCTAGCGATTAGACTTCCATGCAAAAGTGGGGCCGCAGTGCTAGCTTCATGAAACAAGTGGGGAGTCGTGTTCTGCTTTCCTCCGGGGCCTGAGTCTCACACAGAAAATGGTTTGGGACTCAGCTGCAGGGCGCTCACCCTTGCACACAGCAAAATGCGTCCACCCTCAGGCATGGCTCTTTTAGCCGAAGCAGGAGTTCTCTAAAGAGTTGTTCCCTTGAGTTAGGTGGTTGGCTTTAGGCCTGCAGGCACCCCCGGGGCAAGGGTACTAGCATCAGAAACAAGAGGTGAGTTTAGAGCTCCCTTCCACACTGGCCCGTTTCTCACTCCATTTCACGTATGGGACCCTTTCCCGGTCTCTCCTACAGGAGCACTGTAAAATTCCTCCGACTTCAGGAACGGCAATGTTACCTAAAGGGCAGTAACTATACACCATGGCTTCGTGGCCTTAGTAGCCTGGTAGGCGAATGAGCTGTAGCTGGGATTCTTTACAGGCTTGTTCCTTCCAAGGCAGTGTTGAGCACGGAGCATTCCAAGCACACATGGAGCAGTAGTGTTAGCTTCAGGTAGCAAGAGCTGAGTCCAGAGGTGCCTTCTGCCCGGAACGGTTTCTCCCTCGGTTTCACGTATGGAAACCGTTCCCCAGGCTCTCACCCACGGTACCCTGTATACTGCTTCCTCCGCCTGGAGGTCGACAGTAACTAAAGCACGATTTCTCTACACTGTTGTTTCTTTGAGTTAGAACGCTAGTGATGAGACTTCCATGCAAAAGTGGGGCCGCAGTGCTAGCTTGATGAAACACAGGGGGAGTCGTGTTCTGCCTTCTGCTGGGGCCTGAGTCTCACTCGCAAAAAGCTTTGGACTCCCTTGCAGGGCTCTCATGCACGCACACAACAAAATGCTTCCACCCTCAGGAGCGGCTGTTTTAGCTGAAGCATGGATTCTCCACCGAGTTTTTCCTTCGAGTTAGGCGGTTTTCATTAAGCCTGCACACACACCCGGGGCAACGGTACTAGCCCCATAGCCATGGTGTGAGTTGAGAGCTGCCTTCTCTCCGGCCTGTCTCTCCCTCGATTTTACGAAACGGAACCCGTCCCCAGGCTCTCACCCACAGTACACCCTAAACTGCTTCCTCCCACACAGAGGTCGTCGGTAGCTAAAGCACGGTTTCTCTTCAGTGTTGTTTCTCCGAGGTAGAACGCTTGCTATTAATGTCCACCATAGCCAAACTGTGGAAAGAGCCAAGATGTCCATCAACAGATGAATGGATAAAGAAGTTTGGTCTATATATATATATATATATATATATATATATATAGATATAGATATATACACAAAGGAATATTATGCAGCCATCAAAAGGAATGAGATCTTGCCATTTGCAACGACGTGGATGGAACTGGAGGGTATTATGCTGAGCGAAATAAGTCAAACAGAGAAACACATGTATCATATGACCTCACTGATATGAGGAATTCTTAAACTCAGGAAACAACCTGAGGGTTGCTGGAGTGGGGGGTGCGGTGGGAGGGATGGGGTGACTGGGTGATGGACACTGGGGAGGGTATGTGTTCTGGTAAGCGCTGTGAATTGTGCAAGACTGTTGAATCTCAGATCTGTACCTCTGAAAGAAATAATGCAATATATGTTAAGAAAGAAAAAAAGAAGAAGAAGAATGTAGCAGGAGGGGAAGAATGAAGGGGGAGAAATCGGAGGGGGAGAAGAACCATGAGAGACGATGGACTCTGAAAAACAAACTGAGGGTTCTAGAGGGGAGCGGGGTGGGAGGATGGGTTAGCCTGGTGATGGGTATTGAGGAGGGCACGTTCTGCATGGAGCACTGGGTGTTATGCACAAACAATGAATCATGGAACACTATATCTAAAACTACCGATGTAATGTATGGGGATTAACATAACAATAAAAAAATTTAATAAAAAAAAAAAAGAACGCTTGCTATTAGACTTCCATGCAAAAGTGGGGCCGCAGTGCTAGCCTCAGGAAACAAGTGGGGAGTCGTGTTCTGCCTTCTGCCGGGGCCTGAGTCCCACACGGAAAATGGTTGTGGACTCACTTGCAGTGCGCTCACGCATGCACACAGCAAAATGCGTGCACCCTCCGGCATGGCTACTTTAGCCGAAGCAGGAATTCTCTACAGAGTTGTTCCTTTGAGTTAGGTGGTTGGCTTTAGGCCTGCAGGCACACCCGGGGCAAGGGTACCAGCCTCATCAACAAGAGGTGAGTTGAGAGCTGCCTTCCGCTCCGGCCTGTTTCTCACTCCATTTCACGTATGGGACCCTTTCCCCGGGCTCTCAACCACGAGCACTGTCAAATTCCCCTGGCTTCAGGAACGGCAATGTTAACTAAAGCGCAGTAACTCTATAGCATTGATTCTTGGTGTTAGTAGCCTGGTAACTAGGCATCCAGGCACACAGGGTACAGCAGTGCTAATCTCCTCAAACAAGAGGTGAGTCCACAGCAGCCTTCCTTACAGGCCTGCTTCTCACTCCGAGTTACGTTTAGGTTCCATTTCTCATGCTTTCACAAAAACACACAATAGATGAAGTGCACGCTCAGGAAGGGCGATCTTTGCTGAGGCACGGGTCCTCTGCGCTTTTGTTCCTTTGCGTTGGGTGGATGGCACTTAGGACTACACGCACACACGGGAGAGCCGATCTAGTTTCCCGAAACAAGAGTTGAGTCGATAGCTGCCTCCTGCCCATGCTTATTTCTCCCTCGGAATTCTGCTGGGACTCATTCCCCAGGTTTGCACTCAAGCAGAGTTGAAAATGCTGCCACCCTGTGGAGAGGCGAATGAGCTGAAGCTGGGATTCTTGACCGGCTTCTTTCTGCCAAATCAGTGTGGAGCACTTGGCATTCCTATGCACACACGGAGCGGTAGTGTTAGCTTCAGGTAACAAGAGCTGAGTCGAGAGGTGCCTTCTGGCCCGGACTTCTTCTCCCTCGGTCTCACGTAAGGAACCCGTTCCCCAGGCTCTCACCCACGGTAGCCTGGAAACTGCTTCCTCCCTCAGAGACGTGGATGGTAGCTAAAGCACGGTTTCTCTACCGTGTTGTTTCTCCGAGTTAGAACGCTAGCGATTAGACTTCCATGCGAAAGTGGGGCCGCAGTGCTAGCTTGACGAAACACATGGCGAGTCGTGTTCTGCCTTCTGCTGGGGCCTGAGTCTCACTCGCAAAAAGCTTTGGACTCCCTTGCAGGGCTCTCACGCACGCACACAACAAAACGCTTCCCCACCCTCTGGAGTGGCTGTTTTAGCTGAAGCATGGATTCTCTCCCAAGTTTTTCCTTCGAGTTAGGTGGTTGTCTTTAAGCCTGCACGCACAGCCGGGGTAACGGTACTAGCCCCATAGCCATGGTATGAGTGGAGGGCTGCCTTGTGTACCGGCCTGTCTCTCCCCCGATTTTACGAAATGGAACCCGTCCCCAGGCTCTCACCCACAGTACACCCTATACTGCTTCCTCCCACAGAGGTCGACGGTAGCTAAAGCACGGTTTCTCTACCGTGTTGTTTCTCCGAGTTACAACGCTAGCGATTAGACTTCCATGCAAAAGTGGGGCCGCAGTGCTAACTTCATGAAACAAGTGGGGAGGCGTGTCCTCCCTTCTCCCGGGGCCTGAGTCTCACACGGAAAATGGTTTGGGACTCCATTGCACTTCTCTCACGCAGGCACACAGCAAAATGCTTCCAGCCTCAGGAATGCCTATGTTCGCTGAAGCAGGAATTCTCTACAGAGTTGTTCCTTCGACTTAGGTGCTTGGCTTTAGGCCTGCAGGCACACCCGGGGCAACTGCACTAGCCTCGTAAACACGAGGTGAGTTGACAGCTGCCTTCTGCACTGGCCTGTCTCTCCCTCGATTTTACCTATGGAACCTGTCCCCAGGCTCTCACCCACAGTGCAGCGTAAACTGCTTTCTCACACAGAGAGGTCGACGGTAGCTAAAGCACGCTTTCTCTGCACTGTTGTTTCTTCGAGTTTGAACGCTAGCGATGAGACTTCCAGGCAAAAGTGGGGCCGCAGTGCTAGCTTGACGAAACACATGGCGAGTCGTGTTCTGCCTTCTGCTGGGGCCTGAGTCTCACTCGCAAAAAGCTTTGGACTCCCTTGCAGGGCTCTCACGCACGCACACAACAAAACGCTTCCCCACCCTCTGGAGTGGCTGTTTTAGCTGAAGCATGGATTCTCTCCCAAGGTTTTCCTTCGAGTTAGGTGGTTGTCTTTAAGCCTGCACGCACACCCGGGGCAACGGTACTAGCCCCATAACCACGGTGTGAGCGGAGAGCTGCCTTGTGTACCGGCCTGTCCCTCCCCCGATTTTCCGAAATGGAACCCGTCCTCAGGCTCTCACCCACAGTACACCCTAAACCGCTTCCTCCCACACAGAGGTCGACGGTACCTAAAGCACGGGTTCTCTAGTGTTGTTTCTCCGAGTTAGAACGCTAGCGATTAGACTTCCATGCAAAAGTGGGGCCGCAGTGCTAGCTTCATGAAACAAGTGGGGAGTCGTGTTCTGCTTTCCTCCGGGGCCTGAGTCTCACACAGAAAATGGTTTGGGACTCAGCTGCAGGGCGCTCACCCTTGCACACAGCAAAATGCGTCCACCCTCAGGCATGGCTCTTTTAGCCGAAGCAGGAGTTCTCTAAAGAGTTGTTCCCTTGAGTTAGGTGGTTGGCTTTAGGCCTGCAGGCACCCCCGGGGCAAGGGTACTAGCATCAGAAACAAGAGGTGAGTTTAGAGCTCCCTTCCACACCGGCCCGTTTCTCACTCCATTTCACGTATGGGACCCTTTCCCGGTCTCTCCTACAGGAGCACGGTAAAATTCCTCCGACTTCAGGAACGGCAATGTTACCTAAAGGGCAGTAACTATACACCATGGCTTCGTGGCCTTAGTAGCCTGGTAGGCGAATGAGCTGCAGCTGGGATTCTTTACAGGCTTGTTCCTTCCAAGGCAGTGTTGAGCACGGAGCATTCCAAGCACACATGGAGCAGTAGTGTTAGCTTCAGGTAGCAAGAGCTGAGTCCAGAGGTGCCTTCTGCCCGGAACGGTTTCTCCCTCGGTTTCACGTATGGAAACCGTTCCCCAGGCTCTCACCCACGGTACCCTGTATACTGCTTCCTCCGCCTGGAGGTCGACAGTAACTAAAGCACGATTTCTCTACACTGTTGTTTCTTTGAGTTAGAACGCTAGTGATGAGACTTCCATGCAAAAGTGGGGCCGCAGTGCTAGCTTGATGAAACACAGGGGGAGTCGTGTTCTGCCTTCTGCTGGGGCCTGAGTCTCACTCGCAAAAAGCTTTGGACTCCCTTGCAGGGCTCTCATGCACGCACACAACCCTCAGGAGCGGCTGTTTTAGCTGAAGCATGGATTCTCCACCGAGTTTTTCCTTCGAGTTAGGCGGTTTTCATTAAGCCTGCACACACACCCGGGGCAACGGTACTAGCCCCATAGCCATGGTGTGAGTTGAGAGCTGCCTTCTCTCCGGCCTGTCTCTCCCTCGATTTTACGAAACGGAACCCATCCCCAGGCTCTCACCCACAGTACACCCTAAACTGCTTCCTCCCACACAGAGGTCGTCGGTAGCTAAAGCACGGTTTCTCTTCAGTGTTGTTTCTCCGAGGTAGAACGCTTGCTATTAATGTCCACCATAGCCAAACTGTGGAAAGAGCCAAGATGTCCATCAACAGATGAATGGATAAAGAAGTTTGGTCTATATATATATATATATATATATATATATATATATATATATATACACAAAGGAATATTATGCAGCCATCAAAAGGAATGAGATCTTGCCATTTGCAACGACGTGGATGGAACTGGAGGGTATTATGCTGAGCGAAATAAGTCAAACAGAGAAAGACATGTATCATATGACCTCACTGATATGAGGAATTCTTAAACTCAGGAAACAACCTGAGGGTTGCTGGAGTGGGGGGTGCGGTGGGAGGGATGGGGTGACTGGGTGATGGACACTGGGGAGGGTATGTGTTCTGGTAAGCGCTGTGAATTGTGCAAGACTGTTGAATCTCAGATCTGTACCTCTGAAAGAAATAATGCAATATATGTTAAGAAAGAAAAAAAGAAGAAGAAGAATGTAGCAGGAGGGGAAGAATGAAGGGGGAGAAATCGGAGGGGGAGAAGAACCATGAGAGACGATGGACTCTGAAAAACAAACTGAGGGTTCTAGAGGGGAGGGGGGTGGGAGGATGGGTTAGCCTGGTGATGGGTATTGAGGAGGGCACGTTCTGCATGGAGCACTGGGTGTTATGCACAAACAATGAATCATGGAACACTATATCTCAAACTAGTGTATGGGGATTAACATAACAATAAAACACTATATCTAACACTATATCTAAAACACTATATCTAAAACTAGATGTAATGTATGGGGATTAACATAACAATAAAAAAATTTAATAAAAAAAAAAATAGAACGCTTGCTATTAGACTTCCATGCAAAAGTGGGGCCGCAGTGCTAGCCTCAGGAAACAAGTGGGGAGTCGTGTTCTGCCTTCTGCCGGGGCCTGAGTCCCACACGGAAAATGGTTGTGGACTCACTTGCAGTGCGCTCACGCATGCACACAGCAAAATGCGTCCACCCTCCGGCATGGCTACTTTAGCCGAAGCAGGAATTCTCTACAGAGTTGTTCCTTTGAGTTAGGTGGTTGGCTTTAGGCCTGCAGGCACACCCGGGGCAAGGGTACCAGCCTCATCAACAAGAGGTGAGTTGAGAGCTGCCTTCCGCTCCGGCCTGTTTCTCACTCCATTTCACGTATGGGACCCTTTCCCCGGGCTCTCAACCACGAGCACTGTCAAATTCCCCTGGCTTCAGGAACGGCAATGTTAACTAAAGCGCAGTAACTCTATAGCATTGATTCTTGGTGTTAGTAGCCTGGTAACTAGGCATCCAGGCACACAGGGTACAGCAGTGCTAATCTCCTCAAACAAGAGGTGAGTCCACAGCAGCCTTCCTTACAGGCCTGCTTCTCACTCCGAGTTACGTTTAGGTTCCATTTCTCATGCTTTCACAAAAACACACAATAGATGAAGTGCACGCTCAGGAAGGGCGATCTTTGCTGAGGCACGGGTCCTCTGCGCTTTTGTTCCTTTGCGTTGGGTGGATGGCACTTAGGACTACACGCACACACGGGAGAGCCGATCTAGTTTCCCGAAACAAGAGTTGAGTCGATAGCTGCCTCCTGCCCATGCTTATTTCTCCCTCGGAATTCTGCTGGGACTCATTCCCCAGGTTTGCACTCAAGCAGAGTTGAAAATGCTGCCACCCTGTGGAGAGGCGAATGAGCTGAAGCTGGGATTCTTGACCGGCTTCTTTCTGCCAAATCAGTGTGGAGCACTTGGCATTCCTATGCACACACGGAGCGGTAGTGTTAGCTTCAGGTAACAAGAGCTGAGTCGAGAGGTGCCTTCTGGCCCGGACTTCTTCTCCCTCGGTCTCACGTAAGGAACCCGTTCCCCAGGCTCTCACCCACGGTAGCCTGGAAACTGCTTCCTCCCTCAGAGACGTGGATGGTAGCTAAAGCACGGTTTCTCTACCGTGTTGTTTCTCCGAGTTAGAACGCTAGCGATTAGACTTCCATGCGAAAGTGGGGCCGCAGTGCTAGCTTGATGAAACACATGGCGAGTCGTGTTCTGCCTTCTGCTGGGGCCTGAGTCTCACTCGCAAAAAGCTTTGGACTCCCTTGCAGGGCTCTCACGCACGCACACAACAAAACGCTTCCCCACCCTCTGGAGTGGCTGTTTTAGCTGAAGCATGGATTCTCTCCCAAGTTTTTCCTTCGAGTTAGGTGGTTGTCTTTAAGCCTGCACGCACACCCGGGGTAACGGTACTAGCCCCATAGCCATGGTATGAGTGGAGGGCTGCCTTGTGTACCGGCCTGTCTCTCCCCCGATTTTACGAAATGGAACCCGTCCCCAGGCTCTCACCCACAGTACACCCTATACTGCTTCCTCCCACAGAGGTCGACGGTAGCTAAAGCACGGTTTCTCTACCGTGTTGTTTCTCCGAGTTACAACGCTAGCGATTAGACTTCCATGCAAAAGTGGGGCCGCAGTGCTAACTTCATGAAACAAGTGGGGAGGCGTGTCCTCCCTTCTCCCGGGGCCTGAGTCTCACACGGAAAATGGTTTGGGACTCCATTGCACTTCTCTCACGCAGGCACACAGCAAAATGCTTCCAGCCTCAGGAATGCCTATGTTCGCTGAAGCAGGAATTCTCTACAGAGTTGTTCCTTCGACTTAGGTGCTTGGCTTTAGGCCGGCAGGCACACCCGGGGCAACTGCACTAGCCTCGTAAACACGAGGTGAGTTGACAGCTGCCTTCTGCACTGGCCTGTCTCTCCCTCGATTTTACCTATGGAACCTGTCCCCAGGCTCTCACCCACAGTGCAGCGTAAACTGCTTTCTCACACAGAGAGGTCGACGGTAGCTAAAGCACGCTTTCTCTGCACTGTTGTTTCTTCGAGTTTGAACGCTAGCGATGAGACTTCCAGGCAAAAGTGGGGCCGCAGTGCTAGCTTGACGAAACACATGGCGAGTCGTGTTCTGCCTTCTGCTGGGGCCTGAGTCTCACTCGCAAAAAGCTTTGGACTCCCTTGCAGGGCTCTCACGCACGCACACAACAAAATGCTTCCCCACCCTCTGGAGTGGCTGTTTTAGCTGAAGCATGGATTCTCTCCCAAGGTTTTCCTTCGAGTTAGGTGGTTGTCTTTAAGCCTGCACGCACACCCGGGGCAACGGTACTAGCCCCATAACCATGGTGTGAGCGGAGAGCTGCCTTGTGTACCGGCCTGTCCCTCCCCCGATTTTCCGAAATGGAACCCGTCCTCAGGCTCTCACCCACAGTACACCCTAAACCGCTTCCTCCCACACAGAGGTCGACGGTACCTAAAGCACGGGTTCTCTAGTGTTGTTTCTCCGAGTTAGAACGCTAGCGATTAGACTTCCATGCAAAAGTGGGGCCGCAGTGCTAGCTTCATGAAACAAGTGGGCAGTCGTGTTCTGCTTTCCTCCGGGGCCTGAGTCTCACACAGAAAATGGTTTGGGACTCAGCTGCAGGGCGCTCACCCTTGCACGCAGCAAAATGCGTCCACCCTCAGGCATGGCTCTTTTAGCCGAAGCAGGAGTTCTCTAAAGAGTTGTTCCCTTGAGTTAGGTGGTTGGCTTTAGGCCTGCAGGCACCCCCGGGGCAAGGGTACTAGCATCAGAAACAAGAGGTGAGTTTAGAGCTCCCTTCCACACCGGCCCGTTTCTCACTCCATTTCACGTATGGGACCCTTTCCCGGTCTCTCCTACAGGAGCACTGTAAAATTCCTCCGACTTCAGGAACGGCAATGTTACCTAAAGGGCAGTAACTATACACCATGGCTTCGTGGCCTTAGTAGCCTGGTAGGCGAATGAGCTGCAGCTGGGATTCTTTACAGGCTTGTTCCTTCCAAGGCAGTGTTGAGCACGGAGCATTCCAAGCACACATGGAGCAGTAGTGTTAGCTTCAGGTAGCAAGAGCTGAGTCCAGAGGTGCCTTCTGCCCGGAACGGTTTCTCCCTCGGTTTCACGTATGGAAACCGTTCCCCAGGCTCTCACCCACGGTACCCTGTATACTGCTTCCTCCGCCTGGAGGTCGACAGTAACTAAAGCACGATTTCTCTACACTGTTGTTTCTTTGAGTTAGAACGCTAGTGATGAGACTTCCATGCAAAAGTGGGGCCGCAGTGCTAGCTTGATGAAACACAGGGGGAGTCGTGTTCTGCCTTCTGCTGGGGCCTGAGTCTCACTCGCAAAAAGCTTTGGACTCCCTTGCAGGGCTCTCATGCACGCACACAACAAAATGCTTCCACCCTCAGGAGCGGCTGTTTTAGCTGAAGCATGGATTCTCCACCGAGTTTTTCCTTCGAGTTAGGTGGTTTTCATTAAGCCTGCACACACACCCGGGGCAACGGTACTAGCCCCATAGCCATGGTGTGAGTTGAGAGCTGCCTTCTCTCCGGCCTGTCTCTCCCTCGATTTTACGAAACGGAACCCGTCCCCAGGCTCTCACCCACAGTACACCCTAAACTGCTTCCTCCCACACAGAGGTCGTCGGTAGCTAAAGCACGGTTTCTCTTCAGTGTTGTTACTCCGAGGTAGAACGCTTGCTATTAATGTCCACCATAGCCAAACTGTGGAAAGAGCCAAGATGTCCATCAACAGATGAATGGATAAAGAAGTTTGGTCTATATATATATATATATATATATATATATATATATATATATATATATACACAAAGGAATATTATGCAGCCATCAAAAGGAATGAGATCTTGCCATTTGCAACGACGTGGATGGAACTGGAGGGTATTATGCTGAGCGAAATAAGTCAAACAGAGAAAGACATGTATCATATGACCTCACTGATATGAGGAATTCTTAAACTCAGGAAACAAACTGAGGGTTGCTGGAGTGGGGGGTGGGGTGGGAGGGATGGGGTGACTGGGTGATGGACACTGGGGAGGGTATGTGTTCTGGTAAGCGCTGTGAATTGTGCAAGACTGTTGAATCTCAGATCTGTACCTCTGAAAGAAATAATGCAATATATGTTAAGAAAGAAAAAAAGAAGAAGAAGAATGTAGCAGGAGGGGAAGAATGAAGGGGGAGAAATCGGAGGGGGAGAAGAACCATGAGAGACGATGGACTCTGAAAAACAAACTGAGGGTTCTAGAGGGGAGGGGGGTGGGAGGATGGGTTAGCCTGGTGATGGGTATTGAGGAGGGCACGTTCTGCATGGAGCACTGGGTGTTATGCACAAACAATGAATCATGGAACACTATATCTAAAACTACCGATGTAATGTATGGGGATTAACATAACAATAAAAAAATTTAATAAAAAAAAAAAAGAACGCTTGCTATTAGACTTCCATGCAAAAGTGGGGCCGCAGTGCTAGCCTCAGGAAACAAGTGGGGAGTCGTGTTCTGCCTTCTGCCGGGGCCTGAGTCCCACACGGAAAATGGTTGTGGACTCACTTGCAGTGCGCTCACGCATGCACACAGCAAAATGCGTGCACCCTCCGGCATGGCTACTTTAGCCGAAGCAGGAATTCTCTACGGAGTTGTTCCTTTGAGTTAGGTGGTTGGCTTTAGGCCTGCAGGCACACCCGGGGCAAGGGTACCAGCCTCATCAACAAGAGGTGAGTTGAGAGCTGCCTTCCGCTCCGGCCTGTTTCTCACTCCATTTCACGTATGGGACCCTTTCCCCGGGCTCTCAACCACGAGCACTGTCAAATTCCCCTGGCTTCAGGAACGGCAATGTTAACTAAAGCGCAGTAACTCTATAGCATTGATTCTTGGTGTTAGTAGCCTGGTAACTAGGCATCCAGGCACACAGGGTACAGCAGTGCTAATCTCCTCAAACAAGAGGTGAGTCCACAGCAGCCTTCCTTACAGGCCTGCTTCTCACTCCGAGTTACGTTTAGGTTCCATTTCTCATGCTTTCACAAAAACACACAATAGATGAAGTGCACGCTCAGGAAGGGCGATCTTTGCTGAGGCACGGGTCCTCTGCGCTTTTGTTCCTTTGCGTTGGGTGGATGGCACTTAGGACTACACGCACACACGGGAGAGCCGATCTAGTTTCCCGAAACAAGAGTTGAGTCGATAGCTGCCTCCTGCCCATGCTTATTTCTCCCTCGGAATTCTGCTGGGACTCATTCCCCAGGTTTGCACTCAAGCAGAGTTGAAAATGCTGCCACCCTGTGGAGAGGCGAATGAGCTGAAGCTGGGATTCTTGACCGGCTTCTTTCTGCCAAATCAGTGTGGAGCACTTGGCATTCCTATGCACACACGGAGCGGTAGTGTTAGCTTCAGGTAACAAGAGCTGAGTCGAGAGGTGCCTTCTGGCCCGGACTTCTTCTCCCTCGGTCTCACGTAAGGAACCCGTTCCCCAGGCTCTCACCCACGGTAGCCTGGAAACTGCTTCCTCCCTCAGAGACGTGGATGGTAGCTAAAGCACGGTTTCTCTACCGTGTTGTTTCTCCGAGTTAGAACGCTAGCGATTAGACTTCCATGCGAAAGTGGGGCCGCAGTGCTAGCTTGATGAAACACATGGCGAGTCGTGTTCTGCCTTCTCCTGGGGCCTGAGTCTCACTCGCAAAAAGCTTTGGACTCCCTTGCAGGGCTCTCACGCACGCACACAACAAAACGCTTCCCCAACCTCTGGAGTGGCTGTTTTAGCTGAAGCATGGATTCTCTCCCAAGTTTTTCCTTCGAGTTAGGTGGTTGTCTTTAAGCCTGCACGCACAGCCGGGGTAACGGTACTAGCCCCATAGCCATGGTATGAGTGGAGGGCTGCCTTGTGTACCGGCCTGTCTCTCCCCCGATTTTACGAAATGGAACCCGTCCCCAGGCTCTCACCCACAGTACACCCTATACTGCTTCCTCCCACAGAGGTCGACGGTAGCTAAAGCACGGTTTCTCTACCGTGTTGTTTCTCCGAGTTACAACGCTAGCGATTAGACTTCCATGCAAAAGTGGGGCCGCAGTGCTAACTTCATGAAACAAGTGGGGAGGCGTGTCCTCCCTTCTCCCGGGGCCTGAGTCTCACACGGAAAATGGTTTGGGACTCCATTGCACTTCTCTCACGCAGGCACACAGCAAAATGCTTCCAGCCTCAGGAATGCCTATGTTCGCTGAAGCAGGAATTCTCTACAGAGTTGTTCCTTCGACTTAGGTGCTTGGCTTTAGGCCGGCAGGCACACCCGGGGCAACTGCACTAGCCTCGTAAACACGAGGTGAGTTGACAGCTGCCTTCTGCACTGGCCTGTCTCTCCCTCGATTTTACCTATGGAACCTGTCCCCAGGCTCTCACCCACAGTGCAGCGTAAACTGCTTTCTCACACAGAGAGGTCGACGGTAGCTAAAGCACGCTTTCTCTGCACTGTTGTTTCTTCGAGTTTGAACGCTAGCGATGAGACTTCCAGGCAAAAGTGGGGCCGCAGTGCTAGCTTGACGAAACACATGGCGAGTCGTGTTCTGCCTTCTGCTGGGGCCTGAGTCTCACTCGCAAAAAGCTTTGGACTCCCTTGCAGGGCTCTCACGCACGCACACAACAAAATGCTTCCCCACCCTCTGGAGTGGCTGTTTTAGCTGAAGCATGGATTCTCTCCCAAGGTTTTCCTTCGAGTTAGGTGGTTGTCTTTAAGCCTGCACGCACACCCGGGGCAACGGTACTAGCCCCATAACCACGGTGTGAGCGGAGAGCTGCCTTGTGTACCGGCCTGTCCCTCCCCCGATTTTCCGAAATGGAACCCGTCCTCAGGCTCTCACCCACAGTACACCCTAAACCGCTTCCTCCCACACAGAGGTCGACGGTACCTAAAGCACGGGTTCTCTAGTGTTGTTTCTCCGAGTTAGAACGCTAGCGATTAGACTTCCATGCAAAAGTGGGGCCGCAGTGCTAGCTTCATGAAACAAGTGGGGAGTCGTGTTCTGCTTTCCTCCGGGGCCTGAGTCTCACACAGAAAATGGTTTGGGACTCAGCTGCAGGGCGCTCACCCTTGCACGCAGCAAAATGCGTCCACCCTCAGGCATGGCTCTTTTAGCCGAAGCAGGAGTTCTCTAAAGAGTTGTTCCCTTGAGTTAGGTGGTTGGCTTTAGGCCTGCAGGCACCCCCGGGGCAAGGGTACTAGCATCAGAAACAAGAGGTGAGTTTAGAGCTCCCTTCCACACCGGCCCGTTTCTCACTCCATTTCACGTATGGGACCCTTTCCCGGTCTCTCCTACAGGAGCACTGTAAAATTCCTCCGACTTCAGGAACGGCAATGTTACCTAAAGGGCAGTAAGTATACACCATGGCTTCGTGGCCTTAGTAGCCTGGTAGGCGAATGAGCTGCAGCTGGGATTCTTTACAGGCTTGTTCCTTCCAAGGCAGTGTTGAGCACGGAGCATTCCAAGCACACATGGAGCAGTAGTGTTAGCTTCAGGTAGCAAGAGCTGAGTCCAGAGGTGCCTTCTGCCCGGAACGGTTTCTCCCTCGGTTTCACGTATGGAAACCGTTCCCCAGGCTCTCACCCACGGTACCCTGTATACTGCTTCCTCCGCCTGGAGGTCGACAGTAACTAAAGCACGATTTCTCTACACTGTTGTTTCTTTGAGTTAGAACGCTAGTGATGAGACTTCCATGCAAAAGTGGGGCCGCAGTGCTAGCTTGATGAAACACAGGGGGAGTCGTGTTCTGCCTTCTGCTGGGGCCTGAGTCTCACTCGCAAAAAGCTTTGGACTCCCTTGCAGGGCTCTCATGCACGCACACAACAAAATGCTTCCACCCTCAGGAGCGGCTGTTTTAGCTGAAGCATGGATTCTCCACCGAGTTTTTCCTTCGAGTTAGGCGGTTTTCATTAAGCCTGCACACACACCCGGGGCAACGGTACTAGCCCCATAGCCATAGTGTGAGTTGAGAGCTGCCTTCTCTCCGGCCTGTCTCTCCCTCGATTTTACGAAACGGAACCCGTCCCCAGGCTCTCACCCACAGTACACCCTAAACTGCTTCCTCCCACACAGAGGTCGTCGGTAGCTAAAGCACGGTTTCTCTTCAGTGTTGTTTCTCCGAGGTAGAACGCTTGCTATTAATGTCCACCATAGCCAAACTGTGGAAAGAGCCAAGATGTCCATCAACAGATGAATGGATAAAGAAGTTTGGTCTATATATATATATATATATATATATATATATATATATATATATACACAAAGGAATATTATGCAGCCATCAAAAGGAATGAGATCTTGCCATTTGCAACGACGTGGATGGAACTGGAGGGTATTATGCTGAGCGAAATAAGTCAAACAGAGAAAGACATGTATCATATGACCTCACTGATATGAGGAATTCTTAAACTCAGGAAACAACCTGAGGGTTGCTGGAGTGGGGGGTGGGGTGGGAGGGATGGGGTGACTGGGTGATGGACACTGGGGAGGGTATGTGTTCTGGTAAGCGCTGTGAATTGTGCAAGACTGTTGAATCTCAGATCTGTACCTCTGAAAGAAATAATGCAATATATGTTAAGAAAGAAAAAAAGAAGAAGAAGAATGTAGCAGGAGGGGAAGAATGAAGGGGGAGAAATCGGAGGGGGAGAAGAACCATGAGAGACGATGGACTCTGAAAAACAAACTGAGGGTTCTAGAGGGGAGGGGGGTGGGAGGATGGGTTAGCCTGGTGATGGGTATTGAGGAGGGCACGTTCTGCATGGAGCACTGGGTGTTATGCACAAACAATGAATCATGGAACACTATATCTAAAACTACCGATGTAATGTATGGGGATTAACATAACAATAAAAAAATTTAATAAAAAAAAAAAAAGAACGCTTGCTATTAGACTTCCATGCAAAAGTGGGGCCGCAGTGCTAGCCTCAGGAAACAAGTGGGGAGTCGTGTTCTGCCTTCTGCCGGGGCCTGAGTCCCACACGGAAAATGGTTGTGGACTCACTTGCAGTGCGCTCACGCATGCACACAGCAAAATGCGTGCACCCTCCGGCATGGCTACTTTAGCCGAAGCAGGAATTCTCTACAGAGTTGTTCCTTTGAGTTAGGTGGTTGGCTTTAGGCCTGCAGGCACACCCGGGGCAAGGGTACCAGCCTCATCAACAAGAGGTGAGTTGAGAGCTGCCTTCCGCTCCGGCCTGTTTCTCACTCCATTTCACGTATGGGACCCTTTCCCCGGGCTCTCAACCACGAGCACTGTCAAATTCTCCTGGCTTCAGGAACGGCAATGTTAACTAAAGCGCAGTAACTCTATAGCATTGATTCTTGGTGTTAGTAGCCTGGTAACTAGGCATCCAGGCACACAGGGTACAGCAGTGCTAATCTCCTCAAACAAGAGGTGAGTCCACAGCAGCCTTCCTTACAGGCCTGCTTCTCACTCCGAGTTACGTTTAGGTTCCATTTCTCATGCTTTCACAAAAACACACAATAGATGAAGTGCACGCTCAGGAAGGGCGATCTTTGCTGAGACACGGGTCCTCTGCGCTTTTGTTCCTTTGCGTTGGGTGGGTGGCACTTAGGACTACACGCACACACGGGAGAGCCGATCTAGTTTCCCGAAACAAGAGTTGAGTCCATAGCTGCCTCCTGCCCATGCTTATTTCTCCCTCGGAATTCTGCTGGGACTCATTCCCCAGGTTTGCACTCAAGCAGAGTTGAAAATGCTGCCACCCTGTGGAGAGGCGAATGAGCTGAAGCTGGGATTCTTGACCGGCTTCTTTCTGCCAAATCAGTGTGGAGCACTTGGCATTCCTATGCACACACGGAGCGGTAGTGTTAGCTTCAGGTAACAAGAGCTGGGTCGAGAGGTGCCTTCTGGCCCGGACTTCTTCTCCCTCGGTCTCACGTAAGGAACCCGTTCCCCAGGCTCTCACCCACGGTAGCCTGGAAACTGCTTCCTCCCTCAGAGACGTGGATGGTAGCTAAAGCACGGTTTCTCTACCGTGTTGTTTCTCCGAGTTAGAACGCTAGCGATTAGACTTCCATGCGAAAGTGGGGCCGCAGTGCTAGCTTGATGAAACACATGGCGAGTCGTGTTCTGCCTTCTGCTGGGGCCTGAGTCTCACTCGCAAAAAGCTTTGGACTCCCTTGCAGGGCTCTCACGCACGCACACAACAAAACGCTTCCCCACCCTCTGGAGTGGCTGTTTTAGCTGAAGCATGGATTCTCTCCCAAGTTTTTCCTTCGAGTTAGGTGGTTGTCTTTAAGCCTGCACGCACACCCGGGGTAACGGTACTAGCCCCATAGCCATGGTATGAGTGGAGGGCTGCCTTGTGTACAGGCCTGTCTCTCCCCCGATTTTACGAAATGGAACCCGTCCCCAGGCTCTCACCCACAGTACACCCTATACTGCTTCCTCCCACAGAGGTCGACGGTAGCTAAAGCACGGTTTCTCTACCGTGTTGTTTCTCCGAGTTACAACGCTAGCGATTAGACTTCCATGCAAAAGTGGGGCCGCAGTGCTAACTTCATGAAACAAGTGGGGAGGCGTGTCCTCCCTTCTCCCGGGGCCTGAGTCTCACACGGAAAATGGTTGGGGACTCCATTGCACTTCTCTCACGCAGGCACACAGCAAAATGCTTCCAGCCTCAGGAAGGCCTATGTTCGCTGAAGCAGGAATTCTCTACAGAGTTGTTCCTTCGACTTAGGTGCTTGGCTTTAGGCCTGCAGGCACACCCGGGGCAACTGCACTAGCCTCGTAAACATGAGGTGAGTTGACAGCTGCCTTCTGCACTGGCCTGTCTCTCCCTCGATTTTACCTATGGAACCTGTCCCCAGGCTCTCACCCACAGTGCAGCGTAAACTGCTTTCTCACACAGAGAGGTCGACGGTAGCTAAAGCACGCTTTCTCTGCACTGTTGTTTCTTCGAGTTTGAACGCTAGCGATGAGACTTCCAGGCAAAAGTGGGGCCGCAGTGCTAGCTTGACGAAACACATGGCGAGTCGTGTTCTGCCTTCTGCTGGGGCCTGAGTCTCACTCGCAAAAAGCTTTGGACTCCCTTGCAGGGCTCTCACGCACGCACACAACAAAATGCTTCCCCACCCTCTGGAGTGGCTGTTTTAGCTGAAGCATGGATTCTCTCCCAAGGTTTTCCTTCGAGTGAGGTGGTTGTCTTTAAGCCTGCACGCACACCCGGGGCAACGGTACTAGCCCCATAACCATGGTGTGAGCGGAGAGCTGCCTTGTGTACCGGCCTGTCCCTCCCCCGATTTTCCGAAATGGAACCCGTCCTCAGGCTCTCACCCACAGTACACCCTAAACCGCTTCCTCCCACACAGAGGTCGACGGTACCTAAAGCACGGGTTCTCTAGTGTTGTTTCTCCGAGTTAGAACGCTAGCGATTAGACTTCCATGCAAAAGTGGGGCCGCAGTGCTAGCTTCATGAAACAAGTGGGGAGTCGTGTTCTGCTTTCCTCCGGGGCCTGAGTCTCACACAGAAAATGGTTTGGGACTCAGCTGCAGGGCGCTCACCCTTGCACGCAGCAAAATGCGTCCACCCTCAGGCATGGCTCTTTTAGCCGAAGCAGGAGTTCTCTAAAGAGTTGTTCCCTTGAGTTAGGTGGTTGGCTTTAGGCCTGCAGGCACCCCCGGGGCAAGGGTACTAGCATCAGAAACAAGAGGTGAGTTTAGAGCTCCCTTCCACACCGGCCCGTTTCTCACTCCATTTCACGTATGGGACCCTTTCCCGGTCTCTCCTACAGGAGCACTGTAAAATTCCTCCGACTTCAGGAACGGCAATGTTACCTAAAGGGCAGTAAGTATACACCATGGCTTCGTGGCCTTAGTAGCCTGGTAGGCGAATGAGCTGCAGCTGGGATTCTTTACAGGCTTGTTCCTTCCAAGGCAGTGTTGAGCACGGAGCATTCCAAGCACACATGGAGCAGTAGTGTTAGCTTCAGGTAGCAAGAGCTGAGTCCAGAGGTGCCTTCTGCCCGGAACGGTTTCTCCCTCGGTTTCACGTATGGAAACCGTTCCCCAGGCTCTCACCCACGGTACCCTGTATACTGCTTCCTCCGCCTGGAGGTCGACAGTAACTAAAGCACGATTTCTCTACACTGTTGTTTCTTTGAGTTAGAACGCTAGTGATGAGACTTCCATGCAAAAGTGGGGCCGCAGTGCTAGCTTGATGAAACACAGGGGGAGTCGTGTTCTGCCTTCTGCTGGGGCCTGAGTCTCACTCGCAAAAAGCTTTGGACTCCCTTGCAGGGCTCTCATGCACGCACACAACAAAATGCTTCCACCCTCAGGAGCGGCTGTTTTAGCTGAAGCATGGATTCTCCACCGAGTTTTTCCTTCGAGTTAGGCGGTTTTCATTAAGCCTGCACACACACCCGGGGCAACGGTACTAGCCCCATAGCCATGGTGTGAGTTGAGAGCTGCCTTCTCTCCGGCCTGTCTCTCCCTCGATTTTACGAAACGGAACCCGTCCCCAGGCTCTCACCCACAGTACACCCTAAACTGCTTCCTCCCACACAGAGGTCGTCGGTAGCTAAAGCACGGTTTCTCTTCAGTGTTGTTTCTCCGAGGTAGAACGCTTGCTATTAATGTCCACCATAGCCAAACTGTGGAAAGAGCCACGATGTCCATCAACAGATGAATGGATAAAGAAGTTTGGTCCATATATATATATATATATATATATATATATATATATATATATACACAAAGGAATATTATGCAGCCATCAAAAGGAATGAGATCTTGCCATTTGCAACGACGTGGATGGAACTGGAGGGTATTATGCTGAGCGAAATAAGTCAAACATAGAAAGACATGTATCATATGACCTCACTGATATGAAGAATTCTTAAACTCAGGAAACAACCTGAGGGTTCCTGGAGTGGGGGGTGGGGTGGGAGGGATGGGGTGACTGGGTGATGGACACTGGGGAGGGTATGTGTTCTGGTAAGCGCTGTGAATTGTGCAAGACTGTTGAATCTCAGATCTGTACCTCTGAAAGAAATAATGCAATATATGTTAAGAAAGAAAAAAAGAAGAAGAAGAATGTAGCAGGAGGGGAAGAATGAAGGGGGAGAAATCGGAGGGGGAGAAGAACCATGAGAGACGATGGACTCTGAAAAACAAACTGAGGGTTCTAGAGGGGAGGGGGGTGGGAGGATGGGTTAGCCTGGTGATGGGTATTGAGGAGGGCACGTTCTGCATGGAGCACTGGGTGTTATGCACAAACAATGAATCATGGAACACTATATCTAAAACTACCGATGTAATGTATGGGGATTAACATAACAATAAAAAAATTTAATAAAAAAAAAAAAAAGAACGCTTGCTATTAGACTTCCATGCAAAAGTGGGGCCGCAGTGCTAGCCTCAGGAAACAAGTGGGGAGTCGTGTTCTGCCTTCTGCCGGGGCCTGAGTCCCACACGGAAAATGGTTGTGGACTCACTTGCAGTGCGCTCACGCATGCACACAGCAAAATGCGTCCACCCTCCGGCATGGCTACTTTAGCCGAAGCAGGAATTCTCTACAGAGTTGTTCCTTTGAGTTAGGTGGTTGGCTTTAGGCCTGCAGGCACACCCGGGGCAAGGGTACCAGCCTCATCAACAAGAGGTGAGTTGAGAGCTGCCTTCCGCTCCGGCCTGTTTCTCACTCCATTTCACGTATGGGACCCTTTCCCCGGGCTCTCAACCACGAGCACTGTCAAAATCCCCTGGCTTCAGGAACGGCAATGTTAACTAAAGCGCAGTAACTCTATAGCATTGATTCTTGGTGTTAGTAGCCTGGTAACTAGGCATCCAGGCACACAGGGTACAGCAGTGCTAATCTCCTCAAACAAGAGGTGAGTCCACAGCAGCCTTCCTTACAGGCCTGCTTCTCACTCCGAGTTACGTTTAGGTTCCATTTCTCATGCTTTCACAAAAACACACAATAGATGAAGTGCACGCTCAGGAAGGGCGATCTTTGCTGAGGCACGGGTCCTCTGCGCTTTTGTTCCTTTGCGTTGGGTGGGTGGCACTTAGGACTACACGCACACACGGGAGAGCCGATCTAGTTTCCCGAAACAAGAGTTGAGTCGATAGCTGCCTCCTGCCCATGCTTATTTCTCCCTCGGAATTCTGCTGGGACTCATTCCCCAGGTTTGCACTCAAGCAGAGTTGAAAATGCTGCCACCCTGTGGAGAGGCGAATGAGCTGAAGCTGGGATTCTTGACCGGCTTCTTTCTGCCAAATCAGTGTGGAGCACTTGGCATTCCTATGCACGCACGGAGCGGTAGTGTTAGCTTCAGGTAACAAGAGCTGGGTCGAGAGGTGCCTTCTGGCCCGGACTTCTTCTCCCTCGGTCTCACGTAAGGAACCCGTTCCCCAGGCTCTCACCCACGGTAGCCTGGAAACTGCTTCCTCCCTCAGAGACGTGGATGGTAGCTAAAGCACGGTTTCTCTACCGTGTTGTTTCTCCGAGTTAGAACGCTAGCGATTAGACTTCCATGCGAAAGTGGGGCCGCAGTGCTAGCTTGATGAAACACATGGCGAGTCGTGTTCTGCCTTCTGCTGGGGCCTGAGTCTCACTCGCAAAAAGCTTTGGACTCCCTTGCAGGGCTCTCACGCACGCACACAACAAAACGCTTCCCCACCCTCTGGAGTGGCTGTTTTAGCTGAAGCATGGATTCTCTCCCAAGTTTTTCCTTCGAGTTAGGTGGTTGTCTTTAAGCCTGCACGCACACCCGGGGTAACGGTACTAGCCCCATAGCCATGGTATGAGTGGAGGGCTGCCTTGTGTACCGGCCTGTCTCTCCCCCGATTTTACGAAATGGAACCCGTCCCCAGGCTCTCACCCACAGTACACCCTATACTGCTTCCTCCCACAGAGGTCGACGGTAGCTAAAGCACGGTTTCTCTACCGTGTTGTTTCTCCGAGTTACAACGCTAGCGATTAGACTTCCATGCAAAAGTGGGGCCGCAGTGCTAACTTCATGAAACAAGTGGGGAGGCGTGTCCTCCCTTCTCCCGGGGCCTGAGTCTCACACGGAAAATGGTTGGGGACTCCATTGCACTTCTCTCACGCAGGCACACAGCAAAATGCTTCCAGCCTCAGGAATGCCTATGTTCGCTGAAGCAGGAATTCTCTACAGAGTTGTTCCTTCGACTTAGGTGCTTGGCTTTAGGCCGGCAGGCACACCCGGGGCAACTGCACTAGCCTCGTAAACACGAGGTGAGTTGACAGCTGCCTTCTGCACTGGCCTGTCTCTCCCTCGATTTTACCTATGGAACCTGTCCCCAGGCTCTCACCCACAGTGCAGCGTAAACTGCTTTCTCACACAGAGAGGTCGACGGTAGCTAAAGCACGCTTTCTCTGCACTGTTGTTTCTTCGAGTTTGAACGCTAGCGATGAGACTTCCAGGCAAAAGTGGGGCCGCAGTGCTAGCTTGACGAAACACATGGCGAGTCGTGTTCTGCCTTCTGCTGGGGCCTGAGTCTCACTCGCAAAAAGCTTTGGACTCCCTTGCAGGGCTCTCACGCACGCACACAACAAAATGCTTCCCCACCCTCTGGAGTGGCTGTTTTAGCTGAAGCATGGATTCTCTCCCAAGGTTTTCCTTCGAGTGAGGTGGTTGTCTTTAAGCCTGCACGCACACCCGGGGCAACGGTACTAGCCCCATAACCATGGTGTGAGCGGAGAGCTGCCTTGTGTACCGGCCTGTCCCTCCCCCGATTTTCCGAAATGGAACCCGTCCTCAGGCTCTCACCCACAGTACACCCTAAACCGCTTCCTCCCACACAGAGGTCGACGGTACCTAAAGCACGGGTTCTCTAGTGTTGTTTCTCCGAGTTAGAACGCTAGCGATTAGACTTCCATGCAAAAGTGGGGCCGCAGTGCTAGCTTCATGAAACAAGTGGGGAGTCGTGTTCTGCTTTCCTCCGGGGCCTGAGTCTCACACAGAAAATGGTTTGGGACTCAGCTGCAGGGCGCTCACCCTTGCACACAGCAAAATGCGTCCACCCTCAGGCATGGCTCTTTTAGCCGAAGCAGGAGTTCTCTAAAGAGTTGTTCCCTTGAGTTAGGTGGTTGGCTTTAGGCCTGCAGGCACCCCCGGGGCAAGGGTACTAGCATCAGAAACAAGAGGTGAGTTTAGAGCTCCCTTCCACACCGGCCCGTTTCTCACTCCATTTCACGTATGGGACCCTTTCCCGGTCTCTCCTACAGGAGCACTGTAAAATTCCTCCGACTTCAGGAACGGCAATGTTACCTAAAGGGCAGTAAGTATACACCATGGCTTCGTGGCCTTAGTAGCCTGGTAGGCGAATGAGCTGCAGCTGGGATTCTTTACAGGCTTGTTCCTTCCAAGGCAGTGTTGAGCACGGAGCATTCCAAGCACACATGGAGCAGTAGTGTTAGCTTCAGGTAGCAAGAGCTGAGTCCAGAGGTGCCTTCTGCCCGGAACGGTTTCTCCCTCGGTTTCACGTATGGAAACCGTTCCCCAGGCTCTCACCCACGGTACCCTGTATACTGCTTCCTCCGCCTGGAGGTCGACAGTAACTAAAGCACGATTTCTCTACACTGTTGTTTCTTTGAGTTAGAACGCTAGTGATGAGACTTCCATGCAAAAGTGGGGCCGCAGTGCTAGCTTGATGAAACACAGGGGGAGTCGTGTTCTGCCTTCTGCTGGGGCCTGAGTCTCACTCGCAAAAAGCTTTGGACTCCCTTGCAGGGCTCTCATGCACGCACACAACAAAATGCTTCCACCCTCAGGAGCGGCTGTTTTAGCTGAAGCATGGATTCTCCACCGAGTTTTTCCTTCGAGTTAGGCGGTTTTCATTAAGCCTGCACACACACCCGGGGCAACGGTACTAGCCCCATAGCCATGGTGTGAGTTGAGAGCTGCCTTCTCTCCGGCCTGTCTCTCCCTCGATTTTACGAAAGGGAACCCGTCCCCAGGCTCTCACCCACAGTACACCCTAAACTGCTTCCTCCCACACAGAGGTCGTCGGTAGCTAAAGCACGGTTTCTCTTCAGTGTTGTTTCTCCGAGGTAGAACGCTTGCTATTAATGTCCACCATAGCCAAACTGTGGAAAGAGCCAAGATGTCCATCAACAGATGAATGGATAAAGAAGTTTGGTCTATATATATATATATATATATATATATATATATATATATATATACACAAAGGAATATTATGCAGCCATCAAAAGGAATGAGATCTTGCCATTTGCAACGACGTGGATGGAACTGGAGGGTATTATGCTGAGCGAAATAAGTCAAACAGAGAAAGACATGTATCATATGACCTCACTGATATGAGGAATTCTTAAACTCAGGAAACAACCTGAGGGTTGCTGGAGTGGGGGGTGGGGTGGGAGGGATGGGGTGACTGGGTGATGGACACTGGGGAGGGTATGTGTTCTGGTAAGCGCTGTGAATTGTGCAAGACTGTTGAATCTCAGATCTGTACCTCTGAAAGAAATAATGCAATATATGTTAAGAAAGAAAAAAAGAAGAAGAAGAATGTAGCAGGAGGGGAAGAATGAAGGGGGAGAAATCGGAGGGGGAGAAGAACCATGAGAGACGATGGACTCTGAAAAACAAACTGAGGGTTCTAGAGGGGAGGGGGGTGGGAGGATGGGTTAGCCTGGTGATGGGTATTGAGGAGGGCACGTTCTGCATGGAGCACTGGGTGTTATGCACAAACAATGAATCATGGAACACTATATCTAAGACTACCGATGTAATGTATGGGGATTAACATAACAATAAAAAAATTTAATAAAAAAAAAAAAAAGAACGCTTGCTATTAGACTTCCATGCAAAAGTGGGGCCGCAGTGCTAGCCTCAGGAAACAAGTGGGGAGTCGTGTTCTGCCTTCTGCCGGGGCCTGAGTCCCACACGGAAAATGGTTGTGGACTCACTTGCAGTGCGCTCACGCATGCACACAGCAAAATGCGTGCACCCTCCGGCATGGCTACTTTAGCCGAAGCAGGAATTCTCTACAGAGTTGTTCCTTTGAGTTAGGTGGTTGGCTTTAGGCCTGCAGGCACACCCGGGGCAAGGGTACCAGCCTCATCAACAAGAGGTGAGTTGAGAGCTGCCTTCCGCTCCGGCCTGTTTCTCACTCCATTTCACGTATGGGACCCTTTCCCCGGGCTCTCAACCACGAGCACTGTCAAATTCCCCTGGCTTCAGGAACGGCAATGTTAACTAAAGCGCAGTAACTCTATAGCATTGATTCTTGGTGTTAGTAGCCTGGTAACTAGGCATCCAGGCACACAGGGTACAGCAGTGCTAATCTCCTCAAACAAGAGGTGAGTCCACAGCAGCCTTCCTTACAGGCCTGCTTCTCACTCCGAGTTACGTTTAGGTTCCATTTCTCATGCTTTCACAAAAACACACAATAGATGAAGTGCACGCTCAGGAAGGGCGATCTTTGCTGAGGCACGGGTCCTCTGCGCTTTTGTTCCTTTGCGTTGGGTGGATGGCACTTAGGACTACACGCACACACGGGAGAGCCGATCTAGTTTCCCGAAACAAGAGTTGAGTCGATAGCTGCCTCCTGCCCATGCTTATTTCTCCCTCGGAATTCTGCTGGGACTCATTCCCCAGGTTTGCACTCAAGCAGAGTTGAAAATGCTGCCACCCTGTGGAGAGGCGAATGAGCTGAAGCTGGGATTCTTGACCGGCTTCTTTCTGCCAAATCAGTGTGGAGCACTTGGCATTCCTATGCACACACGGAGCGGTAGTGTTAGCTTCAGGTAACAAGAGCTGAGTCGAGAGGTGCCTTCTGGCCCGGACTTCTTCTCCCTCGGTCTCACGTAAGGAACCCGTTCCCCAGGCTCTCACCCACGGTAGCCTGGAAACTGCTTCCTCCCTCAGAGACGTGGATGGTAGCTAAAGCACGGTTTCTCTACCGTGTTGTTTCTCCGAGTTAGAACGCTAGCGATTAGACTTCCATGCGAAAGTGGGGCCGCAGTGCTAGCTTGATGAAACACATGGCGAGTCGTGTTCTGCCTTCTGCTGGGGCCTGAGTCTCACTCGCAAAAAGCTTTGGACTCCCTTGCAGGGCTCTCACGCACGCACACAACAAAACGCTTCCCCACCCTCTGGAGTGGCTGTTTTAGCTGAAGCATGGATTCTCTCCCAAGTTTTTCCTTCGAGTTAGGTGGTTGTCTTTAAGCCTGCACGCACACCCGGGGTAACGGTACTAGCCCCATAGCCATGGTATGAGTGGAGGGCTGCCTTGTGTACCGGCCTGTCTCTCCCCCGATTTTACGAAATGGAACCCGTCCCCAGGCTCTCACCCACAGTACACCCTATACTGCTTCCTCCCACAGAGGTCGACGGTAGCTAAAGCACGGTTTCTCTACCGTGTTGTTTCTCCGAGTTACAACGCTAGCGATTAGACTTCCATGCAAAAGTGGGGCCGCAGTGCTAACTTCATGAAACAAGTGGGGAGGCGTGTCCTCCCTTCTCCCGGGGCCTGAGTCTCACACGGAAAATGGTTGGGGACTCCATTGCACTTCTCTCACGCAGGCACACAGCAAAATGCTTCTAGCCTCAGGAATGCCTATGTTCGCTGAAGCAGGAATTCTCTACAGAGTTGTTCCTTCGACTTAGGTGCTTGGCTTTAGGCCGGCAGGCACACCCGGGGCAACTGCACTAGCCTCGTAAACACGAGGTGAGTTGACAGCTGCCTTCTGCACTGGCCTGTCTCTCCCTCGATTTTACCTATGGAACCTGTCCCCAGGCTCTCACCCACAGTGCAGCGTAAACTGCTTTCTCACACAGAGAGGTCGACGGTAGCTAAAGCACGCTTTCTCTGCACTGTTGTTTCTTCGAGTTTGAACGCTAGCGATGAGACTTCCAGGCAAAAGTGGGGCCGCAGTGCTAGCTTGACGAAACACATGGCGAGTCGTGTTCTGCCTTCTGCTGGGGCCTGAGTCTCACTCGCAAAAAGCTTTGGACTCCCTTGCAGGGCTCTCACGCACGCACACAACAAAATGCTTCCCCACCCTCTGGAGTGGCTGTTTTAGCTGAAGCATGGATTCTCTCCCAAGGTTTTCCTTCGAGTTAGGTGGTTGTCTTTAAGCCTGCACGCACACCCGGGGCAACGGTACTAGCCCCATAACCACGGTGTGAGCGGAGAGCTGCCTTGTGTACCGGCCTGTCCCTCCCCCGATTTTCCGAAATGGAACCCGTCCTCAGGCTCTCACCCACAGTACACCCTAAACCGCTTCCTCCCACACAGAGGTCGACGGTACCTAAAGCACGGGTTCTCTAGTGTTGTTTCTCCGAGTTAGAACGCTAGCGATTAGACTTCCATGCAAAAGTGGGGCCGCAGTGCTAGCTTCATGAAACAAGTGGGGAGTCGTGTTCTGCTTTCCTCCGGGGCCTGAGTCTCACACAGAAAATGGTTTGGGACTCAGCTGCAGGGCGCTCACCCTTGCACACAGCAAAATGCGTCCACCCTCAGGCATGGCTCTTTTAGCCGAAGCAGGAGTTCTCTAAAGAGTTGTTCCCTTGAGTTAGGTGGTTGGCTTTAGGCCTGCAGGCACCCCCGGGGCAAGGGTACTAGCATCAGAAACAAGAGGTGAGTTTAGAGCTCCCTTCCACACCGGCCCGTTTCTCACTCCATTTCACGTATGGGACCCTTTCCCGGTCTCTCCTACAGGAGCACTGTAAAATTCCTCCGACTTCAGGAACGGCAATGTTACCTAAAGGGCAGTAAGTATACACCATGGCTTCGTGGCCTTAGTAGCCTGGTAGGCGAATGAGCTGCAGCTGGGATTCTTTACAGGCTTGTTCCTTCCAAGGCAGTGTTGAGCACGGAGCATTCCAAGCACACATGGAGCAGTAGTGTTAGCTTCAGGTAGCAAGAGCTGAGTCCAGAGGTGCCTTCTGCCCGGAACGGTTTCTCCCTCGGTTTCACGTATGGAAACCGTTCCCCAGGCTCTCACCCACGGTACCCTGTATACTGCTTCCTCCGCCTGGAGGTCGACAGTAACTAAAGCACGATTTCTCTACACTGTTGTTTCTTTGAGTTAGAACGCTAGTGATGAGACTTCCATGCAAAAGTGGGGCCGCAGTGCTAGCTTGATGAAACACAGGGGGAGTCGTGTTCTGCCTTCTGCTGGGGCCTGAGTCTCACTCGCAAAAAGCTTTGGACTCCCTTGCAGGGCTCTCATGCACGCACACAACAAAATGCTTCCACCCTCAGGAGCGGCTGTTTTAGCTGAAGCATGGATTCTCCACCGAGGTTTTCCTTCGAGTTAGGCGGTTTTCATTAAGCCTGCACACACACCCGGGGCAACGGTACTAGCCCCATAGCCATGGTGTGAGTTGAGAGCTGCCTTCTCTCCGGCCTGTCTCTCCCTCGATTTTACGAAACGGAACCCGTCCCCAGGCTCTCACCCACAGTACACCCTAAACTGCTTCCTCCCACACAGAGGTCGTCGGTAGCTAAAGCACGGTTTCTCTTCAGTGTTGTTTCTCCGAGGTAGAACGCTTGCTATTAATGTCCACCATAGCCAAACTGTGGAAAGAGCCAAGATGTCCATCAACAGATGAATGGATAAAGAAGTTTGGTCTATATATATATATATATATATATATATATATATATATATATACACAAAGGAATATTATGCAGCCATCAAAAGGAATGAGATCTTGCCATTTGCAACGACGTGGATGGAACTGGAGGGTATTATGCTGAGCGAAATAAGTCAAACAGAGAAAGACATGTATCATATGACCTCACTGATATGAGGAATTCTTAAACTCAGGAAACAACCTGAGGGTTGCTGGAGTGGGGGGTGGGGTGGGAGGGATGGGGTGACTGGGTGATGGACACTGGGGAGGGTATGTGTTCTGGTAAGCGCTGTGAATTGTGCAAGACTGTTGAATCTCAGATCTGTACCTCTGAAAGAAATAATGCAATATATGTTAAGAAAGAAAAAAAGAAGAAGAAGAATGTAGCAGGAGGGGAAGAATGAAGGGGGAGAAATCGGAGGGGGAGAAGAACCATGAGAGACGATGGACTCTGAAAAACAAACTGAGGGTTCTAGAGGGGAGGGGGGTGGGAGGATGGGTTAGCCTGGTGATGGGTATTGAGGAGGGCACGTTCTGCATGGAGCACTGGGTGTTATGCACAAACAATGAATCATGGAACACTATATCTAAAACTACCGATGTAATGTATGGGGATTAACATAACAATAAAAAAATTTAATAAAAAAAAAAAAAGAACGCTTGCTATTAGACTTCCATGCAAAAGTGGGGCCGCAGTGCTAGCCTCAGGAAACAAGTGGGGAGTCGTGTTCTGCCTTCTGCCGGGGCCTGAGTCCCACACGGAAAATGGTTGTGGACTCACTTGCAGTGCGCTCACGCATGCACACAGCAAAATGCGTGCACCCTCCGGCATGGCTACTTTAGCCGAAGCAGGAATTCTCTACAGAGTTGTTCCTTTGAGTTAGGTGGTTGGCTTTAGGCCTGCAGGCACACCCGGGGCAAGGGTACCAGCCTCATCAACAAGAGGTGAGTTGAGAGCTGCCTTCCGCTCCGGCCTGTTTCTCACTCCATTTCACGTATGGGACCCTTTCCCCGGGCTCTCAACCACGAGCACTGTCAAATTCCCCTGGCTTCAGGAACGGCAATGTTAACTAAAGCGCAGTAACTCTATAGCATTGATTCTTGGTGTTAGTAGCCTGGTAACTAGGCATCCAGGCACACAGGGTACAGCAGTGCTAATCTCCTCAAACAAGAGGTGAGTCCACAGCAGCCTTCCTTACAGGCCTGCTTCTCACTCCGAGTTACGTTTAGGTTCCATTTCTCATGCTTTCACAAAAACACACAATAGATGAAGTGCACGCTCATGAAGGGCGATCTTTGCTGAGGCACGGGTCCTCTGCGCTTTTGTTCCTTTGCGTTGGGTGGATGGCACTTAGGACTACACGCACACACGGGAGAGCCGATCTAGTTTCCCGAAACAAGAGTTGAGTCGATAGCTGCCTCCTGCCCATGCTTATTTCTCCCTCGGAATTCTGCTGGGACTCATTCCCCAGGTTTGCACTCAAGCAGAGTTGAAAATGCTGCCACCCTGTGGAGAGGCGAATGAGCTGAAGCTGGGATTCTTGACCGGCTTCTTTCTGCCAAATCAGTGTGGAGCACTTGGCATTCCTATGCACACACGGAGAGGTAGTGTTAGCTTCAGGTAACAAGAGCTGAGTCGAGAGGTGCCTTCTGGCCCGGACTTCTTCTCCCTCGGTCTCACGTAAGGAACCCGTTCCCCAGGCTCTCACCCACGGTAGCCTGGAAACTGCTTCCTCCCTCAGAGACGTGGATGGTAGCTAAAGCACGGTTTCTCTACCGTGTTGTTTCTCCGAGTTAGAACGCTAGCGATTAGACTTCCATGCGAAAGTGGGGCCGCAGTGCTAGCTTGATGAAACACATGGCGAGTCGTGTTCTGCCTTCTCCTGGGGCCTGAGTCTCACTCGCAAAAAGCTTTGGACTCCCTTGCAGGGCTCTCACGCACGCACACAACAAAACGCTTCCCCAACCTCTGGAGTGGCTGTTTTAGCTGAAGCATGGATTCTCTCCCAAGTTTTTCCTTCGAGTTAGGTGGTTGTCTTTAAGCCTGCACGCACAGCCGGGGTAACGGTACTAGCCCCATAGCCATGGTATGAGTGGAGGGCTGCCTTGTGTACCGGCCTGTCTCTCCCCCGATTTTACGAAATGGAACCCGTCCCCAGGCTCTCACCCACAGTACACCCTATACTGCTTCCTCCCACAGAGGTCGACGGTAGCTAAAGCACGGTTTCTCTACCGTGTTGTTTCTCCGAGTTACAACGCTAGCGATTAGACTTCCATGCAAAAGTGGGGCCGCAGTGCTAACTTCATGAAACAAGTGGGGAGGCGTGTCCTCCCTTCTCCCGGGGCCTGAGTCTCACACGGAAAATGGTTGGGGACTCCATTGCACTTCTCTCACGCAGGCACACAGCAAAATGCTTCCAGCCTCAGGAATGCCTATGTTCGCTGAAGCAGGAATTCTCTACAGAGTTGTTCCTTCGACTTAGGTGCTTGGCTTTAGGCCGGCAGGCACACCCGGGGCAACTGCACTAGCCTCGTAAACACGAGGTGAGTTGACAGCTGCCTTCTGCACTGGCCTGTCTCTCCCTCGATTTTACCTATGGAACCTGTCCCCAGGCTCTCACCCACAGTGCAGCGTAAACTGCTTTCTCACACAGAGAGGTCGACGGTAGCTAAAGCACGCTTTCTCTGCACTGTTGTTTCTTCGAGTTTGAACGCTAGCGATGAGACTTCCAGGCAAAAGTGGGGCCGCAGTGCTAGCTTGACGAAACACATGGCGAGTCGTGTTCTGCCTTCTGCTGGGGCCTGAGTCTCACTCGCAAAAAGCTTTGGACTCCCTTGCAGGGCTCTCACGCACGCACACAACAAAATGCTTCCCCACCCTCTGGAGTGGCTGTTTTAGCTGAAGCATGGATTCTCTCCCAAGGTTTTCCTTCGAGTTAGGTGGTTGTCTTTAAGCCTGCACGCACACCCGGGGCAACGGTACTAGCCCCATAACCATGGTGTGAGCGGAGAGCTGCCTTGTGTACCGGCCTGTCCCTCCCCCGATTTTCCGAAATGGAACCCGTCCTCAGGCTCTCACCCACAGTACACCCTAAACCGCTTCCTCCCACACAGAGGTCGACGGTACCTAAAGCACGGGTTCTCTAGTGTTGTTTCTCCGAGTTAGAACGCTAGCGATTAGACTTCCATGCAAAAGTGGGGCCGCAGTGCTAGCTTCATGAAACAAGTGGGGAGTCGTGTTCTGCTTTCCTCCGGGGCCTGAGTCTCACACAGAAAATGGTTTGGGACTCAGCTGCAGGGCGCTCACCCTTGCACGCAGCAAAATGCGTCCACCCTCAGGCATGGCTCTTTTAGCCGAAGCAGGAGTTCTCTAAAGAGTTGTTCCCTTGAGTTAGGTGGTTGGCTTTAGGCCTGCAGGCACCCCCGGGGCAAGGGTACTAGCATCAGAAACAAGAGGTGAGTTTAGAGCTCCCTTCCACACCGGCCCGTTTCTCACTCCATTTCACGTATGGGACCCTTTCCCGGTCTCTCCTACAGGAGCACTGTAAAATTCCTCCGACTTCAGGAACGGCAATGTTACCTAAAGGGCAGTAAGTATACACCATGGCTTCGTGGCCTTAGTAGCCTGGTAGGCGAATGAGCTGCAGCTGGGATTCTTTACAGGCTTGTTCCTTCCAAGGCAGTGTTGAGCACGGAGCATTCCAAGCACACATGGAGCAGTAGTGTTAGCTTCAGGTAGCAAGAGCTGAGTCCAGAGGTGCCTTCTGCCCGGAACGGTTTCTCCCTCGGTTTCACGTATGGAAACCGTTCCCCAGGCTCTCACCCACGGTACCCTGTATACTGCTTCCTCCGCCTGGAGGTCGACAGTAACTAAAGCACGATTTCTCTACACTGTTGTTTCTTTGAGTTAGAACGCTAGTGATGAGACTTCCATGCAAAAGTGGGGCCGCAGTGCTAGCTTGATGAAACACAGGGGGAGTCGTGTTCTGCCTTCTGCTGGGGCCTGAGTCTCACTCGCAAAAAGCTTTGGACTCCCTTGCAGGGCTCTCATGCACGCACACAACAAAATGCTTCCACCCTCAGGAGCGGCTGTTTTAGCTGAAGCATGGATTCTCCACCGAGTTTTTCCTTCGAGTTAGGCGGTTTTCATTAAGCCTGCACACACACCCGGGGCAACGGTACTAGCCCCATAGCCATGGTGTGAGTTGAGAGCTGCCTTCTCTCCGGCCTGTCTCTCCCTCGATTTTACGAAACGGAACCCGTCCCCAGGCTCTCACCCACAGTACACCCTAAACTGCTTCCTCCCACACAGAGGTCGTCGGTAGCTAAAGCACGGTTTCTCTTCAGTGTTGTTTCTCCGAGGTAGAACGCTTGCTATTAATGTCCACCATAGCCAAACTGTGGAAAGAGCCAAGATGTCCATCAACAGATGAATGGATAAAGAAGTTTGGTCTATATATATATATATATATATATATATATATATATATATATACACAAAGGAATATTATGCAGCCATCAAAAGGAATGAGATCTTGCCATTTGCAACGACGTGGATGGAACTGGAGGGTATTATGCTGAGCGAAATAAGTCAAACAGAGAAAGACATGTATCATATGACCTCACTGATATGAGGAATTCTTAAACTCAGGAAACAACCTGAGGGTTGCTGGAGTGGGGGGTGCGGTGGGAGGGATGGGGTGACTGGGTGATGGACACTGGGGAGGGTATGTGTTCTGGTAAGCGCTGTGAATTGTGCAAGACTGTTGAATCTCAGATCTGTACCTCTGAAAGAAATAATGCAATATATGTTAAGAAAGAAAAAAAGAAGAAGAAGAATGTAGCAGGAGGGGAAGAATGAAGGGGGAGAAATCGGAGGGGGAGAAGAACCATGAGAGACGATGGACTCTGAAAAACAAACTGAGGGTTCTAGAGGGGAGGGGGGTGGGAGGATGGGTTAGCCTGGTGATGGGTATTGAGGAGGGCACGTTCTGCATGGAGCACTGGGTGTCATGCACAAACAATGAATCATGGAACACTATATCTAAAACTACCGATGTAATGTATGGGGATTAACATAACAATAAAAAAATTTAATAAAAAAAAAAAAAGAACGCTTGCTATTAGACTTCCATGCAAAAGTAGGGCCGCAGTGCTAGCCTCAGGAAACAAGTGGGGAGTCGTGTTCTGCCTTCTGCCGGGGCCTGAGTCCCACACGGAAAATGGTTGTGGACTCACTTGCAGTGCGCTCACGCATGCACACAGCAAAATGCGTCCACCCTCCGGCATGGCTACTTTAGCCGAAGCAGGAATTCTCTACAGAGTTGTTCCTTTGAGTTAGGTGGTTGGCTTTAGGCCTGCAGGCACACCCGGGGCAAGGGTACCAGCCTCATCAACAAGAGGTGAGTTGAGAGCTGCCTTCCACTCCGGCCTGTTTCTCACTCCATTTCACGTATGGGACCCTTTCCCCGGGCTCTCAACCACGAGCACTGTCAAATTCCCCTGGCTTCAGGAACGGCAATGTTAACTAAAGCGCAGTAACTCTATAGCATTGATTCTTGGTGTTAGTAGCCTGGTAACTAGGCATCCAGGCACACAGGGTACAGCAGTGCTAATCTCCTCAAACAAGAGGTGAGTCCACAGCAGCCTTCCTTACAGGCCTGCTTCTCACTCCGAGTTACGTTTAGGTTCCATTTCTCATGCTTTCACAAAAACACACAATAGATGAAGTGCACGCTCAGGAAGGGCGATCTTTGCTGAGGCACGGGTCCTCTGCGCTTTTGTTCCTTTGCGTTGGGTGGGTGGCACTTAGGACTACACGCACACACGGGAGAGCCGATCTAGTTTCCCGAAACAAGAGTTGAGTCGATAGCTGCCTCCTGCCCATGCTTATTTCTCCCTCGGAATTCTGCTGGGACTCATTCCCCAGGTTTGCACTCAAGCAGAGTTGAAAATGCTGCCACCCTGTGGAGAGGCGAATGAGCTGAAGCTGGGATTCTTGACCGGCTTCTTTCTGCCAAATCAGTGTGGAGCACTTGGCATTCCTATGCACGCACGGAGCGGTAGTGTTAGCTTCAGGTAACAAGAGCTGAGTCGAGAGGTGCCTTCTGGCCCGGACTTCTTCTCCCTCGGTCTCACGTAAGGAACCCGTTCCCCAGGCTCTCACCCACGGTAGCCTGGAAACTGCTTCCTCCCTCAGAGACGTGGATGGTAGCTAAAGCACGGTTTCTCTACCGTGTTGTTTCTTCGAGTTAGAACGCTAGCGATTAGACTTCCATGCGAAAGTGGGGCCGCAGTGCTAGCTTGATGAAACACATGGCGAGTCGTGTTCTGCCTTCTGCTGGGGCCTGAGTCTCACTCGCAAAAAGCTTTGGACTCCCTTGCAGGGCTCTCACGCACGCACACAACAAAACGCTTCCCCACCCTCTGGAGTGGCTGTTTTAGCTGAAGCATGGATTCTCTCCCAAGTTTTTCCTTCGAGTTAGGTGGTTGTCTTTAAGCCTGCACGCACACCCGGGGTAACGGTACTAGCCCCATAGCCATGGTATGAGTGGAGGGCTGCCTTGTGTACCGGCCTGTCTCTCCCCCGATTTTACGAAATGGAACCCGTCCCCAGGCTCTCACCCACAGTACACCCTATACTGCTTCCTCCCACAGAGGTCGACGGTAGCTAAAGCACGGTTTCTCTACCGTGTTGTTTCTCCGAGTTACAACGCTAGCGATTAGACTTCCATGCAAAAGTGGGGCCGCAGTGCTAACTTCATGAAACAAGTGGGGAGGCGTGTCCTCCCTTCTCCCGGGGCCTGAGTCTCACACGGAAAATGGTTGGGGACTCCATTGCACTTCTCTCACGCAGGCACACAGCAAAATGCTTCCAGCCTCAGGAATGCCTATGTTCGCTGAAGCAGGAATTCTCTACAGAGTTGTTCCTTCGACTTAGGTGCTTGGCTTTAGGCCGGCAGGCACACCCGGGGCAACTGCACTAGCCTCGTAAACACGAGGTGAGTTGACAGCTGCCTTCTGCACTGGCCTGTCTCTCCCTCGATTTTACCTATGGAACCTGTCCCCAGGCTCTCACCCACAGTGCAGCGTAAACTGCTTTCTCACACAGAGAGGTCGACGGTAGCTAAAGCACGCTTTCTCTGCACTGTTGTTTCTTCGAGTTTGAACGCTAGCGATGAGACTTCCAGGCAAAAGTGGGGCCGCAGTGCTAGCTTGACGAAACACATGGCGAGTCGTGTTCTGCCTTCTGCTGGGGCCTGAGTCTCACTCGCAAAAAGCTTTGGACTCCCTTGCAGGGCTCTCACGCACGCACACAACAAAATGCTTCCCCACCCTCTGGAGTGGCTGTTTTAGCTGAAGCATGGATTCTCTCCCAAGGTTTTCCTTCGAGTGAGGTGGTTGTCTTTAAGCCTGCACGCACACCCGGGGCAACGGTACTAGCCCCATAACCATGGTGTGAGCGGAGAGCTGCCTTGTGTACCGGCCTGTCCCTCCCCCGATTTTCCGAAATGGAACCCGTCCTCAGGCTCTCACCCACAGTACACCCTAAACCGCTTCCTCCCACACAGAGGTCGACGGTACCTAAAGCACGGGTTCTCTAGTGTTGTTTCTCCGAGTTAGAACGCTAGCGATTAGACTTCCATGCAAAAGTGGGGCCGCAGTGCTAGCTTCATGAAACAAGTGGGGAGTCGTGTTCTGCTTTCCTCCGGGGCCTGAGTCTCACACAGAAAATGGTTTGGGACTCAGCTGCAGGGCGCTCACCCTTGCACACAGCAAAATGCGTCCACCCTCAGGCATGGCTCTTTTAGCCGAAGCAGGAGTTCTCTAAAGAGTTGTTCCCTTGAGTTAGGTGGTTGGCTTTAGGCCTGCAGGCACCCCCGGGGCAAGGGTACTAGCATCAGAAACAAGAGGTGAGTTTAGAGCTCCCTTCCACACCGGCCCGTTTCTCACTCCATTTCACGTATGGGACCCTTTCCCGGTCTCTCCTACAGGAGCACTGTAAAATTCCTCCGACTTCAGGAACGGCAATGTTACCTAAAGGGCAGTAAGTATACACCATGGCTTCGTGGCCTTAGTAGCCTGGTAGGCGAATGAGCTGCAGCTGGGATTCTTTACAGGCTTGTTCCTTCCAAGGCAGTGTTGAGCACGGAGCATTCCAAGCACACATGGAGCAGTAGTGTTAGCTTCAGGTAGCAAGAGCTGAGTCCAGAGGTGCCTTCTGCCCGGAACGGTTTCTCCCTCGGTTTCACGTATGGAAACCGTTCCCCAGGCTCTCACCCACGGTACCCTGTATACTGCTTCCTCCGCCTGGAGGTCGACAGTAACTAAAGCACGATTTCTCTACACTGTTGTTTCTTTGAGTTAGAACGCTAGTGATGAGACTTCCATGCAAAAGTGGGGCCGCAGTGCTAGCTTGATGAAACACAGGGGGAGTCGTGTTCTGCCTTCTGCTGGGGCCTGAGTCTCACTCGCAAAAAGCTTTGGACTCCCTTGCAGGGCTCTCATGCACGCACACAACAAAATGCTTCCACCCTCAGGAGCGGCTGTTTTAGCTGAAGCATGGATTCTCCACCGAGTTTTTCCTTCGAGTTAGGCGGTTTTCATTAAGCCTGCACACACACCCGGGGCAACGGTACTAGCCCCATAGCCATGGTGTGAGTTGAGAGCTGCCTTCTCTCCGGCCTGTCTCTCCCTCGATTTTACGAAACGGAACCCGTCCCCAGGCTCTCACCCACAGTACACCCTAAACTGCTTCCTCCCACACAGAGGTCGTCGGTAGCTAAAGCACGGTTTCTCTTCAGTGTTGTTACTCCGAGGTAGAACGCTTGCTATTAATGTCCACCATAGCCAAACTGTGGAAAGAGCCAAGATGTCCATCAACAGATGAATGGATAAAGAAGTTTGGTCTATATATATATATATATATATATATAATATATATATATATATACACAAAGGAATATTATGCAGCCATCAAAAGGAATGAGATCTTGCCATTTGCAACGACGTGGATGGAACTGGAGGGTATTATGCTGAGCGAAATAAGTCAAACAGAGAAAGACATGTATCATATGACCTCACTGATATGAGGAATTCTTAAACTCAGGAAACAACCTGAGGGTTGCTGGAGTGGGGGGTGGGGTGGGAGGGATGGGGTGACTGGGTGATGGACACTGGGGAGGGTATGTGTTCTGGTAAGCGCTGTGAATTGTGCAAGACTGTTGAATCTCAGATCTGTACCTCTGAAAGAAATAATGCAATATATGTTAAGAAAGAAAAAAAGAAGAAGAAGAATGTAGCAGGAGGGGAAGAATGAAGGGGGAGAAATCGGAGGGGGAGAAGAACCATGAGAGACGATGGACTCTGAAAAACAAACTGAGGGTTCTAGAGGGGAGGGGGGTGGGAGGATGGGTTAGCCTGGTGATGGGTATTGAGGAGGGCACGTTCTGCATGGAGCACTGGGTGTTATGCACAAACAATGAATCATGGAACACTATATCTAAAACTACCGATGTAATGTATGGGGATTAACATAACAATAAAAAAATTTAATAAAAAAAAAAAAGAACGCTTGCTATTAGACTTCCATGCAAAAGTGGGGCCGCAGTGCTAGCCTCAGGAAACAAGTGGGGAGTCGTGTTCTGCCTTCTGCCGGGGCCTGAGTCCCACACGGAAAATGGTTGTGGACTCACTTGCAGTGCGCTCACGCATGCACACAGCAAAATGCGTGCACCCTCCGGCATGGCTACTTTAGCCGAAGCAGGAATTCTCTACGGAGTTGTTCCTTTGAGTTAGGTGGTTGGCTTTAGGCCTGCAGGCACACCCGGGGCAAGGGTACCAGCCTCATCAACAAGAGGTGAGTTGAGAGCTGCCTTCCGCTCCGGCCTGTTTCTCACTCCATTTCACGTATGGGACCCTTTCCCCGGGCTCTCAACCACGAGCACTGTCAAATTCCCCTGGCTTCAGGAACGGCAATGTTAACTAAAGCGCAGTAACTCTATAGCATTGATTCTTGGTGTTAGTAGCCTGGTAACTAGGCATCCAGGCACACAGGGTACAGCAGTGCTAATCTCCTCAAACAAGAGGTGAGTCCACAGCAGCCTTCCTTACAGGCCTGCTTCTCACTCCGAGTTACGTTTAGGTTCCATTTCTCATGCTTTCACAAAAACACACAATAGATGAAGTGCACGCTCAGGAAGGGCGATCTTTGCTGAGGCACGGGTCCTCTGCGCTTTTGTTCCTTTGCGTTGGGTGGATGGCACTTAGGACTACACGCACACACGGGAGAGCCGATCTAGTTTCCCGAAACAAGAGTTGAGTCGATAGCTGCCTCCTGCCCATGCTTATTTCTCCCTCGGAATTCTGCTGGGACTCATTCCCCAGGTTTGCACTCAAGCAGAGTTGAAAATGCTGCCACCCTGTGGAGAGGCGAATGAGCTGAAGCTGGGATTCTTGACCGGCTTCTTTCTGCCAAATCAGTGTGGAGCACTTGGCATTCCTATGCACACACGGAGCGGTAGTGTTAGCTTCAGGTAACAAGAGCTGAGTCGAGAGGTGCCTTCTGGCCCGGACTTCTTCTCCCTCGGTCTCACGTAAGGAACCCGTTCCCCAGGCTCTCACCCACGGTAGCCTGGAAACTGCTTCCTCCCTCAGAGACGTGGATGGTAGCTAAAGCACGGTTTCTCTACCGTGTTGTTTCTCCGAGTTAGAACGCTAGCGATTAGACTTCCATGCGAAAGTGGGGCCGCAGTGCTAGCTTGATGAAACACATGGCGAGTCGTGTTCTGCCTTCTCCTGGGGCCTGAGTCTCACTCGCAAAAAGCTTTGGACTCCCTTGCAGGGCTCTCACGCACGCACACAACAAAACGCTTCCCCAACCTCTGGAGTGGCTGTTTTAGCTGAAGCATGGATTCTCTCCCAAGTTTTTCCTTCGAGTTAGGTGGTTGTCTTTAAGCCTGCACGCACAGCCGGGGTAACGGTACTAGCCCCATAGCCATGGTATGAGTGGAGGGCTGCCTTGTGTACCGGCCTGTCTCTCCCCCGATTTTACGAAATGGAACCCGTCCCCAGGCTCTCACCCACAGTACACCCTATACTGCTTCCTCCCACAGAGGTCGACGGTAGCTAAAGCACGGTTTCTCTACCGTGTTGTTTCTCCGAGTTACAACGCTAGCGATTAGACTTCCATGCAAAAGTGGGGCCGCAGTGCTAACTTCATGAAACAAGTGGGGAGGCGTGTCCTCCCTTCTCCCGGGGCCTGAGTCTCACACGGAAAATGGTTTGGGACTCCATTGCACTTCTCTCACGCAGGCACACAGCAAAATGCTTCCAGCCTCAGGAATGCCTATGTTCGCTGAAGCAGGAATTCTCTACAGAGTTGTTCCTTCGACTTAGGTGCTTGGCTTTAGGCCGGCAGGCACACCCGGGGCAACTGCACTAGCCTCGTAAACACGAGGTGAGTTGACAGCTGCCTTCTGCACTGGCCTGTCTCTCCCTCGATTTTACCTATGGAACCTGTCCCCAGGCTCTCACCCACAGTGCAGCGTAAACTGCTTTCTCACACAGAGAGGTCGACGGTAGCTAAAGCACGCTTTCTCTGCACTGTTGTTTCTTCGAGTTTGAACGCTAGCGATGAGACTTCCAGGCAAAAGTGGGGCCGCAGTGCTAGCTTGACGAAACACATGGCGAGTCGTGTTCTGCCTTCTGCTGGGGCCTGAGTCTCACTCGCAAAAAGCTTTGGACTCCCTTGCAGGGCTCTCACGCACGCACACAACAAAATGCTTCCCCACCCTCTGGAGTGGCTGTTTTAGCTGAAGCATGGATTCTCTCCCAAGGTTTTCCTTCGAGTTAGGTGGTTGTCTTTAAGCCTGCACGCACACCCGGGGCAACGGTACTAGCCCCATAACCACGGTGTGAGCGGAGAGCTGCCTTGTGTACCGGCCTGTCCCTCCCCCGATTTTCCGAAATGGAACCCGTCCTCAGGCTCTCACCCACAGTACACCCTAAACCGCTTCCTCCCACACAGAGGTCGACGGTACCTAAAGCACGGGTTCTCTAGTGTTGTTTCTCCGAGTTAGAACGCTAGCGATTAGACTTCCATGCAAAAGTGGGGCCGCAGTGCTAGCTTCATGAAACAAGTGGGGAGTCGTGTTCTGCTTTCCTCCGGGGCCTGAGTCTCACACAGAAAATGGTTTGGGACTCAGCTGCAGGGCGCTCACCCTTGCACGCAGCAAAATGCGTCCACCCTCAGGCATGGCTCTTTTAGCCGAAGCAGGAGTTCTCTAAAGAGTTGTTCCCTTGAGTTAGGTGGTTGGCTTTAGGCCTGCAGGCACCCCCGGGGCAAGGGTACTAGCATCAGAAACAAGAGGTGAGTTTAGAGCTCCCTTCCACACCGGCCCGTTTCTCACTCCATTTCACGTATGGGACCCTTTCCCGGTCTCTCCTACAGGAGCACTGTAAAATTCCTCCGACTTCAGGAACGGCAATGTTACCTAAAGGGCAGTAAGTATACACCATGGCTTCGTGGCCTTAGTAGCCTGGTAGGCGAATGAGCTGCAGCTGGGATTCTTTACAGGCTTGTTCCTTCCAAGGCAGTGTTGAGCACGGAGCATTCCAAGCACACATGGAGCAGTAGTGTTAGCTTCAGGTAGCAAGAGCTGAGTCCAGAGGTGCCTTCTGCCCGGAACGGTTTCTCCCTCGGTTTCACGTATGGAAACCGTTCCCCAGGCTCTCACCCACGGTACCCTGTATACTGCTTCCTCCGCCTGGAGGTCGACAGTAACTAAAGCACGATTTCTCTACACTGTTGTTTCTTTGAGTTAGAACGCTAGTGATGAGACTTCCATGCAAAAGTGGGGCCGCAGTGCTAGCTTGATGAAACACAGGGGGAGTCGTGTTCTGCCTTCTGCTGGGGCCTGAGTCTCACTCGCAAAAAGCTTTGGACTCCCTTGCAGGGCTCTCATGCACGCACACAACAAAATGCTTCCACCCTCAGGAGCGGCTGTTTTAGCTGAAGCATGGATTCTCCACCGAGTTTTTCCTTCGAGTTAGGCGGTTTTCATTAAGCCTGCACACACACCCGGGGCAACGGTACTAGCCCCATAGCCATAGTGTGAGTTGAGAGCTGCCTTCTCTCCGGCCTGTCTCTCCCTCGATTTTACGAAACGGAACCCGTCCCCAGGCTCTCACCCACAGTACACCCTAAACTGCTTCCTCCCACACAGAGGTCGTCGGTAGCTAAAGCACGGTTTCTCTTCAGTGTTGTTTCTCCGAGGTAGAACGCTTGCTATTAATGTCCACCATAGCCAAACTGTGGAAAGAGCCAAGATGTCCATCAACAGATGAATGGATAAAGAAGTTTGGTCTATATATATATATATATATATATATATATATATATATATATACACAAAGGAATATTATGCAGCCATCAAAAGGAATGAGATCTTGCCATTTGCAACGACGTGGATGGAACTGGAGGGTATTATGCTGAGCGAAATAAGTCAAACAGAGAAAGACATGTATCATATGACCTCACTGATATGAGGAATTCTTAAACTCAGGAAACAACCTGAGGGTTGCTGGAGTGGGGGGTGGGGTGGGAGGGATGGGGTGACTGGGTGATGGACACTGGGGAGGGTATGTGTTCTGGTAAGCGCTGTGAATTGTGCAAGACTGTTGAATCTCAGATCTGTACCTCTGAAAGAAATAATGCAATATATGTTAAGAAAGAAAAAAAGAAGAAGAAGAATGTAGCAGGAGGGGAAGAATGAAGGGGGAGAAATCGGAGGGGGAGAAGAACCATGAGAGACGATGGACTCTGAAAAACAAACTGAGGGTTCTAGAGGGGAGGGGGGTGGGAGGATGGGTTAGCCTGGTGATGGGTATTGAGGAGGGCACGTTCTGCATGGAGCACTGGGTGTTATGCACAAACAATGAATCATGGAACACTATATCTAAAACTACCGATGTAATGTATGGGGATTAACATAACAATAAAAAAATTTAATAAAAAAAAAAAAAGAACGCTTGCTATTAGACTTCCATGCAAAAGTGGGGCCGCAGTGCTAGCCTCAGGAAACAAGTGGGGAGTCGTGTTCTGCCTTCTGCCGGGGCCTGAGTCCCACACGGAAAATGGTTGTGGACTCACTTGCAGTGCGCTCACGCATGCACACAGCAAAATGCGTGCACCCTCCGGCATGGCTACTTTAGCCGAAGCAGGAATTCTCTACAGAGTTGTTCCTTTGAGTTAGGTGGTTGGCTTTAGGCCTGCAGGCACACCCGGGGCAAGGGTACCAGCCTCATCAACAAGAGGTGAGTTGAGAGCTGCCTTCCGCTCCGGCCTGTTTCTCACTCCATTTCACGTATGGGACCCTTTCCCCGGGCTCTCAACCACGAGCACTGTCAAATTCTCCTGGCTTCAGGAACGGCAATGTTAACTAAAGCGCAGTAACTCTATAGCATTGATTCTTGGTGTTAGTAGCCTGGTAACTAGGCATCCAGGCACACAGGGTACAGCAGTGCTAATCTCCTCAAACAAGAGGTGAGTCCACAGCAGCCTTCCTTACAGGCCTGCTTCTCACTCCGAGTTACGTTTAGGTTCCATTTCTCATGCTTTCACAAAAACACACAATAGATGAAGTGCACGCTCAGGAAGGGCGATCTTTGCTGAGACACGGGTCCTCTGCGCTTTTGTTCCTTTGCGTTGGGTGGGTGGCACTTAGGACTACACGCACACACGGGAGAGCCGATCTAGTTTCCCGAAACAAGAGTTGAGTCCATAGCTGCCTCCTGCCCATGCTTATTTCTCCCTCGGAATTCTGCTGGGACTCATTCCCCAGGTTTGCACTCAAGCAGAGTTGAAAATGCTGCCACCCTGTGGAGAGGCGAATGAGCTGAAGCTGGGATTCTTGACCGGCTTCTTTCTGCCAAATCAGTGTGGAGCACTTGGCATTCCTATGCACACACGGAGCGGTAGTGTTAGCTTCAGGTAACAAGAGCTGGGTCGAGAGGTGCCTTCTGGCCCGGACTTCTTCTCCCTCGGTCTCACGTAAGGAACCCGTTCCCCAGGCTCTCACCCACGGTAGCCTGGAAACTGCTTCCTCCCTCAGAGACGTGGATGGTAGCTAAAGCACGGTTTCTCTACCGTGTTGTTTCTCCGAGTTAGAACGCTAGCGATTAGACTTCCATGCGAAAGTGGGGCCGCAGTGCTAGCTTGATGAAACACATGGCGAGTCGTGTTCTGCCTTCTGCTGGGGCCTGAGTCTCACTCGCAAAAAGCTTTGGACTCCCTTGCAGGGCTCTCACGCACGCACACAACAAAACGCTTCCCCACCCTCTGGAGTGGCTGTTTTAGCTGAAGCATGGATTCTCTCCCAAGTTTTTCCTTCGAGTTAGGTGGTTGTCTTTAAGCCTGCACGCACACCCGGGGTAACGGTACTAGCCCCATAGCCATGGTATGAGTGGAGGGCTGCCTTGTGTACAGGCCTGTCTCTCCCCCGATTTTACGAAATGGAACCCGTCCCCAGGCTCTCACCCACAGTACACCCTATACTGCTTCCTCCCACAGAGGTCGACGGTAGCTAAAGCACGGTTTCTCTACCGTGTTGTTTCTCCGAGTTACAACGCTAGCGATTAGACTTCCATGCAAAAGTGGGGCCGCAGTGCTAACTTCATGAAACAAGTGGGGAGGCGTGTCCTCCCTTCTCCCGGGGCCTGAGTCTCACACGGAAAATGGTTGGGGACTCCATTGCACTTCTCTCACGCAGGCACACAGCAAAATGCTTCCAGCCTCAGGAAGGCCTATGTTCGCTGAAGCAGGAATTCTCTACAGAGTTGTTCCTTCGACTTAGGTGCTTGGCTTTAGGCCTGCAGGCACACCCGGGGCAACTGCACTAGCCTCGTAAACATGAGGTGAGTTGACAGCTGCCTTCTGCACTGGCCTGTCTCTCCCTCGATTTTACCTATGGAACCTGTCCCCAGGCTCTCACCCACAGTGCAGCGTAAACTGCTTTCTCACACAGAGAGGTCGACGGTAGCTAAAGCACGCTTTCTCTGCACTGTTGTTTCTTCGAGTTTGAACGCTAGCGATGAGACTTCCAGGCAAAAGTGGGGCCGCAGTGCTAGCTTGACGAAACACATGGCGAGTCGTGTTCTGCCTTCTGCTGGGGCCTGAGTCTCACTCGCAAAAAGCTTTGGACTCCCTTGCAGGGCTCTCACGCACGCACACAACAAAATGCTTCCCCACCCTCTGGAGTGGCTGTTTTAGCTGAAGCATGGATTCTCTCCCAAGGTTTTCCTTCGAGTGAGGTGGTTGTCTTTAAGCCTGCACGCACACCCGGGGCAACGGTACTAGCCCCATAACCATGGTGTGAGCGGAGAGCTGCCTTGTGTACCGGCCTGTCCCTCCCCCGATTTTCCGAAATGGAACCCGTCCTCAGGCTCTCACCCACAGTACACCCTAAACCGCTTCCTCCCACACAGAGGTCGACGGTACCTAAAGCACGGGTTCTCTAGTGTTGTTTCTCCGAGTTAGAACGCTAGCGATTAGACTTCCATGCAAAAGTGGGGCCGCAGTGCTAGCTTCATGAAACAAGTGGGGAGTCGTGTTCTGCTTTCCTCCGGGGCCTGAGTCTCACACAGAAAATGGTTTGGGACTCAGCTGCAGGGCGCTCACCCTTGCACGCAGCAAAATGCGTCCACCCTCAGGCATGGCTCTTTTAGCCGAAGCAGGAGTTCTCTAAAGAGTTGTTCCCTTGAGTTAGGTGGTTGGCTTTAGGCCTGCAGGCACCCCCGGGGCAAGGGTACTAGCATCAGAAACAAGAGGTGAGTTTAGAGCTCCCTTCCACACCGGCCCGTTTCTCACTCCATTTCACGTATGGGACCCTTTCCCGGTCTCTCCTACAGGAGCACTGTAAAATTCCTCCGACTTCAGGAACGGCAATGTTACCTAAAGGGCAGTAAGTATACACCATGGCTTCGTGGCCTTAGTAGCCTGGTAGGCGAATGAGCTGCAGCTGGGATTCTTTACAGGCTTGTTCCTTCCAAGGCAGTGTTGAGCACGGAGCATTCCAAGCACACATGGAGCAGTAGTGTTAGCTTCAGGTAGCAAGAGCTGAGTCCAGAGGTGCCTTCTGCCCGGAACGGTTTCTCCCTCGGTTTCACGTATGGAAACCGTTCCCCAGGCTCTCACCCACGGTACCCTGTATACTGCTTCCTCCGCCTGGAGGTCGACAGTAACTAAAGCACGATTTCTCTACACTGTTGTTTCTTTGAGTTAGAACGCTAGTGATGAGACTTCCATGCAAAAGTGGGGCCGCAGTGCTAGCTTGATGAAACACAGGGGGAGTCGTGTTCTGCCTTCTGCTGGGGCCTGAGTCTCACTCGCAAAAAGCTTTGGACTCCCTTGCAGGGCTCTCATGCACGCACACAACAAAATGCTTCCACCCTCAGGAGCGGCTGTTTTAGCTGAAGCATGGATTCTCCACCGAGTTTTTCCTTCGAGTTAGGCGGTTTTCATTAAGCCTGCACACACACCCGGGGCAACGGTACTAGCCCCATAGCCATGGTGTGAGTTGAGAGCTGCCTTCTCTCCGGCCTGTCTCTCCCTCGATTTTACGAAACGGAACCCGTCCCCAGGCTCTCACCCACAGTACACCCTAAACTGCTTCCTCCCACACAGAGGTCGTCGGTAGCTAAAGCACGGTTTCTCTTCAGTGTTGTTTCTCCGAGGTAGAACGCTTGCTATTAATGTCCACCATAGCCAAACTGTGGAAAGAGCCACGATGTCCATCAACAGATGAATGGATAAAGAAGTTTGGTCCATATATATATATATATATATATATATATATATATATATATACACAAAGGAATATTATGCAGCCATCAAAAGGAATGAGATCTTGCCATTTGCAACGACGTGGATGGAACTGGAGGGTATTATGCTGAGCGAAATAAGTCAAACATAGAAAGACATGTATCATATGACCTCACTGATATGAAGAATTCTTAAACTCAGGAAACAACCTGAGGGTTCCTGGAGTGGGGGGTGGGGTGGGAGGGATGGGGTGACTGGGTGATGGACACTGGGGAGGGTATGTGTTCTGGTAAGCGCTGTGAATTGTGCAAGACTGTTGAATCTCAGATCTGTACCTCTGAAAGAAATAATGCAATATATGTTAAGAAAGAAAAAAAGAAGAAGAAGAATGTAGCAGGAGGGGAAGAATGAAGGGGGAGAAATCGGAGGGGGAGAAGAACCATGAGAGACGATGGACTCTGAAAAACAAACTGAGGGTTCTAGAGGGGAGGGGGGTGGGAGGATGGGTTAGCCTGGTGATGGGTATTGAGGAGGGCACGTTCTGCATGGAGCACTGGGTGTTATGCACAAACAATGAATCATGGAACACTATATCTAAAACTACCGATGTAATGTATGGGGATTAACATAACAATAAAAAAATTTAATAAAAAAAAAAAAAAGAACGCTTGCTATTAGACTTCCATGCAAAAGTGGGGCCGCAGTGCTAGCCTCAGGAAACAAGTGGGGAGTCGTGTTCTGCCTTCTGCCGGGGCCTGAGTCCCACACGGAAAATGGTTGTGGACTCACTTGCAGTGCGCTCACGCATGCACACAGCAAAATGCGTCCACCCTCCGGCATGGCTACTTTAGCCGAAGCAGGAATTCTCTACAGAGTTGTTCCTTTGAGTTAGGTGGTTGGCTTTAGGCCTGCAGGCACACCCGGGGCAAGGGTACCAGCCTCATCAACAAGAGGTGAGTTGAGAGCTGCCTTCCGCTCCGGCCTGTTTCTCACTCCATTTCACGTATGGGACCCTTTCCCCGGGCTCTCAACCACGAGCACTGTCAAAATCCCCTGGCTTCAGGAACGGCAATGTTAACTAAAGCGCAGTAACTCTATAGCATTGATTCTTGGTGTTAGTAGCCTGGTAACTAGGCATCCAGGCACACAGGGTACAGCAGTGCTAATCTCCTCAAACAAGAGGTGAGTCCACAGCAGCCTTCCTTACAGGCCTGCTTCTCACTCCGAGTTACGTTTAGGTTCCATTTCTCATGCTTTCACAAAAACACACAATAGATGAAGTGCACGCTCAGGAAGGGCGATCTTTGCTGAGGCACGGGTCCTCTGCGCTTTTGTTCCTTTGCGTTGGGTGGGTGGCACTTAGGACTACACGCACACACGGGAGAGCCGATCTAGTTTCCCGAAACAAGAGTTGAGTCGATAGCTGCCTCCTGCCCATGCTTATTTCTCCCTCGGAATTCTGCTGGGACTCATTCCCCAGGTTTGCACTCAAGCAGAGTTGAAAATGCTGCCACCCTGTGGAGAGGCGAATGAGCTGAAGCTGGGATTCTTGACCGGCTTCTTTCTGCCAAATCAGTGTGGAGCACTTGGCATTCCTATGCACGCACGGAGCGGTAGTGTTAGCTTCAGGTAACAAGAGCTGGGTCGAGAGGTGCCTTCTGGCCCGGACTTCTTCTCCCTCGGTCTCACGTAAGGAACCCGTTCCCCAGGCTCTCACCCACGGTAGCCTGGAAACTGCTTCCTCCCTCAGAGACGTGGATGGTAGCTAAAGCACGGTTTCTCTACCGTGTTGTTTCTCCGAGTTAGAACGCTAGCGATTAGACTTCCATGCGAAAGTGGGGCCGCAGTGCTAGCTTGATGAAACACATGGCGAGTCGTGTTCTGCCTTCTGCTGGGGCCTGAGTCTCACTCGCAAAAAGCTTTGGACTCCCTTGCAGGGCTCTCACGCACGCACACAACAAAACGCTTCCCCACCCTCTGGAGTGGCTGTTTTAGCTGAAGCATGGATTCTCTCCCAAGTTTTTCCTTCGAGTTAGGTGGTTGTCTTTAAGCCTGCACGCACACCCGGGGTAACGGTACTAGCCCCATAGCCATGGTATGAGTGGAGGGCTGCCTTGTGTACCGGCCTGTCTCTCCCCCGATTTTACGAAATGGAACCCGTCCCCAGGCTCTCACCCACAGTACACCCTATACTGCTTCCTCCCACAGAGGTCGACGGTAGCTAAAGCACGGTTTCTCTACCGTGTTGTTTCTCCGAGTTACAACGCTAGCGATTAGACTTCCATGCAAAAGTGGGGCCGCAGTGCTAACTTCATGAAACAAGTGGGGAGGCGTGTCCTCCCTTCTCCCGGGGCCTGAGTCTCACACGGAAAATGGTTGGGGACTCCATTGCACTTCTCTCACGCAGGCACACAGCAAAATGCTTCCAGCCTCAGGAATGCCTATGTTCGCTGAAGCAGGAATTCTCTACAGAGTTGTTCCTTCGACTTAGGTGCTTGGCTTTAGGCCGGCAGGCACACCCGGGGCAACTGCACTAGCCTCGTAAACACGAGGTGAGTTGACAGCTGCCTTCTGCACTGGCCTGTCTCTCCCTCGATTTTACCTATGGAACCTGTCCCCAGGCTCTCACCCACAGTGCAGCGTAAACTGCTTTCTCACACAGAGAGGTCGACGGTAGCTAAAGCACGCTTTCTCTGCACTGTTGTTTCTTCGAGTTTGAACGCTAGCGATGAGACTTCCAGGCAAAAGTGGGGCCGCAGTGCTAGCTTGACGAAACACATGGCGAGTCGTGTTCTGCCTTCTGCTGGGGCCTGAGTCTCACTCGCAAAAAGCTTTGGACTCCCTTGCAGGGCTCTCACGCACGCACACAACAAAATGCTTCCCCACCCTCTGGAGTGGCTGTTTTAGCTGAAGCATGGATTCTCTCCCAAGGTTTTCCTTCGAGTGAGGTGGTTGTCTTTAAGCCTGCACGCACACCCGGGGCAACGGTACTAGCCCCATAACCATGGTGTGAGCGGAGAGCTGCCTTGTGTACCGGCCTGTCCCTCCCCCGATTTTCCGAAATGGAACCCGTCCTCAGGCTCTCACCCACAGTACACCCTAAACCGCTTCCTCCCACACAGAGGTCGACGGTACCTAAAGCACGGGTTCTCTAGTGTTGTTTCTCCGAGTTAGAACGCTAGCGATTAGACTTCCATGCAAAAGTGGGGCCGCAGTGCTAGCTTCATGAAACAAGTGGGGAGTCGTGTTCTGCTTTCCTCCGGGGCCTGAGTCTCACACAGAAAATGGTTTGGGACTCAGCTGCAGGGCGCTCACCCTTGCACACAGCAAAATGCGTCCACCCTCAGGCATGGCTCTTTTAGCCGAAGCAGGAGTTCTCTAAAGAGTTGTTCCCTTGAGTTAGGTGGTTGGCTTTAGGCCTGCAGGCACCCCCGGGGCAAGGGTACTAGCATCAGAAACAAGAGGTGAGTTTAGAGCTCCCTTCCACACCGGCCCGTTTCTCACTCCATTTCACGTATGGGACCCTTTCCCGGTCTCTCCTACAGGAGCACTGTAAAATTCCTCCGACTTCAGGAACGGCAATGTTACCTAAAGGGCAGTAAGTATACACCATGGCTTCGTGGCCTTAGTAGCCTGGTAGGCGAATGAGCTGCAGCTGGGATTCTTTACAGGCTTGTTCCTTCCAAGGCAGTGTTGAGCACGGAGCATTCCAAGCACACATGGAGCAGTAGTGTTAGCTTCAGGTAGCAAGAGCTGAGTCCAGAGGTGCCTTCTGCCCGGAACGGTTTCTCCCTCGGTTTCACGTATGGAAACCGTTCCCCAGGCTCTCACCCACGGTACCCTGTATACTGCTTCCTCCGCCTGGAGGTCGACAGTAACTAAAGCACGATTTCTCTACACTGTTGTTTCTTTGAGTTAGAACGCTAGTGATGAGACTTCCATGCAAAAGTGGGGCCGCAGTGCTAGCTTGATGAAACACAGGGGGAGTCGTGTTCTGCCTTCTGCTGGGGCCTGAGTCTCACTCGCAAAAAGCTTTGGACTCCCTTGCAGGGCTCTCATGCACGCACACAACAAAATGCTTCCACCCTCAGGAGCGGCTGTTTTAGCTGAAGCATGGATTCTCCACCGAGTTTTTCCTTCGAGTTAGGCGGTTTTCATTAAGCCTGCACACACACCCGGGGCAACGGTACTAGCCCCATAGCCATGGTGTGAGTTGAGAGCTGCCTTCTCTCCGGCCTGTCTCTCCCTCGATTTTACGAAAGGGAACCCGTCCCCAGGCTCTCACCCACAGTACACCCTAAACTGCTTCCTCCCACACAGAGGTCGTCGGTAGCTAAAGCACGGTTTCTCTTCAGTGTTGTTTCTCCGAGGTAGAACGCTTGCTATTAATGTCCACCATAGCCAAACTGTGGAAAGAGCCAAGATGTCCATCAACAGATGAATGGATAAAGAAGTTTGGTCTATATATATATATATATATATATATATATATATATATATATATACACAAAGGAATATTATGCAGCCATCAAAAGGAATGAGATCTTGCCATTTGCAACGACGTGGATGGAACTGGAGGGTATTATGCTGAGCGAAATAAGTCAAACAGAGAAAGACATGTATCATATGACCTCACTGATATGAGGAATTCTTAAACTCAGGAAACAACCTGAGGGTTGCTGGAGTGGGGGGTGGGGTGGGAGGGATGGGGTGACTGGGTGATGGACACTGGGGAGGGTATGTGTTCTGGTAAGCGCTGTGAATTGTGCAAGACTGTTGAATCTCAGATCTGTACCTCTGAAAGAAATAATGCAATATATGTTAAGAAAGAAAAAAAGAAGAAGAAGAATGTAGCAGGAGGGGAAGAATGAAGGGGGAGAAATCGGAGGGGGAGAAGAACCATGAGAGACGATGGACTCTGAAAAACAAACTGAGGGTTCTAGAGGGGAGGGGGGTGGGAGGATGGGTTAGCCTGGTGATGGGTATTGAGGAGGGCACGTTCTGCATGGAGCACTGGGTGTTATGCACAAACAATGAATCATGGAACACTATATCTAAGACTACCGATGTAATGTATGGGGATTAACATAACAATAAAAAAATTTAATAAAAAAAAAAAAAAGAACGCTTGCTATTAGACTTCCATGCAAAAGTGGGGCCGCAGTGCTAGCCTCAGGAAACAAGTGGGGAGTCGTGTTCTGCCTTCTGCCGGGGCCTGAGTCCCACACGGAAAATGGTTGTGGACTCACTTGCAGTGCGCTCACGCATGCACACAGCAAAATGCGTGCACCCTCCGGCATGGCTACTTTAGCCGAAGCAGGAATTCTCTACAGAGTTGTTCCTTTGAGTTAGGTGGTTGGCTTTAGGCCTGCAGGCACACCCGGGGCAAGGGTACCAGCCTCATCAACAAGAGGTGAGTTGAGAGCTGCCTTCCGCTCCGGCCTGTTTCTCACTCCATTTCACGTATGGGACCCTTTCCCCGGGCTCTCAACCACGAGCACTGTCAAATTCCCCTGGCTTCAGGAACGGCAATGTTAACTAAAGCGCAGTAACTCTATAGCATTGATTCTTGGTGTTAGTAGCCTGGTAACTAGGCATCCAGGCACACAGGGTACAGCAGTGCTAATCTCCTCAAACAAGAGGTGAGTCCACAGCAGCCTTCCTTACAGGCCTGCTTCTCACTCCGAGTTACGTTTAGGTTCCATTTCTCATGCTTTCACAAAAACACACAATAGATGAAGTGCACGCTCAGGAAGGGCGATCTTTGCTGAGGCACGGGTCCTCTGCGCTTTTGTTCCTTTGCGTTGGGTGGATGGCACTTAGGACTACACGCACACACGGGAGAGCCGATCTAGTTTCCCGAAACAAGAGTTGAGTCGATAGCTGCCTCCTGCCCATGCTTATTTCTCCCTCGGAATTCTGCTGGGACTCATTCCCCAGGTTTGCACTCAAGCAGAGTTGAAAATGCTGCCACCCTGTGGAGAGGCGAATGAGCTGAAGCTGGGATTCTTGACCGGCTTCTTTCTGCCAAATCAGTGTGGAGCACTTGGCATTCCTATGCACACACGGAGCGGTAGTGTTAGCTTCAGGTAACAAGAGCTGAGTCGAGAGGTGCCTTCTGGCCCGGACTTCTTCTCCCTCGGTCTCACGTAAGGAACCCGTTCCCCAGGCTCTCACCCACGGTAGCCTGGAAACTGCTTCCTCCCTCAGAGACGTGGATGGTAGCTAAAGCACGGTTTCTCTACCGTGTTGTTTCTCCGAGTTAGAACGCTAGCGATTAGACTTCCATGCGAAAGTGGGGCCGCAGTGCTAGCTTGATGAAACACATGGCGAGTCGTGTTCTGCCTTCTGCTGGGGCCTGAGTCTCACTCGCAAAAAGCTTTGGACTCCCTTGCAGGGCTCTCACGCACGCACACAACAAAACGCTTCCCCACCCTCTGGAGTGGCTGTTTTAGCTGAAGCATGGATTCTCTCCCAAGTTTTTCCTTCGAGTTAGGTGGTTGTCTTTAAGCCTGCACGCACACCCGGGGTAACGGTACTAGCCCCATAGCCATGGTATGAGTGGAGGGCTGCCTTGTGTACCGGCCTGTCTCTCCCCCGATTTTACGAAATGGAACCCGTCCCCAGGCTCTCACCCACAGTACACCCTATACTGCTTCCTCCCACAGAGGTCGACGGTAGCTAAAGCACGGTTTCTCTACCGTGTTGTTTCTCCGAGTTACAACGCTAGCGATTAGACTTCCATGCAAAAGTGGGGCCGCAGTGCTAACTTCATGAAACAAGTGGGGAGGCGTGTCCTCCCTTCTCCCGGGGCCTGAGTCTCACACGGAAAATGGTTGGGGACTCCATTGCACTTCTCTCACGCAGGCACACAGCAAAATGCTTCTAGCCTCAGGAATGCCTATGTTCGCTGAAGCAGGAATTCTCTACAGAGTTGTTCCTTCGACTTAGGTGCTTGGCTTTAGGCCGGCAGGCACACCCGGGGCAACTGCACTAGCCTCGTAAACACGAGGTGAGTTGACAGCTGCCTTCTGCACTGGCCTGTCTCTCCCTCGATTTTACCTATGGAACCTGTCCCCAGGCTCTCACCCACAGTGCAGCGTAAACTGCTTTCTCACACAGAGAGGTCGACGGTAGCTAAAGCACGCTTTCTCTGCACTGTTGTTTCTTCGAGTTTGAACGCTAGCGATGAGACTTCCAGGCAAAAGTGGGGCCGCAGTGCTAGCTTGACGAAACACATGGCGAGTCGTGTTCTGCCTTCTGCTGGGGCCTGAGTCTCACTCGCAAAAAGCTTTGGACTCCCTTGCAGGGCTCTCACGCACGCACACAACAAAATGCTTCCCCACCCTCTGGAGTGGCTGTTTTAGCTGAAGCATGGATTCTCTCCCAAGGTTTTCCTTCGAGTTAGGTGGTTGTCTTTAAGCCTGCACGCACACCCGGGGCAACGGTACTAGCCCCATAACCACGGTGTGAGCGGAGAGCTGCCTTGTGTACCGGCCTGTCCCTCCCCCGATTTTCCGAAATGGAACCCGTCCTCAGGCTCTCACCCACAGTACACCCTAAACCGCTTCCTCCCACACAGAGGTCGACGGTACCTAAAGCACGGGTTCTCTAGTGTTGTTTCTCCGAGTTAGAACGCTAGCGATTAGACTTCCATGCAAAAGTGGGGCCGCAGTGCTAGCTTCATGAAACAAGTGGGGAGTCGTGTTCTGCTTTCCTCCGGGGCCTGAGTCTCACACAGAAAATGGTTTGGGACTCAGCTGCAGGGCGCTCACCCTTGCACACAGCAAAATGCGTCCACCCTCAGGCATGGCTCTTTTAGCCGAAGCAGGAGTTCTCTAAAGAGTTGTTCCCTTGAGTTAGGTGGTTGGCTTTAGGCCTGCAGGCACCCCCGGGGCAAGGGTACTAGCATCAGAAACAAGAGGTGAGTTTAGAGCTCCCTTCCACACCGGCCCGTTTCTCACTCCATTTCACGTATGGGACCCTTTCCCGGTCTCTCCTACAGGAGCACTGTAAAATTCCTCCGACTTCAGGAACGGCAATGTTACCTAAAGGGCAGTAAGTATACACCATGGCTTCGTGGCCTTAGTAGCCTGGTAGGCGAATGAGCTGCAGCTGGGATTCTTTACAGGCTTGTTCCTTCCAAGGCAGTGTTGAGCACGGAGCATTCCAAGCACACATGGAGCAGTAGTGTTAGCTTCAGGTAGCAAGAGCTGAGTCCAGAGGTGCCTTCTGCCCGGAACGGTTTCTCCCTCGGTTTCACGTATGGAAACCGTTCCCCAGGCTCTCACCCACGGTACCCTGTATACTGCTTCCTCCGCCTGGAGGTCGACAGTAACTAAAGCACGATTTCTCTACACTGTTGTTTCTTTGAGTTAGAACGCTAGTGATGAGACTTCCATGCAAAAGTGGGGCCGCAGTGCTAGCTTGATGAAACACAGGGGGAGTCGTGTTCTGCCTTCTGCTGGGGCCTGAGTCTCACTCGCAAAAAGCTTTGGACTCCCTTGCAGGGCTCTCATGCACGCACACAACAAAATGCTTCCACCCTCAGGAGCGGCTGTTTTAGCTGAAGCATGGATTCTCCACCGAGGTTTTCCTTCGAGTTAGGCGGTTTTCATTAAGCCTGCACACACACCCGGGGCAACGGTACTAGCCCCATAGCCATGGTGTGAGTTGAGAGCTGCCTTCTCTCCGGCCTGTCTCTCCCTCGATTTTACGAAACGGAACCCGTCCCCAGGCTCTCACCCACAGTACACCCTAAACTGCTTCCTCCCACACAGAGGTCGTCGGTAGCTAAAGCACGGTTTCTCTTCAGTGTTGTTTCTCCGAGGTAGAACGCTTGCTATTAATGTCCACCATAGCCAAACTGTGGAAAGAGCCAAGATGTCCATCAACAGATGAATGGATAAAGAAGTTTGGTCTATATATATATATATATATATATATATATATATATATATATACACAAAGGAATATTATGCAGCCATCAAAAGGAATGAGATCTTGCCATTTGCAACGACGTGGATGGAACTGGAGGGTATTATGCTGAGCGAAATAAGTCAAACAGAGAAAGACATGTATCATATGACCTCACTGATATGAGGAATTCTTAAACTCAGGAAACAACCTGAGGGTTGCTGGAGTGGGGGGTGGGGTGGGAGGGATGGGGTGACTGGGTGATGGACACTGGGGAGGGTATGTGTTCTGGTAAGCGCTGTGAATTGTGCAAGACTGTTGAATCTCAGATCTGTACCTCTGAAAGAAATAATGCAATATATGTTAAGAAAGAAAAAAAGAAGAAGAAGAATGTAGCAGGAGGGGAAGAATGAAGGGGGAGAAATCGGAGGGGGAGAAGAACCATGAGAGACGATGGACTCTGAAAAACAAACTGAGGGTTCTAGAGGGGAGGGGGGTGGGAGGATGGGTTAGCCTGGTGATGGGTATTGAGGAGGGCACGTTCTGCATGGAGCACTGGGTGTTATGCACAAACAATGAATCATGGAACACTATATCTAAAACTACCGATGTAATGTATGGGGATTAACATAACAATAAAAAAATTTAATAAAAAAAAAAAAAGAACGCTTGCTATTAGACTTCCATGCAAAAGTGGGGCCGCAGTGCTAGCCTCAGGAAACAAGTGGGGAGTCGTGTTCTGCCTTCTGCCGGGGCCTGAGTCCCACACGGAAAATGGTTGTGGACTCACTTGCAGTGCGCTCACGCATGCACACAGCAAAATGCGTGCACCCTCCGGCATGGCTACTTTAGCCGAAGCAGGAATTCTCTACAGAGTTGTTCCTTTGAGTTAGGTGGTTGGCTTTAGGCCTGCAGGCACACCCGGGGCAAGGGTACCAGCCTCATCAACAAGAGGTGAGTTGAGAGCTGCCTTCCGCTCCGGCCTGTTTCTCACTCCATTTCACGTATGGGACCCTTTCCCCGGGCTCTCAACCACGAGCACTGTCAAATTCCCCTGGCTTCAGGAACGGCAATGTTAACTAAAGCGCAGTAACTCTATAGCATTGATTCTTGGTGTTAGTAGCCTGGTAACTAGGCATCCAGGCACACAGGGTACAGCAGTGCTAATCTCCTCAAACAAGAGGTGAGTCCACAGCAGCCTTCCTTACAGGCCTGCTTCTCACTCCGAGTTACGTTTAGGTTCCATTTCTCATGCTTTCACAAAAACACACAATAGATGAAGTGCACGCTCATGAAGGGCGATCTTTGCTGAGGCACGGGTCCTCTGCGCTTTTGTTCCTTTGCGTTGGGTGGATGGCACTTAGGACTACACGCACACACGGGAGAGCCGATCTAGTTTCCCGAAACAAGAGTTGAGTCGATAGCTGCCTCCTGCCCATGCTTATTTCTCCCTCGGAATTCTGCTGGGACTCATTCCCCAGGTTTGCACTCAAGCAGAGTTGAAAATGCTGCCACCCTGTGGAGAGGCGAATGAGCTGAAGCTGGGATTCTTGACCGGCTTCTTTCTGCCAAATCAGTGTGGAGCACTTGGCATTCCTATGCACACACGGAGAGGTAGTGTTAGCTTCAGGTAACAAGAGCTGAGTCGAGAGGTGCCTTCTGGCCCGGACTTCTTCTCCCTCGGTCTCACGTAAGGAACCCGTTCCCCAGGCTCTCACCCACGGTAGCCTGGAAACTGCTTCCTCCCTCAGAGACGTGGATGGTAGCTAAAGCACGGTTTCTCTACCGTGTTGTTTCTCCGAGTTAGAACGCTAGCGATTAGACTTCCATGCGAAAGTGGGGCCGCAGTGCTAGCTTGATGAAACACATGGCGAGTCGTGTTCTGCCTTCTCCTGGGGCCTGAGTCTCACTCGCAAAAAGCTTTGGACTCCCTTGCAGGGCTCTCACGCACGCACACAACAAAACGCTTCCCCAACCTCTGGAGTGGCTGTTTTAGCTGAAGCATGGATTCTCTCCCAAGTTTTTCCTTCGAGTTAGGTGGTTGTCTTTAAGCCTGCACGCACAGCCGGGGTAACGGTACTAGCCCCATAGCCATGGTATGAGTGGAGGGCTGCCTTGTGTACCGGCCTGTCTCTCCCCCGATTTTACGAAATGGAACCCGTCCCCAGGCTCTCACCCACAGTACACCCTATACTGCTTCCTCCCACAGAGGTCGACGGTAGCTAAAGCACGGTTTCTCTACCGTGTTGTTTCTCCGAGTTACAACGCTAGCGATTAGACTTCCATGCAAAAGTGGGGCCGCAGTGCTAACTTCATGAAACAAGTGGGGAGGCGTGTCCTCCCTTCTCCCGGGGCCTGAGTCTCACACGGAAAATGGTTGGGGACTCCATTGCACTTCTCTCACGCAGGCACACAGCAAAATGCTTCCAGCCTCAGGAATGCCTATGTTCGCTGAAGCAGGAATTCTCTACAGAGTTGTTCCTTCGACTTAGGTGCTTGGCTTTAGGCCGGCAGGCACACCCGGGGCAACTGCACTAGCCTCGTAAACACGAGGTGAGTTGACAGCTGCCTTCTGCACTGGCCTGTCTCTCCCTCGATTTTACCTATGGAACCTGTCCCCAGGCTCTCACCCACAGTGCAGCGTAAACTGCTTTCTCACACAGAGAGGTCGACGGTAGCTAAAGCACGCTTTCTCTGCACTGTTGTTTCTTCGAGTTTGAACGCTAGCGATGAGACTTCCAGGCAAAAGTGGGGCCGCAGTGCTAGCTTGACGAAACACATGGCGAGTCGTGTTCTGCCTTCTGCTGGGGCCTGAGTCTCACTCGCAAAAAGCTTTGGACTCCCTTGCAGGGCTCTCACGCACGCACACAACAAAATGCTTCCCCACCCTCTGGAGTGGCTGTTTTAGCTGAAGCATGGATTCTCTCCCAAGGTTTTCCTTCGAGTTAGGTGGTTGTCTTTAAGCCTGCACGCACACCCGGGGCAACGGTACTAGCCCCATAACCATGGTGTGAGCGGAGAGCTGCCTTGTGTACCGGCCTGTCCCTCCCCCGATTTTCCGAAATGGAACCCGTCCTCAGGCTCTCACCCACAGTACACCCTAAACCGCTTCCTCCCACACAGAGGTCGACGGTACCTAAAGCACGGGTTCTCTAGTGTTGTTTCTCCGAGTTAGAACGCTAGCGATTAGACTTCCATGCAAAAGTGGGGCCGCAGTGCTAGCTTCATGAAACAAGTGGGGAGTCGTGTTCTGCTTTCCTCCGGGGCCTGAGTCTCACACAGAAAATGGTTTGGGACTCAGCTGCAGGGCGCTCACCCTTGCACGCAGCAAAATGCGTCCACCCTCAGGCATGGCTCTTTTAGCCGAAGCAGGAGTTCTCTAAAGAGTTGTTCCCTTGAGTTAGGTGGTTGGCTTTAGGCCTGCAGGCACCCCCGGGGCAAGGGTACTAGCATCAGAAACAAGAGGTGAGTTTAGAGCTCCCTTCCACACCGGCCCGTTTCTCACTCCATTTCACGTATGGGACCCTTTCCCGGTCTCTCCTACAGGAGCACTGTAAAATTCCTCCGACTTCAGGAACGGCAATGTTACCTAAAGGGCAGTAAGTATACACCATGGCTTCGTGGCCTTAGTAGCCTGGTAGGCGAATGAGCTGCAGCTGGGATTCTTTACAGGCTTGTTCCTTCCAAGGCAGTGTTGAGCACGGAGCATTCCAAGCACACATGGAGCAGTAGTGTTAGCTTCAGGTAGCAAGAGCTGAGTCCAGAGGTGCCTTCTGCCCGGAACGGTTTCTCCCTCGGTTTCACGTATGGAAACCGTTCCCCAGGCTCTCACCCACGGTACCCTGTATACTGCTTCCTCCGCCTGGAGGTCGACAGTAACTAAAGCACGATTTCTCTACACTGTTGTTTCTTTGAGTTAGAACGCTAGTGATGAGACTTCCATGCAAAAGTGGGGCCGCAGTGCTAGCTTGATGAAACACAGGGGGAGTCGTGTTCTGCCTTCTGCTGGGGCCTGAGTCTCACTCGCAAAAAGCTTTGGACTCCCTTGCAGGGCTCTCATGCACGCACACAACAAAATGCTTCCACCCTCAGGAGCGGCTGTTTTAGCTGAAGCATGGATTCTCCACCGAGTTTTTCCTTCGAGTTAGGCGGTTTTCATTAAGCCTGCACACACACCCGGGGCAACGGTACTAGCCCCATAGCCATGGTGTGAGTTGAGAGCTGCCTTCTCTCCGGCCTGTCTCTCCCTCGATTTTACGAAACGGAACCCGTCCCCAGGCTCTCACCCACAGTACACCCTAAACTGCTTCCTCCCACACAGAGGTCGTCGGTAGCTAAAGCACGGTTTCTCTTCAGTGTTGTTTCTCCGAGGTAGAACGCTTGCTATTAATGTCCACCATAGCCAAACTGTGGAAAGAGCCAAGATGTCCATCAACAGATGAATGGATAAAGAAGTTTGGTCTATATATATATATATATATATATATATATATATATATATATACACAAAGGAATATTATGCAGCCATCAAAAGGAATGAGATCTTGCCATTTGCAACGACGTGGATGGAACTGGAGGGTATTATGCTGAGCGAAATAAGTCAAACAGAGAAAGACATGTATCATATGACCTCACTGATATGAGGAATTCTTAAACTCAGGAAACAACCTGAGGGTTGCTGGAGTGGGGGGTGCGGTGGGAGGGATGGGGTGACTGGGTGATGGACACTGGGGAGGGTATGTGTTCTGGTAAGCGCTGTGAATTGTGCAAGACTGTTGAATCTCAGATCTGTACCTCTGAAAGAAATAATGCAATATATGTTAAGAAAGAAAAAAAGAAGAAGAAGAATGTAGCAGGAGGGGAAGAATGAAGGGGGAGAAATCGGAGGGGGAGAAGAACCATGAGAGACGATGGACTCTGAAAAACAAACTGAGGGTTCTAGAGGGGAGGGGGGTGGGAGGATGGGTTAGCCTGGTGATGGGTATTGAGGAGGGCACGTTCTGCATGGAGCACTGGGTGTCATGCACAAACAATGAATCATGGAACACTATATCTAAAACTACCGATGTAATGTATGGGGATTAACATAACAATAAAAAAATTTAATAAAAAAAAAAAAAGAACGCTTGCTATTAGACTTCCATGCAAAAGTAGGGCCGCAGTGCTAGCCTCAGGAAACAAGTGGGGAGTCGTGTTCTGCCTTCTGCCGGGGCCTGAGTCCCACACGGAAAATGGTTGTGGACTCACTTGCAGTGCGCTCACGCATGCACACAGCAAAATGCGTCCACCCTCCGGCATGGCTACTTTAGCCGAAGCAGGAATTCTCTACAGAGTTGTTCCTTTGAGTTAGGTGGTTGGCTTTAGGCCTGCAGGCACACCCGGGGCAAGGGTACCAGCCTCATCAACAAGAGGTGAGTTGAGAGCTGCCTTCCACTCCGGCCTGTTTCTCACTCCATTTCACGTATGGGACCCTTTCCCCGGGCTCTCAACCACGAGCACTGTCAAATTCCCCTGGCTTCAGGAACGGCAATGTTAACTAAAGCGCAGTAACTCTATAGCATTGATTCTTGGTGTTAGTAGCCTGGTAACTAGGCATCCAGGCACACAGGGTACAGCAGTGCTAATCTCCTCAAACAAGAGGTGAGTCCACAGCAGCCTTCCTTACAGGCCTGCTTCTCACTCCGAGTTACGTTTAGGTTCCATTTCTCATGCTTTCACAAAAACACACAATAGATGAAGTGCACGCTCAGGAAGGGCGATCTTTGCTGAGGCACGGGTCCTCTGCGCTTTTGTTCCTTTGCGTTGGGTGGGTGGCACTTAGGACTACACGCACACACGGGAGAGCCGATCTAGTTTCCCGAAACAAGAGTTGAGTCGATAGCTGCCTCCTGCCCATGCTTATTTCTCCCTCGGAATTCTGCTGGGACTCATTCCCCAGGTTTGCACTCAAGCAGAGTTGAAAATGCTGCCACCCTGTGGAGAGGCGAATGAGCTGAAGCTGGGATTCTTGACCGGCTTCTTTCTGCCAAATCAGTGTGGAGCACTTGGCATTCCTATGCACGCACGGAGCGGTAGTGTTAGCTTCAGGTAACAAGAGCTGAGTCGAGAGGTGCCTTCTGGCCCGGACTTCTTCTCCCTCGGTCTCACGTAAGGAACCCGTTCCCCAGGCTCTCACCCACGGTAGCCTGGAAACTGCTTCCTCCCTCAGAGACGTGGATGGTAGCTAAAGCACGGTTTCTCTACCGTGTTGTTTCTTCGAGTTAGAACGCTAGCGATTAGACTTCCATGCGAAAGTGGGGCCGCAGTGCTAGCTTGATGAAACACATGGCGAGTCGTGTTCTGCCTTCTGCTGGGGCCTGAGTCTCACTCGCAAAAAGCTTTGGACTCCCTTGCAGGGCTCTCACGCACGCACACAACAAAACGCTTCCCCACCCTCTGGAGTGGCTGTTTTAGCTGAAGCATGGATTCTCTCCCAAGTTTTTCCTTCGAGTTAGGTGGTTGTCTTTAAGCCTGCACGCACACCCGGGGTAACGGTACTAGCCCCATAGCCATGGTATGAGTGGAGGGCTGCCTTGTGTACCGGCCTGTCTCTCCCCCGATTTTACGAAATGGAACCCGTCCCCAGGCTCTCACCCACAGTACACCCTATACTGCTTCCTCCCACAGAGGTCGACGGTAGCTAAAGCACGGTTTCTCTACCGTGTTGTTTCTCCGAGTTACAACGCTAGCGATTAGACTTCCATGCAAAAGTGGGGCCGCAGTGCTAACTTCATGAAACAAGTGGGGAGGCGTGTCCTCCCTTCTCCCGGGGCCTGAGTCTCACACGGAAAATGGTTGGGGACTCCATTGCACTTCTCTCACGCAGGCACACAGCAAAATGCTTCCAGCCTCAGGAATGCCTATGTTCGCTGAAGCAGGAATTCTCTACAGAGTTGTTCCTTCGACTTAGGTGCTTGGCTTTAGGCCGGCAGGCACACCCGGGGCAACTGCACTAGCCTCGTAAACACGAGGTGAGTTGACAGCTGCCTTCTGCACTGGCCTGTCTCTCCCTCGATTTTACCTATGGAACCTGTCCCCAGGCTCTCACCCACAGTGCAGCGTAAACTGCTTTCTCACACAGAGAGGTCGACGGTAGCTAAAGCACGCTTTCTCTGCACTGTTGTTTCTTCGAGTTTGAACGCTAGCGATGAGACTTCCAGGCAAAAGTGGGGCCGCAGTGCTAGCTTGACGAAACACATGGCGAGTCGTGTTCTGCCTTCTGCTGGGGCCTGAGTCTCACTCGCAAAAAGCTTTGGACTCCCTTGCAGGGCTCTCACGCACGCACACAACAAAATGCTTCCCCACCCTCTGGAGTGGCTGTTTTAGCTGAAGCATGGATTCTCTCCCAAGGTTTTCCTTCGAGTGAGGTGGTTGTCTTTAAGCCTGCACGCACACCCGGGGCAACGGTACTAGCCCCATAACCATGGTGTGAGCGGAGAGCTGCCTTGTGTACCGGCCTGTCCCTCCCCCGATTTTCCGAAATGGAACCCGTCCTCAGGCTCTCACCCACAGTACACCCTAAACCGCTTCCTCCCACACAGAGGTCGACGGTACCTAAAGCACGGGTTCTCTAGTGTTGTTTCTCCGAGTTAGAACGCTAGCGATTAGACTTCCATGCAAAAGTGGGGCCGCAGTGCTAGCTTCATGAAACAAGTGGGGAGTCGTGTTCTGCTTTCCTCCGGGGCCTGAGTCTCACACAGAAAATGGTTTGGGACTCAGCTGCAGGGCGCTCACCCTTGCACACAGCAAAATGCGTCCACCCTCAGGCATGGCTCTTTTAGCCGAAGCAGGAGTTCTCTAAAGAGTTGTTCCCTTGAGTTAGGTGGTTGGCTTTAGGCCTGCAGGCACCCCCGGGGCAAGGGTACTAGCATCAGAAACAAGAGGTGAGTTTAGAGCTCCCTTCCACACCGGCCCGTTTCTCACTCCATTTCACGTATGGGACCCTTTCCCGGTCTCTCCTACAGGAGCACTGTAAAATTCCTCCGACTTCAGGAACGGCAATGTTACCTAAAGGGCAGTAAGTATACACCATGGCTTCGTGGCCTTAGTAGCCTGGTAGGCGAATGAGCTGCAGCTGGGATTCTTTACAGGCTTGTTCCTTCCAAGGCAGTGTTGAGCACGGAGCATTCCAAGCACACATGGAGCAGTAGTGTTAGCTTCAGGTAGCAAGAGCTGAGTCCAGAGGTGCCTTCTGCCCGGAACGGTTTCTCCCTCGGTTTCACGTATGGAAACCGTTCCCCAGGCTCTCACCCACGGTACCCTGTATACTGCTTCCTCCGCCTGGAGGTCGACAGTAACTAAAGCACGATTTCTCTACACTGTTGTTTCTTTGAGTTAGAACGCTAGTGATGAGACTTCCATGCAAAAGTGGGGCCGCAGTGCTAGCTTGATGAAACACAGGGGGAGTCGTGTTCTGCCTTCTGCTGGGGCCTGAGTCTCACTCGCAAAAAGCTTTGGACTCCCTTGCAGGGCTCTCATGCACGCACACAACAAAATGCTTCCACCCTCAGGAGCGGCTGTTTTAGCTGAAGCATGGATTCTCCACCGAGTTTTTCCTTCGAGTTAGGCGGTTTTCATTAAGCCTGCACACACACCCGGGGCAACGGTACTAGCCCCATAGCCATGGTGTGAGTTGAGAGCTGCCTTCTCTCCGGCCTGTCTCTCCCTCGATTTTATGAAACGGAACCCGTCCCCAGGCTCTCACCCACAGTACACCCTAAACTGCTTCCTCCCACACAGAGGTCGTCGGTAGCTAAAGCACGGTTTCTCTTCAGTGTTGTTTCTCCGAGGTAGAACGCTTGCTATTAATGTCCACCATAGCCAAACTGTGGAAAGAGCCAAGATGTCCATCAACAGATGAATGGATAAAGAAGTTTGGTCTATATATATATATATATATATATATATATATATATATATATACACAAAGGAATATTATGCAGCCATCAAAAGGAATGAGATCTTGCCATTTGCAACGACGTGGATGGAACTGGAGGGTATTATGCTGAGCGAAATAAGTCAAACAGAGAAAGACATGTATCATATGACCTCACTGATATGAGGAATTCTTAAACTCAGGAAACAACCTGAGGGTTGCTGGAGTGGGGGGTGGGGTGGGAGGGATGGGGTGACTGGGTGATGGACACTGGGGAGGGTATGTGTTCTGGTAAGCGCTGTGAATTGTGCAAGACTGTTGAATCTCAGATCTGTACCTCTGAAAGAAATAATGCAATATATGTTAAGAAAGAAAAAAAGAAGAAGAAGAATGTAGCAGGAGGGGAAGAATGAAGGGGGAGAAATCGGAGGGGGAGAAGAACCATGAGAGACGATGGACTCTGAAAAACAAACTGAGGGTTCTAGAGGGGAGGGGGGTGGGAGGATGGGTTAGCCTGGTGATGGGTATTGAGGAGGGCACGTTCTGCATGGAGCACTGGGTGTTATGCACAAACAATGAATCATGGAACACTATATCTAAAACTACCGATGTAATGTATGGGGATTAACATAACAATAAAAAAATTTAATAAAAAAAAAAAAAGAACGCTTGCTATTAGACTTCCATGCAAAAGTGGGGCCGCAGTGCTAGCCTCAGGAAACAAGTGGGGAGTCGTGTTCTGCCTTCTGCCGGGGCCTGAGTCCCACACGGAAAATGGTTGTGGACTCACTTGCAGTGCGCTCACGCATGCACACAGCAAAATGCGTCCACCCTCCGGCATGGCTACTTTAGCCGAAGCAGGAATTCTCTACAGAGTTGTTCCTTTGAGTTAGGTGGTTGGCTTTAGGCCTGCAGGCACACCCGGGGCAAGGGTACCAGCCTCATCAACAAGAGGTGAGTTGAGAGCTGCCTTCCGCTCCGGCCTGTTTCTCACTCCATTTCACGTATGGGACCCTTTCCCCGGGCTCTCAACCACGAGCACTGTCAAATTCCCCTGGCTTCAGGAACGGCAATGTTAACTAAAGCGCAGTAACTCTATAGCATTGATTCTTGGTGTTAGTAGCCTGGTAACTAGGCATCCAGGCACACAGGGTACAGCAGTGCTAATCTCCTCAAACAAGAGGTGAGTCCACAGCAGCCTTCCTTACAGGCCTGCTTCTCACTCCGAGTTACGTTTAGGTTCCATTTCTCATGCTTTCACAAAAACACACAATAGATGAAGTGCACGCTCAGGAAGGGCGATCTTTGCTGAGGCACGGGTCCTCTGCGCTTTTGTTCCTTTGCGTTGGGTGGGTGGCACTTAGGACTACACGCACACACGGGAGAGCCGATCTAGTTTCCCGAAACAAGAGTTGAGTCGATAGCTGCCTCCTGCCCATGCTTATTTCTCCCTCGGAATTCTGCTGGGACTCATTCCCCAGGTTTGCACTCAAGCAGAGTTGAAAATGCTGCCACCCTGTGGAGAGGCGAATGAGCTGAAGCTGGGATTCTTGACCGGCTTCTTTCTGCCAAATCAGTGTGGAGCACTTGGCATTCCTATGCACACACGGAGCGGTAGTGTTAGCTTCAGGTAACAAGAGCTGAGTCGAGAGGTGCCTTCTGGCCCGGACTTCTTCTCCCTCGGTCTCACGTAAGGAACCCGTTCCCCAGGCTCTCACCCACGGTAGCCTGGAAACTGCTTCCTCCCTCAGAGACGTGGATGGTAGCTAAAGCACGGTTTCTCTACCGTGTTGTTTCTTCGAGTTAGAACTCTAGCGATTAGACTTCCATGCGAAAGTGGGGCCGCAGTGCTAGCTTGATGAAACACATGGCGAGTCGTGTTCTGCCTTCTGCTGGGGCCTGAGTCTCACTCGCAAAAAGCTTTGGACTCCCTTGCAGGGCTCTCACGCACGCACACAACAAAACGCTTCCCCACCCTCTGGAGTGGCTGTTTTAGCTGAAGCATGGATTCTCTCCCAAGTTTTTCCTTCGAGTTAGGTGGTTGTCTTTAAGCCTGCACGCACAGCCGGGGTAACGGTACTAGCCCCATAGCCATGGTATGAGTGGAGGGCTGCCTTGTGTACCGGCCTGTCTCTCCCCCGATTTTACGAAATGGAACCCGTCCCCAGGCTCTCACCCACAGTACACCCTATACTGCTTCCTCCCACAGAGGTCGACGGTAGCTAAAGCACGGTTTCTCTACCGTGTTGTTTCTCCGAGTTACAACGCTAGCGATTAGACTTCCATGCAAAAGTGGGGCCGCAGTGCTAACTTCATGAAACAAGTGGGGAGGCGTGTCCTCCCTTCTCCCGGGGCCTGAGTCTCACACGGAAAATGGTTGGGGACTCCATTGCACTTCTCTCACGCAGGCACACAGCAAAATGCTTCCAGCCTCAGGAATGCCTATGTTCGCTGAAGCAGGAATTCTCTACAGAGTTGTTCCTTCGACTTAGGTGCTTGGCTTTAGGCCGGCAGGCACACCCGGGGCAACTGCACTAGCCTCGTAAACACGAGGTGAGTTGACAGCTGCCTTCTGCACTGGCCTGTCTCTCCCTCGATTTTACCTATGGAACCTGTCCCCAGGCTCTCACCCACAGTGCAGCGTAAACTGCTTTCTCACACAGAGAGGTCGACGGTAGCTAAAGCACGCTTTCTCTGCACTGTTGTTTCTTCGAGTTTGAACGCTAGCGATGAGACTTCCAGGCAAAAGTGGGGCCGCAGTGCTAGCTTGACGAAACACATGGCGAGTCGTGTTCTGCCTTCTGCTGGGGCCTGAGTCTCACTCGCAAAAAGCTTTGGACTCCCTTGCAGGGCTCTCACGCACGCACACAACAAAATGCTTCCCCACCCTCTGGAGTGGCTGTTTTAGCTGAAGCATGGATTCTCTCCCAAGGTTTTCCTTCGAGTGAGGTGGTTGTCTTTAAGCCTGCACGCACACCCGGGGCAACGGTACTAGCCCCATAACCACGGTGTGAACGGAGAGCTGCCTTGTGTACCGGCCTGTCCCTCCCCCGATTTTCCGAAATGGAACCCGTCCTCAGGCTCTCACCCACAGTACACCCTAAACCGCTTCCTCCCACACAGAGGTCGACGGTACCTAAAGCACGGGTTCTCTAGTGTTGTTTCTCCGAGTTAGAACGCTAGCGATTAGACTTCCATGCAAAAGTGGGGCCGCAGTGCTAGCTTCATGAAACAAGTGGGGAGTCGTGTTCTGCTTTCCTCCGGGGCCTGAGTCTCACACAGAAAATGGTTTGGGACTCAGCTGCAGGGCGCTCACCCTTGCACACAGCAAAATGCGTCCACCCTCAGGCATGGCTCTTTTAGCCGAAGCAGGAGTTCTCTAAAGAGTTGTTCCCTTGAGTTAGGTGGTTGGCTTTAGGCCTGCAGGCACCCCCGGGGCAAGGGTACTAGCATCAGAAACAAGAGGTGAGTTTAGAGCTCCCTTCCACACCGGCCCGTTTCTCACTCCATTTCACGTATGGGACCCTTTCCCGGTCTCTCCTACAGGAGCACTGTAAAATTCCTCCGACTTCAGGAACGGCAATGTTACCTAAAGGGCAGTAAGTATACACCATGGCTTCGTGGCCTTAGTAGCCTGGTAGGCGAATGAGCTGCAGCTGGGATTCTTTACAGGCTTGTTCCTTCCAAGGCAGTGTTGAGCACGGAGCATTCCAAGCACACATGGAGCAGTAGTGTTAGCTTCAGGTAGCAAGAGCTGAGTCCAGAGGTGCCTTCTGCCCGGAACGGTTTCTCCCTCGGTTTCACGTATGGAAACCGTTCCCCAGGCTCTCACCCACGGTACCCTGTATACTGCTTCCTCCGCCTGGAGGTCGACAGTAACTAAAGCACGATTTCTCTACACTGTTGTTTCTTTGAGTTAGAACGCTAGTGATGAGACTTCCATGCAAAAGTGGGGCCGCAGTGCTAGCTTGATGAAACACAGGGGGAGTCGTGTTCTGCCTTCTGCTGGGGCCTGAGTCTCACTCGCAAAAAGCTTTGGACTCCCTTGCAGGGCTCTCATGCACGCACACAACAAAATGCTTCCACCCTCAGGAGCGGCTGTTTTAGCTGAAGCATGGATTCTCCACCGAGTTTTTCCTTCGAGTTAGGCGGTTTTCATTAAGCCTGCACACACACCCGGGGCAACGGTACTAGCCCCATAGCCATGGTGTGAGTTGAGAGCTGCCTTCTCTCCGGCCTGTCTCTCCCTCGATTTTATGAAACGGAACCCGTCCCCAGGCTCTCACCCACAGTACACCCTAAACTGCTTCCTCCCACACAGAGGTCGTCGGTAGCTAAAGCACGGTTTCTCTTCAGTGTTGTTTCTCCGAGGTAGAACGCTTGCTATTAATGTCCACCATAGCCAAACTGTGGAAAGAGCCAAGATGTCCATCAACAGATGAATGGATAAAGAAGTTTGGTCTATATATATATATATATATATATATATATATATATATATATATACACAAAGGAATATTATGCAGCCATCAAAAGGAATGAGATCTTGCCATTTGCAACGACGTGGATGGAACTGGAGGGTATTATGCTGAGCGAAATAAGTCAAACAGAGAAAGACATGTATCATATGACCTCACTGATATGAGGAATTCTTAAACTCAGGAAACAACCTGAGGGTTGCTGGAGTGGGGGGTGGGGTGGGAGGGATGGGGTGACTGGGTGATGGACACTGGGGAGGGTATGTGTTCTGGTAAGCGCTGTGAATTGTGCAAGACTGTTGAATCTCAGATCTGTACCTCTGAAAGAAATAATGCAATATATGTTAAGAAAGAAAAAAAGAAGAAGAAGAATGTAGCAGGAGGGGAAGAATGAAGGGGGAGAAATCGGAGGGGGAGAAGAACCATGAGAGACGATGGACTCTGAAAAACAAACTGAGGGTTCTAGAGGGGAGGGGGGTGGGAGGATGGGTTAGCCTGGTGATGGGTATTGAGGAGGGCACGTTCTGCATGGAGCACTGGGTGTTATGCACAAACAATGAATCATGGAACACTATATCTAAAACTACCGATGTAATGTATGGGGATTAACATAACAATAAAAAAATTTAATAAAAAAAAAAAAAAGAACGCTTGCTATTAGACTTCCATGCAAAAGTGGGGCCGCAGTGCTAGCCTCAGGAAACAAGTGGGGAGTCGTGTTCTGCCTTCTGCCGGGGCCTGAGTCCCACACGGAAAATGGTTGTGGACTCACTTGCAGTGCGCTCACGCATGCACACAGCAAAATGCGTCCACCCTCCGGCATGGCTACTTTAGCCGAAGCAGGAATTCTCTACAGAGTTGTTCCTTTGAGTTAGGTGGTTGGCTTTAGGCCTGCAGGCACACCCGGGGCAAGGGTACCAGCCTCATCAACAAGAGGTGAGTTGAGAGCTGCCTTCCGCTCCGGCCTGTTTCTCACTCCATTTCACGTATGGGACCCTTTCCCCGGGCTCTCAACCACGAGCACTGTCAAATTCCCCTGGCTTCAGGAACGGCAATGTTAACTAAAGCGCAGTAACTCTATAGCATTGATTCTTGGTGTTAGTAGCCTGGTAACTAGGCATCCAGGCACACAGGGTACAGCAGTGCTAATCTCCTCAAACAAGAGGTGAGTCCACAGCAGCCTTCCTTACAGGCCTGCTTCTCACTCCGAGTTACGTTTAGGTTCCATTTCTCATGCTTTCACAAAAACACACAATAGATGAAGTGCACGCTCAGGAAGGGCGATCTTTGCTGAGGCACGGGTCCTCTCTGCTTTTGTTCCTTTGCGTTGGGTGGGTGGCACTTAGGACTACACGCACACACGGGAGAGCCGATCTAGTTTCCCGAAACAAGAGTTGAGTCGATAGCTGCCTCCTGCCCATGCTTATTTCTCCCTCGGAATTCTGCTGGGACTCATTCCCCAGGTTTGCACTCAAGCAGAGTTGAAAATGCTGCCACCCTGTGGAGAGGCGAATGAGCTGAAGCTGGGATTCTTGACCGGCTTCTTTCTGCCAAATCAGTGTGGAGCACTTGGCATTCCTATGCACACACGGAGCGGTAGTGTTAGCTTCAGGTAACAAGAGCTGAGTCGAGAGGTGCCTTCTGGCCCGGACTTCTTCTCCCTCGGTCTCACGTAAGGAACCCGTTCCCCAGGCTCTCACCCACGGTAGCCTGGAAACTGCTTCCTCCCTCAGAGACGTGGATGGTAGCTAAAGCACGGTTTCTCTACCGTGTTGTTTCTCCGAGTTAGAACGCTAGCGATTAGACTTCCATGCGAAAGTGGGGCCGCAGTGCTAGCTTGATGAAACACATGGCGAGTCGTGTTCTGCCTTCTGCTGGGGCCTGAGTCTCACTCGCAAAAAGCTTTGGACTCCCTTGCAGGGCTCTCACGCACGCACACAACAAAACGCTTCCCCACCCTCTGGAGTGGCTGTTTTAGCTGAAGCATGGATTCTCTCCCAAGTTTTTCCTTCGAGTTAGGTGGTTGTCTTTAAGCCTGCACGCACACCCGGGGTAACGGTACTAGCCCCATAGCCATGGTATGAGTGGAGGGCTGCCTTGTGTACCGGCCTGTCTCTCCCCCGATTTTACGAAATGGAACCCGTCCCCAGGCTCTCACCCACAGTACACCCTATACTGCTTCCTCCCACAGAGGTCGACGGTAGCTAAAGCACGGTTTCTCTACCGTGTTGTTTCTCCGAGTTACAACGCTAGCGATTAGACTTCCATGCAAAAGTGGGGCCGCAGTGCTAACTTCATGAAACAAGTGGGGAGGCGTGTCCTCCCTTCTCCCGGGGCCTGAGTCTCACACGGAAAATGGTTGGGGACTCCATTGCACTTCTCTCACGCAGGCACACAGCAAAATGCTTCCAGCCTCAGGAATGCCTATGTTCGCTGAAGCAGGAATTCTCTACAGAGTTGTTCCTTCGACTTAGGTGCTTGGCTTTAGGCCGGCAGGCACACCCGGGGCAACTGCACTAGCCTCGTAAACACGAGGTGAGTTGACAGCTGCCTTCTGCACTGGCCTGTCTCTCCCTCGATTTTACCTATGGAACCTGTCCCCAGGCTCTCACCCACAGTGCAGCGTAAACTGCTTTCTCACACAGAGAGGTCGACGGTAGCTAAAGCACGCTTTCTCTGCACTGTTGTTTCTTCGAGTTTGAACGCTAGCGATGAGACTTCCAGGCAAAAGTGGGGCCGCAGTGCTAGCTTGACGAAACACATGGCGAGTCGTGTTCTGCCTTCTGCTGGGGCCTGAGTCTCACTCGCAAAAAGCTTTGGACTCCCTTGCAGGGCTCTCACGCACGCACACAACAAAATGCTTCCCCACCCTCTGGAGTGGCTGTTTTAGCTGAAGCATGGATTCTCTCCCAAGGTTTTCCTTCGAGTTAGGTGGTTGTCTTTAAGCCTGCACGCACACCCGGGGCAACGGTACTAGCCCCATAACCATGGTGTGAGCGGAGAGCTGCCTTGTGTACCGGCCTGTCCCTCCCCCGATTTTCCGAAATGGAACCCGTCCTCAGGCTCTCACCCACAGTACACCCTAAACCGCTTCCTCCCACACAGAGGTCGACGGTACCTAAAGCACGGGTTCTCTAGTGTTGTTTCTCCGAGTTAGAACGCTAGCGATTAGACTTCCATGCAAAAGTGGGGCCGCAGTGCTAGCTTCATGAAACAAGTGGGGAGTCGTGTTCTGCTTTCCTCCGGGGCCTGAGTCTCACACAGAAAATGGTTTGGGACTCAGCTGCAGGGCGCTCACCCTTGCACACAGCAAAATGCGTCCACCCTCAGGCATGGCTCTTTTAGCCGAAGCAGGAGTTCTCTAAAGAGTTGTTCCCTTGAGTTAGGTGGTTGGCTTTAGGCCTGCAGGCACCCCCGGGGCAAGGGTACTAGCATCAGAAACAAGAGGTGAGTTTAGAGCTCCCTTCCACACCGGCCCGTTTCTCACTCCATTTCACGTATGGGACCCTTTCCCGGTCTCTCCTACAGGAGCACTGTAAAATTCCTCCGACTTCAGGAACGGCAATGTTACCTAAAGGGCAGTAAGTATACACCATGGCTTCGTGGCCTTAGTAGCCTGGTAGGCGAATGAGCTGCAGCTGGGATTCTTTACAGGCTTGTTCCTTCCAAGGCAGTGTTGAGCACGGAGCATTCCAAGCACACATGGAGCAGTAGTGTTAGCTTCAGGTAGCAAGAGCTGAGTCCAGAGGTGCCTTCTGCCCGGAACGGTTTCTCCCTCGGTTTCACGTATGGAAACCGTTCCCCAGGCTCTCACCCACGGTACCCTGTATACTGCTTCCTCCGCCTGGAGGTCGACAGTAACTAAAGCACGATTTCTCTACACTGTTGTTTCTTTGAGTTAGAACGCTAGTGATGAGACTTCCATGCAAAAGTGGGGCCGCAGTGCTAGCTTGATGAAACACAGGGGGAGTCGTGTTCTGCCTTCTGCTGGGGCCTGAGTCTCACTCGCAAAAAGCTTTGGACTCCCTTGCAGGGCTCTCATGCACGCACACAACAAAATGCTTCCACCCTCAGGAGCGGCTGTTTTAGCTGAAGCATGGATTCTCCACCGAGTTTTTCCTTCGAGTTAGGCGGTTTTCATTAAGCCTGCACACACACCCGGGGCAACGGTACTAGCCCCATAGCCATGGTGTGAGTTGAGAGCTGCCTTCTCTCCGGCCTGTCTCTCCCTCGATTTTATGAAACGGAACCCGTCCCCAGGCTCTCACCCACAGTACACCCTAAACTGCTTCCTCCCACACAGAGGTCGTCGGTAGCTAAAGCACGGTTTCTCTTCAGTGTTGTTTCTCCGAGGTAGAACGCTTGCTATTAATGTCCACCATAGCCAAACTGTGGAAAGAGCCAAGATGTCCATCAACAGATGAATGGATAAAGAAGTTTGGTCTATATATATATATATATATATATATATATATATATATATATACACAAAGGAATATTATGCAGCCATCAAAAGGAATGAGATCTTGCCATTTGCAACGACGTGGATGGAACTGGAGGGTATTATGCTGAGCGAAATAAGTCAAACAGAGAAAGACATGTATCATATGACCTCACTGATATGAGGAATTCTTAAACTCAGGAAACAACCTGAGGGTTGCTGGAGTGGGGGGTGGGGTGGGAGGGATGGGGTGACTGGGTGATGGGCACTGGGGAGGGTATGTGTTCTGGTAAGCGCTGTGAATTGTGCAAGACTGTTGAATCTCAGATCTGTACCTCTGAAAGAAATAATGCAATATATGTTAAGAAAGAAAAAAAGAAGAAGAAGAATGTAGCAGGAGGGGAAGAATGAAGGGGGAGAAATCGGAGGGGGAGAAGAACCATGAGAGACGATGGACTCTGAAAAACAAACTGAGGGTTCTAGAGGGGAGGGGGGTGGGAGGATGGGTTAGCCTGGTGATGGGTATTGAGGAGGGCACGTTCTGCATGGAGCACTGGGTGTTATGCACAAACAATGAATCATGGAACACTATATCTAAAACTACCGATGTAATGTATGGGGATTAACATAACAATAAAAAAATTTAATAAAAAAAAAAAAAAGAACGCTTGCTATTAGACTTCCATGCAAAAGTGGGGCCGCAGTGCTAGCCTCAGGAAACAAGTGGGGAGTCGTGTTCTGCCTTCTGCCGGGGCCTGAGTCCCACACGGAAAATGGTTGTGGACTCACTTGCAGTGCGCTCACGCATGCACACAGCAAAATGCGTCCACCCTCCGGCATGGCTACTTTAGCCGAAGCAGGAATTCTCTACAGAGTTGTTCCTTTGAGTTAGGTGGTTGGCTTTAGGCCTGAAGGCACACCCGGGGCAAGGGTACCAGCCTCATCAACAAGAGGTGAGTTGAGAGCTGCCTTCCGCTCCGGCCTGTTTCTCACTCCATTTCACGTATGGGACCCTTTCCCCGGGCTCTCAACCACGACCACTGTCAAATTCCCCTGGCTTCAGGAACGGCAATGTTAACTAAAGCGCAGTAACTCTATAGCATTGATTCTTGGTGTTAGTAGCCTGGTAACTAGGCATCCAGGCACACAGGGTACAGCAGTGCTAATCTCCTCAAACAAGAGGTGAGTCCACAGCAGCCTTCCTTACAGGCCTGCTTCTCACTCCGAGTTACGTTTAGGTTCCATTTCTCATGCTTTCACAAAAACACACAATAGATGAAGTGCACGCTCAGGAAGGGCGATCTCTGCTGAGGCACGGGTCCTCTGCGCTTTTGTTCCTTTGCGTTGGGTGGGTGGCACTTAGGACTACACGCACACACGGGAGAGCCGATCTAGTTTCCCGAAACAAGAGTTGAGTCGATAGCTGCCTCCTGCCCATGCTTATTTCTCCCTCGGAATTCTGCTGGGACTCATTCCCCAGGTTTGCACTCAAGCAGAGTTGAAAATGCTGCCACCCTGTGGAGAGGCGAATGAGCTGAAGCTGGGATTCTTGACCGGCTTCTTTCTGCCAAATCAGTGTGGAGCACTTGGCATTCCTATGCACACACGGAGCGGTAGTGTTAGCTTCAGGTAACAAGAGCTGAGTCGAGAGGTGCCTTCTGGCCCGGACTTCTTCTCCCTCGGTCTCACGTAAGGAACCCGTTCCCCAGGCTCTCACCCACGGTAGCCTGGAAACTGCTTCCTCCCTCAGAGACGTGGATGGTAGCTAAAGCACGGTTTCTCTACCGTGTTGTTTCTCCGAGTTAGAACGCTAGCGATTAGACTTCCATGCGAAAGTGGGGCCGCAGTGCTAGCTTGATGAAACACATGGCGAGTCGTGTTCTGCCTTCTGCTGGGGCCTGAGTCTCACTCGCAAAAAGCTTTGGACTCCCTTGCAGGGCTATCACGCACGCACACAACAAAACGCTTCCCCACCCTCTGGAGTGGCTGTTTTAGCTGAAGCATGGATTCTCTCCCAAGTTTTTCCTTCGAGTTAGGTGGTTGTCTTTAAGCCTGCACGCACACCCGGGGTAACGGTACTAGCCCCATAGCCATGGTATGAGTGGAGGGCTGCCTTGTGTACCGGCCTGTCTCTCCCCCGATTTTACGAAATGGAACCCGTCCCCAGGCTCTCACCCACAGTACACCCTATACTGCTTCCTCCCACAGAGGTCGACGGTAGCTAAAGCACGGTTTCTCTACCGTGTTGTTTCTCCGAGTTACAACGCTAGCGATTAGACTTCCATGCAAAAGTGGGGCCGCAGTGCTAACTTCATGAAACAAGTGGGGAGGCGTGTCCTCCCTTCTCCCGGGGCCTGAGTCTCACACGGAAAATGGTTGGGGACTCCATTGCACTTCTCTCACGCAGGCACACAGCAAAATGCTTCCAGCCTCAGGAATGCCTATGTTCGCTGAAGCAGGAATTCTCTACAGAGTTGTTCCTTCGACTTAGGTGCTTGGCTTTAGGCCGGCAGGCACACCCGGGGCAACTGCACTAGCCTCGTAAACACGAGGTGAGTTGACAGCTGCCTTCTGCACTGGCCTGTCTCTCCCTCGATTTTACCTATGGAACCTGTCCCCAGGCTCTCACCCACAGTGCAGCGTAAACTGCTTTCTCACACAGAGAGGTCGACGGTAGCTAAAGCATGCTTTCTCTGCACTGTTGTTTCTTCGAGTTTGAACGCTAGCGATGAGACTTCCAGGCAAAAGTGGGGCCGCAGTGCTAGCTTGACGAAACACATGGCGAGTCGTGTTCTGCCTTCTGCTGGGGCCTGAGTCTCACTCGCAAAAAGCTTTGGACTCCCTTGCAGGGCTCTCACGCACGCACACAACAAAATGCTTCCCCACCCTCTGGAGTGGCTGTTTTAGCTGAAGCATGGATTCTCTCCCAAAGTTTTCCTTCGAGTTAGGTGGTTGTCTTTAAGCCTGCACGCACACCCGGGGCAACGGTACTAGCCCCATAACCATGGTGTGAGCGGAGAGCTGCCTTGTGTACCGGCCTGTCCCTCCCCCGATTTTCCGAAATGGAACCCGTCCTCAGGCTCTCACCCACAGTACACCCTAAACCGCTTCCTCCCACACAGAGGTCGACGGTACCTAAAGCACGGGTTCTCTAGTGTTGTTTCTCCGAGTTAGAACGCTAGCGATTAGACTTCCATGCAAAAGTGGGGCCGCAGTGCTAGCTTCATGAAACAAGTGGGGAGTCGTGTTCTGCTTTCCTCCGGGGCCTGAGTCTCACACAGAAAATGGTTTGGGACTCAGCTGCAGGGCGCTCACCCTTGCACACAGCAAAATGCGTCCACCCTCAGGCATGGCTCTTTTAGCCGAAGCAGGAGTTCTCTAAAGAGTTGTTCCCTTGAGTTAGGTGGTTGGCTTTAGGCCTGCAGGCACCCCCGGGGCAAGGGTACTAGCATCAGAAACAAGAGGTGAGTTTAGAGCTCCCTTCCACACCGGCCCGTTTCTCACTCCATTTCACGTATGGGACCCTTTCCCGGTCTCTCCTACAGGAGCACTGTAAAATTCCTCCGACTTCAGGAACGGCAATGTTACCTAAAGGGCAGTAAGTATACACCATGGCTTCGTGGCCTTAGTAGCCTGGTAGGCGAATGAGCTGCAGCTGGGATTCTTTACAGGCTTGTTCCTTCCAAGGCAGTGTTGAGCACGGAGCATTCCAAGCACACATGGAGCAGTAGTGTTAGCTTCAGGTAGCAAGAGCTGAGTCCAGAGGTGCCTTCTGCCCGGAACGGTTTCTCCCTCGGTTTCACGTATGGAAACCGTTCCCCAGGCTCTCACCCACGGTACCCTGTATACTGCTTCCTCCGCCTGGAGGTCGACAGTAACTAAAGCACGATTTCTCTACACTGTTGTTTCTTTGAGTTAGAACGCTAGTGATGAGACTTCCATGCAAAAGTGGGGCCGCAGTGCTAGCTTGATGAAACACAGGGGGAGTCGTGTTCTGCCTTCTGCTGGGGCCTGAGTCTCACTCGCAAAAAGCTTTGGACTCCCTTGCAGGGCTCTCATGCATGCACACAACAAAATGCTTCCACCCTCAGGAGCGGCTGTTTTAGCTGAAGCATGGATTCTCCACCGAGTTTTTCCTTCGAGTTAGGCGGTTTTCATTAAGCCTGCACACACACCCGGGGCAACGGTACTAGCCCCATAGCCATGGTGTGAGTTGAGAGCTGCCTTCTCTCCGGCCTGTCTCTCCCTCGATTTTATGAAACGGAACCCGTCCCCAGGCTCTCACCCACAGTACACCCTAAACTGCTTCCTCCCACACAGAGGTCGTCGGTAGCTAAAGCACGGTTTCTCTTCAGTGTTGTTTCTCCGAGGTAGAACGCTTGCTATTAATGTCCACCATAGCCAAACTGTGGAAAGAGCCAAGATGTCCATCAACAGATGAATGGATAAAGAAGTTTGGTCTATATATATATATATATATATATATATATATATATATATATATACACAAAGGAATATTATGCAGCCATCAAAAGGAATGAGATCTTGCCATTTGCAACGACGTGGATGGAACTGGAGGGTATTATGCTGAGCGAAATAAGTCAAACAGAGAAAGACATGTATCATATGACCTCACTGATATGAGGAATTCTTAAACTCAGGAAACAACCTGAGGGTTGCTGGAGTGGGGGGTGGGGTGGGAGGGATGGGGTGACTGGGTGATGGACACTGGGGAGGGTATGTGTTCTGGTAAGCGCTGTGAATTGTGCAAGACTGTTGAATCTCAGATCTGTACCTCTGAAAGAAATAATGCAATATATGTTAAGAAAGAAAAAAAGAAGAAGAAGAATGTAGCAGGAGGGGAAGAATGAAGGGGGAGAAATCGGAGGGGGAGAAGAACCATGAGAGACGATGGACTCTGAAAAACAAACTGAGGGTTCTAGAGGGGAGGGGGGTGGGAGGATGGGTTAGCCTGGTGATGGGTATTGAGGAGGGCACGTTCTGCATGGAGCACTGGGTGATGCACAAACAATGAATCATGGAACACTATATCTAAAACTACCGATGTAATGTATGGGGATTAACATAACAATAAAAAAATTTAATAAAAAAAAAAAAAAGAACGCTTGCTATTAGACTTCCATGCAAAAGTGGGGCCGCAGTGCTAGCCTCAGGAAACAAGTGGGGAGTCGTGTTCTGCCTTCTGCCGGGGCCTGAGTCCCACACGGAAAATGGTTGTGGACTCACTTGCAGTGCGCTCACGCATGCACACAGCAAAATGCGTGCACCCTCCGGCATGGCTACTTTAGCCGAAGCAGGAATTCTCTACAGAGTTGTTCCTTTGAGTTAGGTGGTTGGCTTTAGGCCTGCAGGCACACCCGGGGCAAGGGTACCAGCCTCATCAACAAGAGGTGAGTTGAGAGCTGCCTTCCGCTCCGGCCTGTTTCTCACTCCATTTCACGTATGGGACCCTTTCCCCGGGCTCTCAACCACGAGCACTGTCAAATTCCCCTGGCTTCAGGAACGGCAATGTTAACTAAAGCGCAGTAACTCTATAGCATTGATTCTTGGTGTTAGTAGCCTGGTAACTAGGCATCCAGGCACACAGGGTACAACAGTGCTAATCTCCTCAAACAAGAGGTGAGTCCACAGCAGCCTTCCTTACAGGCCTGCTTCTCACTCCGAGTTACGTTTAGGTTCCATTTCTCATGCTCTCACAAAAACACACAATAGATGAAGTGCACGCTCAGGAAGGGCGATCTTTGCTGAGGCACGGGTCCTCTGCGCTTTTGTTCCTTTGCGTTGGGTGGATGGCACTTAGGACTACACGCACACACGGGAGAGCCGATCTAGTTTCCCGAAACAAGAGTTGAGTCGATAGCTGCCTCCTGCCCATGCTTATTTCTCCCTCGGAATTCTGCTGGGACTCATTCCCCAGGTTTGCACTCAAGCAGAGTTGAAAATGCTGCCACCCTGTGGAGAGGCGAATGAGCTGAAGCTGGGATTCTTGACCGGCTTCTTTCTGCCAAATCAGTGTGGAGCACTTGGCATTCCTATGCACACACGGAGCGGTAGTGTTAGCTTCAGGTAACAAGAGCTGAGTCGAGAGGTGCCTTCTGGCCCGGACTTCTTCTCCCTCGGTCTCACGTAAGGAACCCGTTCCCCAGGCTCTCACCCACGGTAGCCTGGAAACTGCTTCCTCCCTCAGAGACGTGGATGGTAGCTAAAGCATGGTTTCTCTACCGTGTTGTTTCTCCGAGTTAGAACGCTAGCGATTAGACTTCCATGCGAAAGTGGGGCCGCAGTGCTAGCTTGATGAAACACATGGCGAGTCGTGTTCTGCCTTCTGCTGGGGCCTGAGTCTCACTCGCAAAAAGCTTTGGACTCCCTTGCAGGGCTCTCACGCACGCACACAACAAAACGCTTCCCCACCCTCTGGAGTGGCTGTTTTAGCTGAAGCATGGATTCTCTCCCAAGTTTTTCCTTCGAGTTAGGTGGTTGTCTTTAAGCCTGCACGCACACCCGGGGTAACGGTACTAGCCCCATAGCCATGGTATGAGTGGAGGGCTGCCTTGTGTACCGGCCTGTCTCTCCCCCGATTTTACGAAATGGAACCCGTCCCCAGGCTCTCACCCACAGTACACCCTATACTGCTTCCTCCCACAGAGGTCGACGGTAGCTAAAGCACGGTTTCTCTACCGTGTTGTTTCTCCGAGTTACAACGCTAGCGATTAGACTTCCATGCAAAAGTGGGGCCGCAGTGCTAACTTCATGAAACAAGTGGGGAGGCGTGTCCTCCCTTCTCCCGGGGCCTGAGTCTCACACGGAAAATGGTTGGGGACTCCATTGCACTTCTCTCACGCAGGCACACAGCAAAATGCTTCCAGCCTCAGGAATGCCTATGTTCGCTGAAGCAGGAATTCTCTACAGAGTTGTTCCTTCGACTTAGGTGCTTGGCTTTAGGCCGGCAGGCACACCCGGGGCAACTGCACTAGCCTCGTAAACACGAGGTGAGTTGACAGCTGCCTTCTGCACTGGCCTGTCTCTCCCTCGATTTTACCTATGGAACCTGTCCCCAGGCTCTCACCCACAGTGCAGCGTAAACTGCTTTCTCACACAGAGAGGTCGACGGTAGCTAAAGCATGCTTTCTCTGCACTGTTGTTTCTTCGAGTTTGAACGCTAGCGATGAGACTTCCAGGCAAAAGTGGGGCCGCAGTGCTAGCTTGACGAAACACATGGCGAGTCGTGTTCTGCCTTCTGCTGGGGCCTGAGTCTCACTCGCAAAAAGCTTTGGACTCCCTTGCAGGGCTCTCACGCACGCACACAACAAAATGCTTCCCCACCCTCTGGAGTGGCTGTTTTAGCTGAAGCATGGATTCTCTCCCAAGGTTTTCCTTCGAGTTAGGTGGTTGTCTTTAAGCCTGCACGCACACCCGGGGCAACGGTACTAGCCCCATAACCATGGTGTGAGCGGAGAGCTGCCTTGTGTACCGGCCTGTCCCTCCCCCGATTTTCCGAAATGGAACCCGTCCTCAGGCTCTCACCCACAGTACACCCTAAACCGCTTCCTCCCACACAGAGGTCGACGGTACCTAAAGCACGGGTTCTCTAGTGTTGTTTCTCCGAGTTAGAACGCTAGCGATTAGACTTCCATGCAAAAGTGGGGCCGCAGTGCTAGCTTCATGAAACAAGTGGGGAGTCGTGTTCTGCTTTCCTCCGGGGCCTGAGTCTCACACAGAAAATGGTTTGGGACTCAGCTGCAGGGCGCTCACCCTTGCACACAGCAAAATGCGTCCACCCTCAGGCATGGCTCTTTTAGCCGAAGCAGGAGTTCTCTAAAGAGTTGTTCCCTTGAGTTAGGTGGTTGGCTTTAGGCCTGCAGGCACCCCCGGGGCAAGGGTACTAGCATCAGAAACAAGAGGTGAGTTTAGAGCTCCCTTCCACACCGGCCCGTTTCTCACTCCATTTCACGTATGGGACCCTTTCCCGGTCTCTCCTACAGGAGCACTGTAAAATTCCTCCGACTTCAGGAACGGCAATGTTACCTAAAGGGCAGTAAGTATACACCATGGCTTCGTGGCCTTAGTAGCCTGGTAGGCGAATGAGCTGCAGCTGGGATTCTTTACAGGCTTGTTCCTTCCAAGGCAGTGTTGAGCACGGAGCATTCCAAGCACACATGGAGCAGTAGTGTTAGCTTCAGGTAGCAAGAGCTGAGTCCAGAGGTGCCTTCTGCCCGGAACGGTTTCTCCCTCGGTTTCACGTATGGAAACCGTTCCCCAGGCTCTCACCCACGGTACCCTGTATACTGCTTCCTCCGCCTGGAGGTCGACAGTAACTAAAGCACGATTTCTCTACACTGTTGTTTCTTTGAGTTAGAACGCTAGTGATGAGACTTCCATGCAAAAGTGGGGCCGCAGTGCTAGCTTGATGAAACACAGGGGGAGTCGTGTTCTGCCTTCTGCTGGGGCCTGAGTCTCACTCGCAAAAAGCTTTGGACTCCCTTGCAGGGCTCTCATGCACGCACACAACAAAATGCTTCCACCCTCAGGAGCGGCTGTTTTAGCTGAAGCATGGATTCTCCACCGAGTTTTTCCTTCGAGTTAGGCGGTTTTCATTAAGCCTGCACACACACCCGGGGCAACGGTACTAGCCCCATAGCCATGGTGTGAGTTGAGAGCTGCCTTCTCTCCGGCCTGTCTCTCCCTCGATTTTACGAAACGGAACCCGTCCCCAGGCTCTCACCCACAGTACACCCTAAACTGCTTCCTCCCACACAGAGGTCGTCGGTAGCTAAAGCACGGTTTCTCTTCAGTGTTGTTTCTCCGAGGTAGAACGCTTGCTATTAATGTCCACCATAGCCAAACTGTGGAAAGAGCCAAGATGTCCATCAACAGATGAATGGATAAAGAAGTTTGGTCTATATATATATATATATATATATATATATATATATATATATACACAAAGGAATATTATGCAGCCATCAAAAGGAATGAGATCTTGCCATTTGCAACGACGTGGATGGAACTGGAGGGTATTATGCTGAGCGAAATAAGTCAAACAGAGAAAGACATGTATCATATGACCTCACTGATATGAGGAATTCTTAAACTCAGGAAACAACCTGAGGGTTGCTGGAGTGGGGGTTGGGGTGGGAGGGATGGGGTGACTGGGTGATGGACACTGGGGAGGGTATGTGTTCTGGTAAGCGCTGTGAATTGTGCAAGACTGTTGAATCTCAGATCTGTACCTCTGAAAGAAATAATGCAATATATGTTAAGAAAGAAAAAAAGAAGAAGAAGAATGTAGCAGGAGGGGAAGAATGAAGGGGGAGAAATCGGAGGGGGAGAAGAACCATGAGAGACGATGGACTCTGAAAAACAAACTGAGGGTTCTAGAGGGGAGGGGGGTGGGAGGATGGGTTAGCCTGGTGATGGGTATTGAGGAGGGCACGTTCTGCATGGAGCACTGGGTGTTATGCACAAACAATGAATCATGGAACACTATATCTAAAACTACCGATGTAATGTATGGGGATTAACATAACAATAAAAAAATTTAATAAAAAAAAAAAAAAGAACGCTTGCTATTAGACTTCCATGCAAAAGTGGGGCCGCAGTGCTAGCCTCAGGAAACAAGTGGGGAGTCGTGTTCTGCCTTCTGCCGGGGCCTGAGTCCCACACGGAAAATGGTTGTGGACTCACTTGCAGTGCGCTCACGCATGCACACAGCAAAATGCGTGCACCCTCCGGCATGGCTACTTTAGCCGAAGCAGGAATTCTCTACAGAGTTGTTCCTTTGAGTTAGGTGGTTGGCTTTAGGCCTGCAGGCACACCCGGGGCAAGGGTACCAGCCTCATCAACAAGAGGTGAGTTGAGAGCTGCCTTCCGCTCCGGCCTGTTTCTCACTCCATTTCACGTATGGGACCCTTTCCCCGGGCTCTCAACCACGAGCACTGTCAAATTCCCCTGGCTTCAGGAACGGCAATGTTAACTAAAGCGCAGTAACTCTATAGCATTGATTCTTGGTGTTAGTAGCCTGGTAACTAGGCATCCAGGCACACAGGGTACAGCAGTGCTAATCTCCTCAAACAAGAGGTGAGTCCACAGCAGCCTTCCTTACAGGCCTGCTTCTCACTCCGAGTTACGTTTAGGTTCCATTTCTCATGCTCTCACAAAAACACACAATAGATGAAGTGCACGCTCAGGAAGGGCGATCTTTGCTGAGGCACGGGTCCTCTGCGCTTTTGTTCCTTTGCGTTGGGTGGATGGCACTTAGGACTACACGCACACACGGGAGAGCCGATCTAGTTTCCCGAAACAAGAGTTGAGTCGATAGCTGCCTCCTGCCCATGCTTATTTCTCCCTCGGAATTCTGCTGGGACTCATTCCCCAGGTTTGCACTCAAGCAGAGTTGAAAATGCTGCCACCCTGTGGAGAGGCGAATGAGCTGAAGCTGGGATTCTTGACCGGCTTCTTTCTGCCAAATCAGTGTGGAGCACTTGGCATTCCTATGCACACACGGAGCGGTAGTGTTAGCTTCAGGTAACAAGAGCTGAGTCGAGAGGTGCCTTCTGGCCCGGACTTCTTCTCCCTCGGTCTCACGTAAGGAACCCGTTCCCCAGGCTCTCACCCACGGTAGCCTGGAAACTACTTCCTCCCTCAGAGACGTGGATGGTAGCTAAAGCACGGTTTCTCTACCGTGTTGTTTCTTCGAGTTAGAACGCTAGCGATTAGACTTCCATGCGAAAGTGGGGCCGCAGTGCTAGCTTGATGAAACACATGGCGAGTCGTGTTCTGCCTTCTGCTGGGGCCTGAGTCTCACTCGCAAAAAGCTTTGGACTCCCTTGCAGGGCTCTCACGCACGCACACAACAAAACGCTTCCCCACCCTCTGGAGTGGCTGTTTTAGCTGAAGCATGGATTCTCTCCCAAGTTTTTCCTTCGAGTTAGGTGGTTGTCTTTAAGCCTGCACGCACAGCCGGGGTAACGGTACTAGCCCCATAGCCATGGTATGAGTGGAGGGCTGCCTTGTGTACCGGCCTGTCTCTCCCCCGATTTTACGAAATGGAACCCGTCCCCAGGCTCTCACCCACAGTACACCCTATACTGCTTCCTCCCACAGAGGTCGACGGTAGCTAAAGCACGGTTTCTCTACCGTGTTGTTTCTCCGAGTTACAACGCTAGCGATTAGACTTCCATGCAAAAGTGGGGCCGCAGTGCTAACTTCATGAAACAAGTGGGGAGGCGTGTCCTCCCTTCTCCCGGGGCCTGAGTCTCACACGGAAAATGGTTGGGGACTCCATTGCACTTCTCTCACGCAGGCACACAGCAAAATGCTTCCAGCCTCAGGAATGCCTATGTTCGCTGAAGCAGGAATTCTCTACAGAGTTGTTCCTTCGACTTAGGTGCTTGGCTTTAGGCCGGCAGGCACACCCGGGGCAACTGCACTAGCCTCGTAAACACGAGGTGAGTTGACAGCTGCCTTCTGCACTGGCCTGTCTCTCCCTCGATTTTACCTATGGAACCTGTCCCCAGGCTCTCACCCACAGTGCAGCGTAAACTGCTTTCTCACACAGAGAGGTCGACGGTAGCTAAAGCACGCTTTCTCTGCACTGTTGTTTCTTCGAGTTTGAACGCTAGCGATGAGACTTCCAGGCAAAAGTGGGGCCGCAGTGCTAGCTTGACGAAACACATGGCGAGTCGTGTTCTGCCTTCTGCTGGGGCCTGAGTCTCACTCGCAAAAAGCTTTGGACTCCCTTGCAGGGCTCTCACGCACGCACACAACAAAATGCTTCCCCACCCTCTGGAGTGGCTGTTTTAGCTGAAGCATGGATTCTCTCCCAAGGTTTTCCTTCGAGTGAGGTGGTTGTCTTTAAGCCTGCACGCACACCCGGGGCAACGGTACTAGCCCCATAACCACGGTGTGAGCGGAGAGCTGCCTTGTGTACCGGCCTGTCCCTCCCCCGATTTTCCGAAATGGAACCCGTCCTCAGGCTCTCACCCACAGTACACCCTCAACCGCTTCCTCCCACACAGAGGTCGACGGTACCTAAAGCACGGGTTCTCTAGTGTTGTTTCTCCGAGTTAGAACGCTAGCGATTAGACTTCCATGCAAAAGTGGGGCCGCAGTGCTAGCTTCATGAAACAAGTGGGGAGTCGTGTTCTGCTTTCCTCCGGGGCCTGAGTCTCACACAGAAAATGGTTTGGGACTCAGCTGCAGGGCGCTCACCCTTGCACACAGCAAAATGCGTCCACCCTCAGGCATGGCTCTTTTAGCCGAAGCAGGAGTTCTCTAAAGAGTTGTTCCCTTGAGTTAGGTGGTTGGCTTTAGGCCTGCAGGCACCCCCGGGGCAAGGGTACTAGCATCAGAAACAAGAGGTGAGTTTAGAGCTCCCTTCCACACCGGCCCGTTTCTCACTCCATTTCACGTATGGGACCCTTTCCCGGTCTCTCCTACAGGAGCACTGTAAAATTCCTCCGACTTCAGGAACGGCAATGTTACCTAAAGGGCAGTAAGTATACACCATGGCTTCGTGGCCTTAGTAGCCTGGTAGGCGAATGAGCTGCAGCTGGGATTCTTTACAGGCTTGTTCCTTCCAAGGCAGTGTTGAGCACGGAGCATTCCAAGCACACATGGAGCAGTAGTGTTAGCTTCAGGTAGCAAGAGCTGAGTCCAGAGGTGCCTTCTGCCCGGAACGGTTTCTCCCTCGGTTTCACGTATGGAAACCGTTCCCCAGGCTCTCACCCACGGTACCCTGTATACTGCTTCCTCCGCCTGGAGGTCGACAGTAACTAAAGCACGATTTCTCTACACTGTTGTTTCTTTGAGTTAGAACGCTAGTGATGAGACTTCCATGCAAAAGTGGGGCCGCAGTGCTAGCTTGATGAAACACAGGGGGAGTCGTGTTCTGCCTTCTGCTGGGGCCTGAGTCTCACTCGCAAAAAGCTTTGGACTCCCTTGCAGGGCTCTCATGCACGCACACAACAAAATGCTTCCACCCTCAGGAGCGGCTGTTTTAGCTGAAGCATGGATTCTCCACCGAGTTTTTCCTTCGAGTTAGGCGGTTTTCATTAAGCCTGCACACACACCCGGGGCAACGGTACTAGCCCCATAGCCATGGTGTGAGTTGAGAGCTGCCTTCTCTCCGGCCTGTCTCTCCCTCGATTTTACGAAACGGAACCCGTCCCCAGGCTCTCACCCACAGTACACCCTAAACTGCTTCCTCCCACACAGAGGTCGTCGGTAGCTAAAGCACGGTTTCTCTTCAGTGTTGTTTCTCCGAGGTAGAACGCTTGCTATTAATGTCCACCATAGCCAAACTGTGGAAAGAGCCAAGATGTCCATCAACAGATGAATGGATAAAGAAGTTTGGTCTATATATATATATATATATATATATATATATATATATATATACACAAAGGAATATTATGCAGCCATCAAAAGGAATGAGATCTTGCCATTTGCAACGACGTGGATGGAACTGGAGGGTATTATGCTGAGCGAAATAAGTCAAACAGAGAAAGACATGTATCATATGACCTCACTGATATGAGGAATTCTTAAACTCAGGAAACAAACTGAGGGTTGCTGGAGTGGGGGGTGGGGTGGGAGGGATGGGGTGACTGGGTGATGGACACTGGGGAGGGTATGTGTTCTGGTAAGCGCTGTGAATTGTGCAAGACTGTTGAATCTCAGATCTGTACCTCTGAAAGAAATAATGCAATATATGTTAAGAAAGAAAAAAAGAAGAAGAAGAATGTAGCAGGAGGGGAAGAATGAAGGGGGAGAAATCGGAGGGGGAGAAGAACCATGAGAGACGATGGACTCTGAAAAACAAACTGAGGGTTCTAGAGGGGAGGGGGGTGGGAGGATGGGTTAGCCTGGTGATGGGTATTGAGGAGGGCACGTTCTGCATGGAGCACTGGGTGTTATGCACAAACAATGAATCATGGAACACTATATCTAAAACTACCGATGTAATGTATGGGGATTAACATAACAATAAAAAAATTTAATAAAAAAAAAAAAAGAACGCTTGCTATTAGACTTCCATGCAAAAGTGGGGCCGCAGTGCTAGCCTCAGGAAACAAGTGGGGAGTCGTGTTCTGCCTTCTGCCGGGGCCTGAGTCCCACACGGAAAATGGTTGTGGACTCACTTGCAGTGCGCTCACGCATGCACACAGCAAAATGCGTCCACCCTCCGGCATGGCTACTTTAGCCGAAGCAGGAATTCTCTACAGAGTTGTTCCTTTGAGTTAGGTGGTTGGCTTTAGGCCTGCAGGCACACCCGGGGCAAGGGTACCAGCCTCATCAACAAGAGGTGAGTTGAGAGCTGCCTTCCGCTCCGGCCTGTTTCTCACTCCATTTCACGTATGGGACCCTTTCCCCGGGCTCTCAACCACGAGCACTGTCAAATTCCCCTGGCTTCAGGAACGGCAATGTTAACTAAAGCGCAGTAACTCTATAGCATTGATTCTTGGTGTTAGTAGCCTGGTAACTAGGCATCCAGGCACACAGGGTACAGCAGTGCTAATCTCCTCAAACAAGAGGTGAGTCCACAGCAGCCTTCCTTACAGGCCTGCTTCTCACTCCGAGTTACGTTTAGGTTCCATTTCTCATGCTCTCACAAAAACACACAATAGATGAAGTGCACGCTCAGGAAGGGCGATCTTTGCTGAGGCACGGGTCCTCTGCGCTTTTGTTCCTTTGCGTTGGGTGGGTGGCACTTAGGACTACACGCACACACGGGAGAGCCGATCTAGTTTCCCGAAACAAGAGTTGAGTCCATAGCTGCCTCCTGCCCATGCTTATTTCTCCCTCGGAATTCTGCTGGGACTCATTCCCCAGGTTTGCACTCAAGCAGAGTTGAAAATGCTGCCACCCTGTGGAGAGGCGAATGAGCTGAAGCTGGGATTCTTGACCGGCTTCTTTCTGCCAAATCAGTGTGGAGCACTTGGCATTCCTATGCACACACGGAGCGGTAGTGTTAGCTTCAGGTAACAAGAGCTGAGTCGAGAGGTGCCTTCTGGCCCGGACTTCTTCTCCCTCGGTCTCACGTAAGGAACCCGTTCCCCAGGCTCTCACCCACGGTAGCCTGGAAACTGCTTCCTCCCTCAGAGACGTGGATGGTAGCTAAAGCACGGTTTCTCTACCGTGTTGTTTCTTCGAGTTAGAACGCTAGCGATTAGACTTCCATGCGAAAGTGGGGCCGCAGTGCTAGCTTGATGAAACACATGGCGAGTCGTGTTCTGCCTTCTGCTGGGGCCTGAGTCTCACTCGCAAAAAGCTTTGGACTCCCTTGCAGGGCTCTCACGCACGCACACAACAAAACGCTTCCCCACCCTCTGGAGTGGCTGTTTTAGCTGAAGCATGGATTCTCTCCCAAGTTTTTCCTTCGAGTTAGGTGGTTGTCTTTAAGCCTGCACGCACAGCCGGGGTAACGGTACTAGCCCCATAGCCATGGTATGAGTGGAGGGCTGCCTTGTGTACCGGCCTGTCTCTCCCCCGATTTTACGAAATGGAACCCGTCCCCAGGCTCTCACCCACAGTACACCCTATACTGCTTCCTCCCACAGAGGTCGACGGTAGCTAAAGCACGGTTTCTCTACCGTGTTGTTTCTCCGAGTTACAACGCTAGCGATTAGACTTCCATGCAAAAGTGGGGCCGCAGTGCTAACTTCATGAAACAAGTGGGGAGGCGTGTCCTCCCTTCTCCCGGGGCCTGAGTCTCACACGGAAAATGGTTTGGGACTCCATTGCACTTCTCTCACGCAGGCACACAGCAAAATGCTTCCAGCCTCAGGAATGCCTATGTTCGCTGAAGCAGGAATTCTCTACAGAGTTGTTCCTTCGACTTAGGTGCTTGGCTTTAGGCCGGCAGGCACACCCGGGGCAACTGCACTAGCCTCGTAAACACGAGGTGAGTTGACAGCTGCCTTCTGCACTGGCCTGTCTCTCCCTCGATTTTACCTATGGAACCTGTCCCCAGGCTCTCACCCACAGTGCAGCGTAAACTGCTTTCTCACACAGAGAGGTCGACGGTAGCTAAAGCACGCTTTCTCTGCACTGTTGTTTCTTCGAGTTTGAACGCTAGCGATGAGACTTCCAGGCAAAAGTGGGGCCGCAGTGCTAGCTTGACGAAACACATGGCGAGTCGTGTTCTGCCTTCTGCTGGGGCCTGAGTCTCACTCGCAAAAAGCTTTGGACTCCCTTGCAGGGCTCTCACGCACGCACACAACAAAATGCTTCCCCACCCTCTGGAGTGGCTGTTTTAGCTGAAGCATGGATTCTCTCCCAAGGTTTTCCTTCGAGTTAGGTGGTTGTCTTTAAGCCTGCACGCACACCCGGGGCAACGGTACTAGCCCCATAACCATGGTGTGAGCGGAGAGCTGCCTTGTGTACCGGCCTGTCCCTCCCCCGATTTTCCGAAATGGAACCCGTCCTCAGGCTCTCACCCACAGTACACCCTAAACCGCTTCCTCCCACACAGAGGTCGACGGTACCTAAAGCACGGGTTCTCTAGTGTTGTTTCTCCGAGTTAGAACGCTAGCGATTAGACTTCCATGCAAAAGTGGGGCCGCAGTGCTAGCTTCATGAAACAAGTGGGGAGTCGTGTTCTGCTTTCCTCCGGGGCCTGAGTCTCACACAGAAAATGGTTTGGGACTCAGCTGCAGGGCGCTCACCCTTGCACACAGCAAAATGCGTCCACCCTCAGGCATGGCTCTTTTAGCCGAAGCAGGAGTTCTCTAAAGAGTTGTTCCCTTGAGTTAGGTGGTTGGCTTTAGGCCTGCAGGCACCCCCGGGGCAAGGGTACTAGCATCAGAAACAAGAGGTGAGTTTAGAGCTCCCTTCCACACCGGCCCGTTTCTCACTCCATTTCACGTATGGGACCCTTTCCCGGTCTCTCCTACAGGAGCAGTGTAAAATTCCTCCGACTTCAGGAACGGCAATGTTACCTAAAGGGCAGTAACTATACACCATGGCTTCGTGGCCTTAGTAGCCTGGTAGGCGAATGAGCTGCAGCTGGGATTCTTTACAGGCTTGTTCCTTCCAAGGCAGTGTTGAGCACGGAGCATTCCAAGCACACATGGAGCAGTAGTGTTAGCTTCAGGTAGCAAGAGCTGAGTCCAGAGGTGCCTTCTGCCCGGAACGGTTTCTCCCTCGGTTTCACGTATGGAAACCGTTCCCCAGGCTCTCACCCACGGTACCCTGTATACTGCTTCCTCCGCCTGGAGGTCGACAGTAACTAAAGCACGATTTCTCTACACTGTTGTTTCTTTGAGTTAGAACGCTAGTGATGAGACTTCCATGCAAAAGTGGGGCCGCAGTGCTAGCTTGATGAAACACAGGGGGAGTCGTGTTCTGCCTTCTGCTGGGGCCTGAGTCTCACTCGCAAAAAGCTTTGGACTCCCTTGCAGGGCTCTCATGCACGCACACAACAAAATGCTTCCACCCTCAGGAGCGGCTGTTTTAGCTGAAGCGTGGATTCTCCACCGAGTTTTTCCTTCGAGTTAGGCGGTTTTCATTAAGCCTGCACACACACCCGGGGCAACGGTACTAGCCCCATAGCCATGGTGTGAGTTGAGAGCTGCCTTCTCTCCGGCCTGTCTCTCCCTCGATTTTACGAAACGGAACCCGTCCCCAGGCTCTCACCCACAGTACACCCTAAACTGCTTCCTCCCACACAGAGGTCGTCGGTAGCTAAAGCACGGTTTCTCTTCAGTGTTGTTTCTCCGAGGTAGAACGCTTGCTATTAATGTCCACCATAGCCAAACTGTGGAAAGAGCCAAGATGTCCATCAACAGATGAATGGATAAAGAAGTTTGGTCTATATATATATATATATATATATATATACACAAAGGAATATTATGCAGCCATCAAAAGGAATGAGATCTTGCCATTTGCAACGACGTGGATGGAACTGGAGGGTATTATGCTGAGCGAAATAAGTCAAACAGAGAAAGACATGTATCATATGACCTCACTGATATGAGGAATTCTTAAACTCAGGAAACAACCTGAGGGTTGCTGGAGTGGGGGGTGGGGTGGGAGGGATGGGGAGACTGGGTGATGGACACTGGGGAGGGTATGTGTTCTGGTAAGCGCTGTGAATTGTGCAAGACTGTTGAATCTCAGATCTGTACCTCTGAAAGAAATAATGCAATATATGTTAAGAAAGAAAAAAAGAAGAAGAAGAATGTAGCAGGAGGGGAAGAATGAAGGGGGAGAAATCGGAGGGGGAGAAGAACCATGAGAGACGATGGACTCTGAAAAACAAACTGAGGGTTCTAGAGGGGAGGGGGGTGGGAGGATGGGTTAGCCTGGTGATGGGTATTGAGGAGGGCACGTTCTGCATGGAGCACTGGGTGTTATGCACAAACAATGAATCATGGAACACTATATCTAAAACTACCGATGTAATGTATGGGGATTAACATAACAATAAAAAAATTTAATAAAAAAAAAAAAAGAACGCTTGCTATTAGACTTCCATGCAAAAGTGGGGCCGCAGTGCTAGCCTCAGGAAACAAGTGGGGAGTCGTGTTCTGCCTTCTGCCGGGGCCTGAGTCCCACACGGAAAATGGTTGTGGACTCATTTGCAGTGCGCTCACGCATGCACACAGCAAAATGCGTGCACCCTCCGGCATGGCTACTTTAGCCGAAGCAGGAATTCTCTACAGAGTTGTTCCTTTGAGTTAGGTGGTTGGCTTTAGGCCTGCAGGCACACCCGGGGCAAGGGTACCAGCCTCATCAACAAGAGGTGAGTTGAGAGCTGCCTTCCGCTCCGGCCTGTTTCTCACTCCATTTCACGTATGGGACCCTTTCCCCGGGCTCTCAACCACGAGCACTGTCAAATTCCCCTGGCTTCAGGAACGGCAATGTTAACTAAAGCGCAGTAACTCTATAGCATTGATTCTTGGTGTTAGTAGCCTGGTAACTAGGCATCCAGGCACACAGGGTACAGCAGTGCTAATCTCCTCAAACAAGAGGTGAGTCCACAGCAGCCTTCCTTACAGGCCTGCTTCTCACTCCGAGTTACGTTTAGGTTCCATTTCTCATGCTCTCACAAAAACACACAATAGATGAAGTGCACGCTCAGGAAGGGCGATCTTTGCTGAGGCACGGGTCCTCTGCGCTTTTGTTCCTTTGCGTTGGGTGGGTGGCACTTAGGACTACACGCACACACGGGAGAGCCGATCTAGTTTCCCGAAACAAGAGTTGAGTCCATAGCTGCCTCCTGCCCATGCTTATTTCTCCCTCGGAATTCTGCTGGGACTCATTCCCCAGGTTTGCACTCAAGCAGAGTTGAAAATGCTGCCACCCTGTGGAGAGGCGAATGAGCTGAAGCTGGGATTCTTGACCGGCTTCTTTCTGCCAAATCAGTGTGGAGCACTTGGCATTCCTATGCACACACGGAGCGGTAGTGTTAGCTTCAGGTAACAAGAGCTGAGTCGAGAGGTGCCTTCTGGCCCGGACTTCTTCTCCCTCGGTCTCACGTAAGGAACCCGTTCCCCAGGCTCTCACCCACGGTAGCCTGGAAACTGCTTCCTCCCTCAGAGACGTGGATGGTAGCTAAAGCACGGTTTCTCTACCGTGTTGTTTCTCCGAGTTAGAACGCTAGCGATTAGACTTCCATGCGAAAGTGGGGCCGCAGTGCTAGCTTGATGAAACACATGGCGAGTCGTGTTCTGCCTTCTGCTGGGGCCTGAGTCTCACTCGCAAAAAGCTTTGGACTCCCTTGCAGGGCTCTCACGCACGCACACAACAAAACGCTTCCCCACCCTCTGGAGTGGCTGTTTTAGCTGAAGCATGGATTCTCTCCCAAGTTTTTCCTTCGAGTTAGGTGGTTGTCTTTAAGCCTGCACGCACAGCCGGGGTAACGGTACTAGCCCCATAGCCATGGTATGAGTGGAGGGCTGCCTTGTGTACCGGCCTGTCTCTCCCCCGATTTTACGAAATGGAACCCGTCCCCAGGCTCTCACCCACAGTACACCCTATACTGCTTCCTCCCACAGAGGTCGACGGTAGCTAAAGCACGGTTTCTCTACCGTGTTGTTTCTCCGAGTTACAACGCTAGCGATTAGACTTCCATGCAAAAGTGGGGCCGCAGTGCTAACTTCATGAAACAAGTGGGGAGGCGTGTCCTCCCTTCTCCCGGGGCCTGAGTCTCACACGGAAAATGGTTTGGGACTCCATTGCACTTCTCTCACGCAGGCACACAGCAAAATGCTTCCAGCCTCAGGAATGCCTATGTTCGCTGAAGCAGGAATTCTCTACAGAGTTGTTCCTTCGACTTAGGTGCTTGGCTTTAGGCCGGCAGGCACACCCGGGGCAACTGCACTAGCCTCGTAAACACGAGGTGAGTTGACAGCTGCCTTCTGCACTGGCCTGTCTCTCCCTCGATTTTACCTATGGAACCTGTCCCCAGGCTCTCACCCACAGTGCAGCGTAAACTGCTTTCTCACACAGAGAGGTCGACGGTAGCTAAAGCACGCTTTCTCTGCACTGTTGTTTCTTCGAGTTTGAACGCTAGCGATGAGACTTCCAGGCAAAAGTGGGGCCGCAGTGCTAGCTTGACGAAACACATGGCGAGTCGTGTTCTGCCTTCTGCTGGGGCCTGAGTCTCACTCGCAAAAAGCTTTGGACTCCCTTGCAGGGCTCTCACGCACGCACACAACAAAATGCTTCCCCACCCTCTGGAGTGGCTGTTTTAGCTGAAGCATGGATTCTCTCCCAAGGTTTTCCTTCGAGTGAGGTGGTTGTCTTTAAGCCTGCACGCACACCCGGGGCAACGGTACTAGCCCCATAACCACGGTGTGAGCGGAGAGCTGCCTTGTGTACCGGCCTGTCCCTCCCCCGATTTTCCGAAATGGAACCCGTCCTCAGGCTCTCACCCACAGTACACCCTAAACCGCTTCCTCCCACACAGAGGTCGACGGTACCTAAAGCACGGGTTCTCTAGTGTTGTTTCTCCGAGTTAGAACGCTAGCGATTAGACTTCCATGCAAAAGTGGGGCCGCAGTGCTAGCTTCATGAAACAAGTGGGGAGTCGTGTTCTGCTTTCCTCCGGGGCCTGAGTCTCACACAGAAAATGGTTTGGGACTCAGCTGCAGGGCGCTCACCCTTGCACACAGCAAAATGCGTCCACCCTCAGGCATGGCTCTTTTAGCCGAAGCAGGAGTTCTCTAAAGAGTTGTTCCCTTGAGTTAGGTGGTTGGCTTTAGGCCTGCAGGCACCCCCGGGGCAAGGGTACTAGCATCAGAAACAAGAGGTGAGTTTAGAGCTCCCTTCCACACCGGCCCGTTTCTCACTCCATTTCACATATGGGACCCTTTCCCGGTCTCTCCTACAGGAGCACTGTAAAATTCCTCCGACTTCAGGAACGGCAATGTTACCTAAAGGGCAGTAAGTACACACCATGGCTTCGTGGCCTTAGTAGCCTGGTAGGCGAATGAGCTGCAGCTGGGATTCTTTACAGGCTTGTTCCTTCCAAGGCAGTGTTGAGCACGGAGCATTCCAAGCACACATGGAGCAGTAGTGTTAGCTTCAGGTAGCAAGAGCTGAGTCCAGAGGTGCCTTCTGCCCGGAACGGTTTCTCCCTCGGTTTCACGTATGGAAACCGTTCCCCAGGCTCTCACCCACGGTACCCTGTATACTGCTTCCTCCGCCTGGAGGTCGACAGTAACTAAAGCACGATTTCTCTACACTGTTGTTTCTTTGAGTTAGAACGCTAGTGATGAGACTTCCATGCAAAAGTGGGGCCGCAGTGCTAGCTTGATGAAACACAGGGGGAGTCGTGTTCTGCCTTCTGCTGGGGCCTGAGTCTCACTCGCAAAAAGCTTTGGACTCCCTTGCAGGGCTCTCATGCACGCACACAACAAAATGCTTCCACCCTCAGGAGCGGCTGTTTTAGCTGAAGCATGGATTCTCCACCGAGTTTTTCCTTCGAGTTAGGCGGTTTTCATTAAGCCTGCACACACACCCGGGGCAACGGTACTAGCCCCATAGCCATGGTGTGAGTTGAGAGCTGCCTTCTCTCCGGCCTGTCTCTCCCTCGATTTTACGAAACGGAACCCGTCCCCAGGCTCTCACCCACAGTACACCCTAAACTGCTTCCTCCCACACAGAGGTCGTCGGTAGCTAAAGCACGGTTTCTCTTCAGTGTTGTTTCTCCGAGGTAGAACGCTTGCTATTAATGTCCACCATAGCCAAACTGTGGAAAGAGCCAAGATGTCCATCAACAGATGAATGGATAAAGAAGTTTGGTCTATATATATATATATATATATATATATATATAGATATACACAAAGGAATATTATGCAGCCATCAAAAGGAATGAGATCTTGCCATTTGCAACGACGTGGATGGAACTGGAGGGTATTATGCTGAGCGAAATAAGTCAAACAGAGAAAGACATGTATCATATGACCTCACTGATATGAGGAATTCTTAAACTCAGGAAACAACCTGAGGGTTGCTGGAGTGGGGGGTGCGGTGGGAGGGATGGGGTGACTGGGTGATGGACACTGGGGAGGGTATGTGTTCTGGTAAGCGCTGTGAATTGTGCAAGACTGTTGAATCTCAGATCTGTACCTCTGAAAGAAATAATGCAATATATGTTAAGAAAGAAAAAAAGAAGAAGAAGAATGTAGCAGGAGGGGAAGAATGAAGGGGGAGAAATCGGAGGGGGAGAAGAACCATGAGAGACGATGGACTCTGAAAAACAAACTGAGGGTTCTAGAGGGGAGGGGGGTGGGAGGATGGGTTAGCCTGGTGATGGGTATTGAGGAGGGCACGTTCTGCATGGAGCACTGGGTGTTATGCACAAACAATGAATCATGGAACACTATATCTAAAACTACCGATGTAATGTATGGGGATTAACATAACAATAAAAAAATTTAATAAAAAAAAAAAAAAGAACGCTTGCCATTAGACTTCCATGCAAAAGTGGGGCCGCAGTGCTAGCCTCAGGAAACAAGTGGGGAGTCGTGTTCTGCCTTCTGCCGGGGCCTGAGTCCCACACGGAAAATGGTTGTGGACTCACTTGCAGTGCGCTCACGCATGCACACAGCAAAATGCGTCCACCCTCCGGCATGGCTACTTTAGCCGAAGCAGGAATTCTCTACAGAGTTGTTCCTTTGAGTTAGGTGGTTGGCTTTAGGCCTGCAGGCACACCCGGGGCAAGGGTACCAGCCTCATCAACAAGAGGTGAGTTGAGAGCTGCCTTCCGCTCCGGCCTGTTTCTCACTCCATTTCACGTATGGGACCCTTTCCCCGGGCTCTCAACCACGAGCACTGTCAAATTCCCCTGGCTTCAGGAACGGCAATGTTAACTAAAGCGCAGTAACTCTATAGCATTGATTCTTGGTGTTAGTAGCCTGGTAACTAGGCATCCAGGCACACAGGGTACAGCAGTGCTAATCTCCTCAAACAAGAGGTGAGTCCACAGCAGCCTTCCTTACAGGCCTGCTTCTCACTCCGAGTTACGTTTAGGTTCCATTTCTCATGCTCTCACAAAAACACACAATAGATGAAGTGCACGCTCAGGAAGGGCGATCTTTGCTGAGGCACGGGTCCTCTGCGCTTTTGTTCCTTTGCGTTGGGTGGGTGGCACTTAGGACTACACGCACACACGGGAGAGCCGATCTAGTTTCCCGAAACAAGAGTTGAGTCCATAGCTGCCTCCTGCCCATGCTTATTTCTCCCTCGGAATTCTGCTGGGACTCATTCCCCAGGTTTGCACTCAAGCAGAGTTGAAAATGCTGCCACCCTGTGGAGAGGCGAATGAGCTGAAGCTGGGATTCTTGACCGGCTTCTTTCTGCCAAATCAGTGTGGAGCACTTGGCATTCCTATGCACACACGGAGCGGTAGTGTTAGCTTCAGGTAACAAGAGCTGAGTCGAGAGGTGCCTTCTGGCCCGGACTTCTTCTCCCTCGGTCTCACGTAAGGAACCCGTTCCCCAGGCTCTCACCCACGGTAGCCTGGAAACTGCTTCCTCCCTCAGAGACGTGGATGGTAGCTAAAGCACGGTTTCTCTACCGTGTTGTTTCTCCGAGTTAGAACGCTAGCGATTAGACTTCCATGCGAAAGTGGGGCCGCAGTGCTAGCTTGATGAAACACATGGCGAGTCGTGTTCTGCCTTCTGCTGGGGCCTGAGTCTCACTCGCAAAAAGCTTTGGACTCCCTTGCAGGGCTCTCACGCACGCACACAACAAAACGCTTCCCCACCCTCTGGAGTGGCTGTTTTAGCTGAAGCATGGATTCTCTCCCAAGTTTTTCCTTCGAGTTAGGTGGTTGTCTTTAAGCCTGCACGCACACCCGGGGTAACGGTACTAGCCCCATAGCCATGGTATGAGTGGAGGGCTGCCTTGTGTACCGGCCTGTCTCTCCCCCGATTTTACGAAATGGAACCCGTCCCCAGGCTCTCACCCACAGTACACCCTATACTGCTTCCTCCCACAGAGGTCGACGGTAGCTAAAGCACGGTTTCTCTACCATGTTGTTTCTCCGAGTTACAACGCTAGCGATTAGACTTCCATGCAAAAGTGGGGCCGCAGTGCTAACTTCATGAAACAAGTGGGGAGGCGTGTCCTCCCTTCTCCCGGGGCCTGAGTCTCACACGGAAAATGGTTGGGGACTCCATTGCACTTCTCTCACGCAGGCACACAGCAAAATGCTTCCAGCCTCAGGAATGCCTATGTTCGCTGAAGCAGGAATTCTCTACAGAGTTGTTCCTTCGACTTAGGTGCTTGGCTTTAGGCCGGCAGGCACACCCGGGGCAACTGCACTAGCCTCGTAAACACGAGGTGAGTTGACAGCTGCCTTCTGCACTGGCCTGTCTCTCCCTCGATTTTACCTATGGAACCTGTCCCCAGGCTCTCACCCACAGTGCAGCGTAAACTGCTTTCTCACACAGAGAGGTCGACGGTAGCTAAAGCACGCTTTCTCTGCACTGTTGTTTCTTCGAGTTTGAACGCTAGCGATGAGACTTCCAGGCAAAAGTGGGGCCGCAGTGCTAGCTTGACGAAACACATGGCGAGTCGTGTTCTGCCTTCTGCTGGGGCCTGAGTCTCACTCGCAAAAAGCTTTGGACTCCCTTGCAGGGCTCTCACGCACGCACACAACAAAATGCTTCCCCACCCTCTGGAGTGGCTGTTTTAGCTGAAGCATGGATTCTCTCCCAAGGTTTTCCTTCGAGTGAGGTGGTTGTCTTTAAGCCTGCACGCACACCCGGGGCAACGGTACTAGCCCCATAACCACGGTGTGAGCGGAGAGCTGCCTTGTGTACCGGCCTGTCCCTCCCCCGATTTTCCGAAATGGAACCCGTCCTCAGGCTCTCACCCACAGTACACCCTAAACCGCTTCCTCCCACACAGAGGTCGACGGTACCTAAAGCACGGGTTCTCTAGTGTTGTTTCTCCGAGTTAGAACGCTAGCGATTAGACTTCCATGCAAAAGTGGGGCCGCAGTGCTAGCTTCATGAAACAAGTGGGGAGTCATGTTCTGCTTTCCTCCGGGGCCTGAGTCTCACACAGAAAATGGTTTGGGACTCAGCTGCAGGGCGCTCACCCTTGCACACAGCAAAATGCGTCCACCCTCAGGCATGGCTCTTTTAGCCGAAGCAGGAGTTCTCTAAAGAGTTGTTCCCTTGAGTTAGGTGGTTGGCTTTAGGCCTGCAGGCACCCCCGGGGCAAGGGTACTAGCATCAGAAACAAGAGGTGAGTTTAGAGCTCCCTTCCACACCGGCCCGTTTCTCACTCCATTTCACGTATGGGACCCTTTCCCGGTCTCTCCTACAGGAGCACTGTAAAATTCCTCCGACTTCAGGAACGGCAATGTTACCTAAAGGGCAGTAAGTACACACCATGGCTTCGTGGCCTTAGTAGCCTGGTAGGCGAATGAGCTGCAGCTGGGATTCTTTACAGGCTTGTTCCTTCCAAGGCAGTGTTGAGCACGGAGCATTCCAAGCACACATGGAGCAGTAGTGTTAGCTTCAGGTAGCAAGAGCTGAGTCCAGAGGTGCCTTCTGCCCGGAACGGTTTCTCCCTCGGTTTCACGTATGGAAACCGTTCCCCAGGCTCTCACCCACGGTACCCTGTATACTGCTTCCTCCGCCTGGAGGTCGACAGTAACTAAAGCACGATTTCTCTACACTGTTGTTTCTTTGAGTTAGAACGCTAGTGATGAGACTTCCATGCAAAAGTGGGGCCGCAGTGCTAGCTTGATGAAACACAGGGGGAGTCGTGTTCTGCCTTCTGCTGGGGCCTGAGTCTCACTCGCAAAAAGCTTTGGACTCCCTTGCAGGGCTCTCATGCACGCACACAACAAAATGCTTCCACCCTCAGGAGCGGCTGTTTTAGCTGAAGCATGGATTCTCCACCGAGTTTTTCCTTCGAGTTAGGCGGTTTTCATTAAGCCTGCACACACACCCGGGGCAACGGTACTAGCCCCATAGCCATGGTGTGAGTTGAGAGCTGCCTTCTCTCCGGCCTGTCTCTCCCTCGATTTTACGAAACGGAACCCGTCCCCAGGCTCTCACCCACAGTACACCCTAAACTGCTTCCTCCCACACAGAGGTCGTCGGTAGCTAAAGCACGGTTTCTCTTCAGTGTTGTTTCTCCGAGGTAGAACGCTTGCTATTAATGTCCACCATAGCCAAACTGTGGAAAGAGCCAAGATGTCCATCAACAGATGAATGGATAAAGAAGTTTGGTCTATATATATATATATATATATATATATATATATATATATATAGATATACACAAAGGAATATTATGCAGCCATCAAAAGGAATGAGATCTTGCCATTTGCAACGACGTGGATGGAACTGGAGGGTATTATGCTGAGCGAAATAAGTCAAACAGAGAAAGACATGTATCATATGACCTCACTGATATGAGGAATTCTTAAACTCAGGAAACAACCTGAGGGTTGCTGGAGTGGGGGGTGCGGTGGGAGGGATGGGGTGACTGGGTGATGGACACTGGGGAGGGTATGTGTTCTGGTAAGCGCTGTGAATTGTGCAAGACTGTTGAATCTCAGATCTGTACCTCTGAAAGAAATAATGCAATATATGTTAAGAAAGAAAAAAAGAAGAAGAAGAATGTAGCAGGAGGGGAAGAATGAAGGGGGAGAAATCGGAGGGGGAGAAGAACCATGAGAGACGATGGACTCTGAAAAACAAACTGAGGGTTCTAGAGGGGAGGGGGGTGGGAGGATGGGTTAGCCTGGTGATGGGTATTGAGGAGGGCACGTTCTGCATGGAGCACTGGGTGTTATGCACAAACAATGAATCATGGAACACTATATCTAAAACTACCGATGTAATGTATGGGGATTAACATAACAATAAAAAAATTTAATAAAAAAAAAAAAAAGAACGCTTGCCATTAGACTTCCATGCAAAAGTGGGGCCGCAGTGCTAGCCTCAGGAAACAAGTGGGGAGTCGTGTTCTGCCTTCTGCCGGGGCCTGAGTCCCACACGGAAAATGGTTGTGGACTCACTTGCAGTGCGCTCACGCATGCACACAGCAAAATGCGTCCACCCTCCGGCATGGCTACTTTAGCCGAAGCAGGAATTCTCTACAGAGTTGTTCCTTTGAGTTAGGTGGTTGGCTTTAGGCCTGCAGGCACACCCGGGGCAAGGGTACCAGCCTCATCAACAAGAGGTGAGTTGAGAGCTGCCTTCCGCTCCGGCCTGTTTCTCACTCCATTTCACGTATGGGACCCTTTCCCCGGGCTCTCAACCACGAGCACTGTCAAATTCCCCTGGCTTCAGGAACGGCAATGTTAACTAAAGCGCAGTAACTCTATAGCATTGATTCTTGGTGTTAGTAGCCTGGTAACTAGGCTTCCAGGCACACAGGGTACAGCAGTGCTAATCTCCTCAAACAAGAGGTGAGTCCACAGCAGCCTTCCTTACAGGCCTGCTTCTCACTCCGAGTTACGTTTAGGTTCCATTTCTCATGCTTTCACAAAAACACACAATAGATGAAGTGCACGCTCAGGAAGGGCGATCTTTGCTGAGGCACGGGTCCTCTGCGCTTTTGTTCCTTTGCGTTGGGTGGATGGCACTTAGGACTACACGCACACACGGGAGAGCCGATCTAGTTTCCCGAAACAAGAGTTGAGTCGATAGCTGCCTCCTGCCCATGCTTATTTCTCCCTCGGAATTCTGCTGGGACTCATTCCCCAGGTTTGCACTCAAGCAGAGTTGAAAATGCTGCCACCCTGTGGAGAGGCGAATGAGCTGAAGCTGGGATTCTTGACCGGCTTCTTTCTGCCAAATCAGTGTGGAGCACTTGGCATTCCTATGCACACACGGAGCGGTAGTGTTAGCTTCAGGTAACAAGAGCTGAGTCGAGAGGTGCCTTCTGGCCCGGACTTCTTCTCCCTCGGTCTCACGTAAGGAACCCGTTCCCCAGGCTCTCACCCACGGTAGCCTGGAAACTGCTTCCTCCCTCAGAGACGTGGATGGTAGCTAAAGCACGGTTTCTCTACCGTGTTGTTTCTCCGAGTTAGAACGCTAGCGATTAGACTTCCATGCGAAAGTGGGGCCGCAGTGCTAGCTTGATGAAACACATGGCGAGTCGTGTTCTGCCTTCTGCTGGGGCCTGAGTCTCACTCGCAAAAAGCTTTGGACTCCCTTGCAGGGCTCTCACGCACGCACACAACAAAACGCTTCCCCACCCTCTGGAGTGGCTGTTTTAGCTGAAGCATGGATTCTCTCCCAAGTTTTTCCTTCGAGTTAGGTGGTTGTCTTTAAGCCTGCACGCACACCCGGGGTAACGGTACTAGCCCCATAGCCATGGTATGAGTGGAGGGCTGCCTTGTGTACCGGCCTGTCTCTCCCCCGATTTTACGAAATGGAACCCGTCCCCAGGCTCTCACCCACAGTACACCCTATACTGCTTCCTCCCACAGAGGTCGACGGTAGCTAAAGCACGGTTTCTCTACCGTGTTGTTTCTCCGAGTTACAACGCTAGCGATTAGACTTCCATGCAAAAGTGGGGCCGCAGTGCTAACTTCATGAAACAAGTGGGGAGGCGTGTCCTCCCTTCTCCCGGGGCCTGAGTCTCACACGGAAAATGGTTGGGGACTCCATTGCACTTCTCTCACGCAGGCACACAGCAAAATGCTTCCAGCCTCAGGAATGCCTATGTTCGCTGAAGCAGGAATTCTCTACAGAGTTGTTCCTTCGACTTAGGTGCTTGGCTTTAGGCCGGCAGGCACACCCGGGGCAACTGCACTAGCCTCGTAAACACGAGGTGAGTTGACAGCTGCCTTCTGCACTGGCCTGTCTCTCCCTCGATTTTACCTATGGAACCTGTCCCCAGGCTCTCACCCACAGTGCAGCGTAAACTGCTTTCTCACACAGAGAGGTCGACGGTAGCTAAAGCACGCTTTCTCTGCACTGTTGTTTCTTCGAGTTTGAACGCTAGCGATGAGACTTCCAGGCAAAAGTGGGGCCGCAGTGCTAGCTTGACGAAACACATGGCGAGTCGTGTTCTGCCTTCTGCTGGGGCCTGAGTCTCACTCGCAAAAAGCTTTGGACTCCCTTGCAGGGCTCTCACGCACGCACACAACAAAATGCTTCCCCACCCTCTGGAGTGGCTGTTTTAGCTGAAGCATGGATTCTCTCCCAAGGTTTTCCTTCGAGTGAGGTGGTTGTCTTTAAGCCTGCACGCACACCCGGGGCAACGGTACTAGCCCCATAACCACGGTGTGAGCGGAGAGCTGCCTTGTGTACCGGCCTGTCCCTCCCCCGATTTTCCGAAATGGAACCCGTCCTCAGGCTCTCACCCACAGTACACCCTAAACCGCTTCCTCCCACACAGAGGTCGACGGTACCTAAAGCACGGGTTCTCTAGTGTTGTTTCTCCGAGTTAGAACGCTAGCGATTAGACTTCCATGCAAAAGTGGGGCCGCAGTGCTAGCTTCATGAAACAAGTGGGGAGTCGTGTTCTGCTTTCCTTCGGGGCCTGAGTCTCACACAGAAAATGGTTTGGGACTCAGCTGCAGGGCGCTCACCCTTGCACACAGCAAAATGCGTCCACCCTCAGGCATGGCTCTTTTCGCCGAAGCAGGAGTTCTCTAAAGAGTTGTTCCCTTGAGTTAGGTGGTTGGCTTTAGGCCTGCAGGCACCCCCGGGGCAAGGGTACTAGCATCAGAAACAAGAGGTGAGTTTAGAGCTCCCTTCCACACCGGCCCGTTTCTCACTCCATTTCACGTATGGGACCCTTTCCCGGTCTCTCCTACAGGAGCACTGTAAAATTCCTCCGACTTCAGGAACGGCAATGTTACCTAAAGGGCAGTAAGTACACACCATGGCTTCGTGGCCTTAGTAGCCTGGTAGGCGAATGAGCTGCAGCTGGGATTCTTTACAGGCTTGTTCCTTCCAAGGCAGTGTTGAGCACGGAGCATTCCAAGCACACATGGAGCAGTAGTGTTAGCTTCAGGTAGCAAGAGCTGAGTCCAGAGGTGCCTTCTGCCCGGAACGGTTTCTCCCTCGGTTTCACGTATGGAAACCGTTCCCCAGGCTCTCACCCACGGTACCCTGTATACTGCTTCCTCCGCCTGGAGGTCGACAGTAACTAAAGCACGATTTCTCTACACTGTTGTTTCTTTGAGTTAGAACGCTAGTGATGAGACTTCCATGCAAAAGTGGGGCCGCAGTGCTAGCTTGATGAAACACAGGGGGAGTCGTGTTCTGCCTTCTGCTGGGGCCTGAGTCTCACTCGCAAAAAGCTTTGGACTCCCTTGCAGGGCTCTCATGCACGCACACAACAAAATGCTTCCACCCTCAGGAGCGGCTGTTTTAGCTGAAGCATGGATTCTCCACCGAGTTTTTCCTTCGAGTTAGGCGGTTTTCATTAAGCCTGCACACACACCCGGGGCAACGGTACTAGCCCCATAGCCATGGTGTGAGTTGAGAGCTGCCTTCTCTCCGGCCTGTCTCTCCCTCGATTTTACGAAACGGAACCCGTCCCCAGGCTCTCACCCACAGTACACCCTAAACTGCTTCCTCCCACACAGAGGTCGTCGGTAGCTAAAGCACGGTTTCTCTTCAGTGTTGTTTCTCCGAGGTAGAACGCTTGCTATTAATGTCCACCATAGCCAAACTGTGGAAAGAGCCAAGATGTCCATCAACAGATGAATGGATAAAGAAGTTTGGTCTATATATATATATATATATATATATATATATATATATATATACACAAAGGAATATTATGCAGCCATCAAAAGGAATGAGATCTTGCCATTTGCAACGACGTGGATGGAACTGGAGGGTATTATGCTGAGCGAAATAAGTCAAACAGAGAAAGACATGTATCATATGACCTCACTGATATGAGGAATTCTTAAACTCAGGAAACAACCTGAGGGTTGCTGGAGTGGGGGGTGCGGTGGGAGGGATGGGGTGACTGGGTGATGGACACTGGGGAGGGTATGTGTTCTGGTAAGCGCTGTGAATTGTGCAAGACTGTTGAATCTCAGATCTGTACCTCTGAAAGAAATAATGCAATATATGTTAAGAAAGAAAAAAAGAAGAAGAAGAATGTAGCAGGAGGGGAAGAATGAAGGGGGAGAAATCGGAGGGGGAGAAGAACCATGAGAGACGATGGACTCTGAAAAACAAACTGAGGGTTCTAGAGGGGAGGGGGGTGGGAGGATGGGTTAGCCTGGTGATGGGTATTGAGGAGGGCACGTTCTGCATGGAGCACTGGGTGTTATGCACAAACAATGAATCATGGAACACTATATCTAAAACTACCGATGTAATGTATGGGGATTAACATAACAATAAAAAAATTTAATAAAAAAAAAAAAAAGAACGCTTGCCATTAGACTTCCATGCAAAAGTGGGGCCGCAGTGCTAGCCTCAGGAAACAAGTGGGGAGTCGTGTTCTGCCTTCTGCCGGGGCCTGAGTCCCACACGGAAAATGGTTGTGGACTCACTTGCAGTGCGCTCACGCATGCACACAGCAAAATGCGTCCACCCTCCGGCATGGCTACTTTAGCCGAAGCAGGAATTCTCTACAGAGTTGTTCCTTTGAGTTAGGTGGTTGGCTTTAGGCCTGCAGGCACACCCGGGGCAAGGGTACCAGCCTCATCAACAAGAGGTGAGTTGAGAGCTGCCTTCCGCTCCGGCCTGTTTCTCACTCCATTTCACGTATGGGACCCTTTCCCCGGGCTCTCAACCACGAGCACTGTCAAATTCCCCTGGCTTCAGGAACGGCAATGTTAACTAAAGCGCAGTAACTCTATAGCATTGATTCTTGGTGTTAGTAGCCTGGTAACTAGGCTTCCAGGCACACAGGGTACAGCAGTGCTAATCTCCTCAAACAAGAGGTGAGTCCACAGCAGCCTTCCTTACAGGCCTGCTTCTCACTCCGAGTTACGTTTAGGTTCCATTTCTCATGCTTTCACAAAAACACACAATAGATGAAGTGCACGCTCAGGAAGGGCGATCTTTGCTGAGGCACGGGTCCTCTGCGCTTTTGTTCCTTTGCGTTGGGTGGATGGCACTTAGGACTACACGCACACACGGGAGAGCCGATCTAGTTTCCCGAAACAAGAGTTGAGTCGATAGCTGCCTCCTGCCCATGCTTATTTCTCCCTCGGAATTCTGCTGGGACTCATTCCCCAGGTTTGCACTCAAGCAGAGTTGAAAATGCTGCCACCCTGTGGAGAGGCGAATGAGCTGAAGCTGGGATTCTTGACCGGCTTCTTTCTGCCAAATCAGTGTGGAGCACTTGGCATTCCTATGCACACACGGAGCGGTAGTGTTAGCTTCAGGTAACAAGAGCTGAGTCGAGAGGTGCCTTCTGGCCCGGACTTCTTCTCCCTCGGTCTCACGTAAGGAACCCGTTCCCCAGGCTCTCACCCACGGTAGCCTGGAAACTGCTTCCTCCCTCAGAGACGTGGATGGTAGCTAAGGCACGGTTTCTCTACCGTGTTGTTTCTCCGAGTTAGAACGCTAGCGATTAGACTTCCATGCGAAAGTGGGGCCGCAGTGCTAGCTTGATGAAACACATGGCGAGTCGTGTTCTGCCTTCTGCTGGGGCCTGAGTCTCACTCGCAAAAAGCTTTGGACTCCCTTGCAGGGCTCTCACGCACGCACACAACAAAACGCTTCCCCACCCTCTGGAGTGGCTGTTTTAGCTGAAGCATGGATTCTCTCCCAAGTTTTTCCTTCGAGTTAGGTGGTTGTCTTTAAGCCTGCACGCACACCCGGGGTAACGGTACTAGCCCCATAGCCATGGTATGAGTGGAGGGCTGCCTTGTGTACCGGCCTGTCTCTCCCCCGATTTTACGAAATGGAACCCGTCCCCAGGCTCTCACCCACAGTACACCCTATACTGCTTCCTCCCACAGAGGTCGACGGTAGCTAAAGCACGGTTTCTCTACCGTGTTGTTTCTCCGAGTTACAACGCTAGCGATTAGACTTCCATGCAAAAGTGGGGCCGCAGTGCTAACTTCATGAAACAAGTGGGGAGGCGTGTCCTCCCTTCTCCCGGGGCCTGAGTCTCACACGGAAAATGGTTTGGGACTCCATTGCACTTCTCTCACGCAGGCACACAGCAAAATGCTTCCAGCCTCAGGAATGCCTATGTTCGCTGAAGCAGGAATTCTCTACAGAGTTGTTCCTTCGACTTAGGTGCTTGGCTTTAGGCCGGCAGGCACACCCGGGGCAACTGCACTAGCCTCGTAAACACGAGGTGAGTTGACAGCTGCCTTCTGCACTGGCCTGTCTCTCCCTCGATTTTACCTATGGAACCTGTCCCCAGGCTCTCACCCACAGTGCAGCGTAAACTGCTTTCTCACACAGAGAGGTCGACGGTAGCTAAAGCACGCTTTCTCTGCACTGTTGTTTCTTCGAGTTTGAACGCTAGCGATGAGACTTCCAGGCAAAAGTGGGGCCGCAGTGCTAGCTTGACGAAACACATGGCGAGTCGTGTTCTGCCTTCTGCTGGGGCCTGAGTCTCACTCGCAAAAAGCTTTGGACTCCCTTGCAGGGCTCTCACGCACGCACACAACAAAATGCTTCCCCACCCTCTGGAGTGGCTGTTTTAGCTGAAGCATGGATTCTCTCCCAAGGTTTTCCTTCGAGTGAGGTGGTTGTCTTTAAGCCTGCACGCACACCCGGGGCAACGGTACTAGCCCCATAACCACGGTGTGAGCGGAGAGCTGCCTTGTGTACCGGCCTGTCCCTCCCCCGATTTTCCGAAATGGAACCCGTCCTCAGGCTCTCACCCACAGTACACCCTAAACCGCTTCCTCCCACACAGAGGTCGACGGTACCTAAAGCACGGGTTCTCTAGTGTTGTTTCTCCGAGTTAGAACGCTAGCGATTAGACTTCCATGCAAAAGTGGGGCCGCAGTGCTAGCTTCATGAAACAAGTGGGGAGTCGTGTTCTGCTTTCCTCCGGGGCCTGAGTCTCACACAGAAAATGGTTTGGGACTCAGCTGCAGGGCGCTCACCCTTGCACACAGCAAAATGCGTCCACCCTCAGGCATGGCTCTTTTAGCCGAAGCAGGAGTTCTCTAAAGAGTTGTTCCCTTGAGTTAGGTGGTTGGCTTTAGGCCTGCAGGCACCCCCGGGGCAAGGGTACTAGCATCAGAAACAAGAGGTGAGTTTAGAGCTCCCTTCCACACCGGCCCGTTTCTCACTCCATTTCACGTATGGGACCCTTTCCCGGTCTCTCCTACAGGAGCACTGTAAAATTCCTCCGACTTCAGGAACGGCAATGTTACCTAAAGGGCAGTAAGTACACACCATGGCTTCGTGGCCTTAGTAGCCTGGTAGGCGAATGAGCTGCAGCTGGGATTCTTTACAGGCTTGTTCCTTCCAAGGCAGTGTTGAGCACGGAGCATTCCAAGCACACATGGAGCAGTAGTGTTAGCTTCAGGTAGCAAGAGCTGAGTCCAGAGGTGCCTTCTGCCCGGAACGGTTTCTCCCTCGGTTTCACGTATGGAAACCGTTCCCCAGGCTCTCACCCACGGTACCCTGTATACTGCTTCCTCCGCCTGGAGGTCGACAGTAACTAAAGCACGATTTCTCTACACTGTTGTTTCTTTGAGTTAGAACGCTAGTGATGAGACTTCCATGCAAAAGTGGGGCCGCAGTGCTAGCTTGATGAAACACAGGGGGAGTCGTGTTCTGCCTTCTGCTGGGGCCTGAGTCTCACTCGCAAAAAGCTTTGGACTCCCTTGCAGGGCTCTCATGCACGCACACAACAAAATGCTTCCACCCTCAGGAGCGGCTGTTTTAGCTGAAGCATGGATTCTCCACCGAGTTTTTCCTTCGAGTTAGGCGGTTTTCATTAAGCCTGCACACACACCCGGGGCAACGGTACTAGCCCCATAGCCATGGTGTGAGTTGAGAGCTGCCTTCTCTCCGGCCTGTCTCTCCCTCGATTTTACGAAACGGAACCCGTCCCCAGGCTCTCACCCACAGTACACCCTAAACTGCTTCCTCCCACACAGAGGTCGTCGGTAGCTAAAGCACGGTTTCTCTTCAGTGTTGTTTCTCCGAGGTAGAACGCTTGCTATTAATGTCCACCATAGCCAAACTGTGGAAAGAGCCAAGATGTCCATCAACAGATGAATGGATAAAGAAGTTTGGTCTATATATATATATATATATATATATATATATATATATATACACAAAGGAATATTATGCAGCCATCAAAAGGAATGAGATCTTGCCATTTGCAACGACGTGGATGGAACTGGAGGGTATTATGCTGAGCGAAATAAGTCAAACAGAGAAAGACATGTATCATATGACCTCACTGATATGAGGAATTCTTAAACTCAGGAAACAACCTGAGGGTTGCTGGAGTGGGGGGTGCGGTGGGAGGGATGGGGTGACTGGGTGATGGACACTGGGGAGGGTATGTGTTCTGGTAAGCGCTGTGAATTGTGCAAGACTGTTGAATCTCAGATCTGTACCTCTGAAAGAAATAATGCAATATATGTTAAGAAAGAAAAAAAGAAGAAGAAGAATGTAGCAGGAGGGGAAGAATGAAGGGGGAGAAATCGGAGGGGGAGAAGAACCATGAGAGACGATGGACTCTGAAAAACAAACTGAGGGTTCTAGAGGGGAGGGGGGTGGGAGGATGGGTTAGCCTGGTGATGGGTATTGAGGAGGGCACGTTCTGCATGGAGCACTGGGTGTTATGCACAAACAATGAATCATGGAACACTATATCTAAAACTACCGATGTAATGTATGGGGATTAACATAACAATAAAAAAATTTAATAAAAAAAAAAAAAAGAACGCTTGCCATTAGACTTCCATGCAAAAGTGGGGCCGCAGTGCTAGCCTCAGGAAACAAGTGGGGAGTCGTGTTCTGCCTTCTGCCGGGGCCTGAGTCCCACACGGAAAATGGTTGTGGACTCACTTGCAGTGCGCTCACGCATGCACACAGCAAAATGCGTCCACCCTCCGGCATGGCTACTTTAGCCGAAGCAGGAATTCTCTACAGAGTTGTTCCTTTGAGTTAGGTGGTTGGCTTTAGGCCTGCAGGCACACCCGGGGCAAGGGTACCAGCCTCATCAACAAGAGGTGAGTTGAGAGCTGCCTTCCGCTCCGGCCTGTTTCTCACTCCATTTCACGTATGGGACCCTTTCCCCGGGCTCTCAACCACGAGCACTGTCAAATTCCCCTGGCTTCAGGAACGGCAATGTTAACTAAAGCGCAGTAACTCTATAGCATTGATTCTTGGTGTTAGTAGCCTGGTAACTAGGCATCCAGGCACACAGGGTACAGCAGTGCTAATCTCCTCAAACAAGAGGTGAGTCCACAGCAGCCTTCCTTACAGGCCTGCTTCTCACTCCGAGTTACGTTTAGGTTCCATTTCTCATGCTTTCACAAAAACACACAATAGATGAAGTGCACGCTCAGGAAGGGCGATCTTTGCTGAGGCACGGGTCCTCTGCGCTTTTGTTCCTTTGCGTTGGGTGGATGGCACTTAGGACTACACGCACACACGGGAGAGCCGATCTAGTTTCCCGAAACAAGAGTTGAGTCGATAGCTGCCTCCTGCCCATGCTTATTTCTCCCTCGGAATTCTGCTGGGACTCATTCCCCAGGTTTGCACTCAAGCAGAGTTGAAAATGCTGCCACCCTGTGGAGAGGCGAATGAGCTGAAGCTGGGATTCTTGACCGGCTTCTTTCTGCCAAATCAGTGTGGAGCACTTGGCATTCCTATGCACACACGGAGCGGTAGTGTTAGCTTCAGGTAACAAGAGCTGAGTCGAGAGGTGCCTTCTGGCCCGGACTTCTTCTCCCTCGGTCTCACGTAAGGAACCCGTTCCCCAGGCTCTCACCCACGGTAGCCTGGAAACTGCTTCCTCCCTCAGAGACGTGGATGGTAGCTAAAGCACGGTTTCTCTACCGTGTTGTTTCTCCGAGTTAGAACGCTAGCGATTAGACTTCCATGCGAAAGTGGGGCCGCAGTGCTAGCTTGATGAAACACATGGCGAGTCGTGTTCTGCCTTCTGCTGGGGCCTGAGTCTCACTCGCAAAAAGCTTTGGACTCCCTTGCAGGGCTCTCACGCACGCACACAACAAAACGCTTCCCCACCCTCTGGAGTGGCTGTTTTAGCTGAAGCATGGATTCTCTCCCAAGTTTTTCCTTCGAGTTAGGTGGTTGTCTTTAAGCCTGCACGCACACCCGGGGTAACGGTACTAGCCCCATAGCCATGGTATGAGTGGAGGGCTGCCTTGTGTACCGGCCTGTCTCTCCCCCGATTTTACGAAATGGAACCCGTCCCCAGGCTCTCACCCACAGTACACCCTATACTGCTTCCTCCCACAGAGGTCGACGGTAGCTAAAGCACGGTTTCTCTACCGTGTTGTTTCTCCGAGTTACAACGCTAGCGATTAGACTTCCATGCAAAAGTGGGGCCGCAGTGCTAACTTCATGAAACAAGTGGGGAGGCGTGTCCTCCCTTCTCCCGGGGCCTGAGTCTCACACGGAAAATGGTTTGGGACTCCATTGCACTTCTCTCACGCAGGCACACAGCAAAATGCTTCCAGCCTCAGGAATGCCTATGTTCGCTGAAGCAGGAATTCTCTACAGAGTTGTTCCTTCGACTTAGGTGCTTGGCTTTAGGCCGGCAGGCACACCCGGGGCAACTGCACTAGCCTCGTAAACACGAGGTGAGTTGACAGCTGCCTTCTGCACTGGCCTGTCTCTCCCTCGATTTTACCTATGGAACCTGTCCCCAGGCTCTCACCCACAGTGCAGCGTAAACTGCTTTCTCACACAGAGAGGTCGACGGTAGCTAAAGCACGCTTTCTCTGCACTGTTGTTTCTTCGAGTTTGAACGCTAGCGATGAGACTTCCAGGCAAAAGTGGGGCCGCAGTGCTAGCTTGACGAAACACATGGCGAGTCGTGTTCTGCCTTCTGCTGGGGCCTGAGTCTCACTCGCAAAAAGCTTTGGACTCCCTTGCAGGGCTCTCACGCACGCACACAACAAAATGCTTCCCCACCCTCTGGAGTGGCTGTTTTAGCTGAAGCATGGATTCTCTCCCAAGGTTTTCCTTCGAGTGAGGTGGTTGTCTTTAAGCCTGCACGCACACCCGGGGCAACGGTACTAGCCCCATAACCACGGTGTGAGCGGAGAGCTGCCTTGTGTACCGGCCTGTCCCTCCCCCGATTTTCCGAAATGGAACCCGTCCTCAGGCTCTCACCCACAGTACACCCTAAACCGCTTCCTCCCACACAGAGGTCGACGGTACCTAAAGCACGGGTTCTCTAGTGTTGTTTCTCCGAGTTAGAACGCTAGCGATTAGACTTCCATGCAAAAGTGGGGCCGCAGTGCTAGCTTCATGAAACAAGTGGGGAGTCGTGTTCTGCTTTCCTCCGGGGCCTGAGTCTCACACAGAAAATGGTTTGGGACTCAGCTGCAGGGCGCTCACCCTTGCACACAGCAAAATGCGTCCACCCTCAGGCATGGCTCTTTTAGCCGAAGCAGGAGTTCTCTAAAGAGTTGTTCCCTTGAGTTAGGTGGTTGGCTTTAGGCCTGCAGGCACCCCCGGGGCAAGGGTACTAGCATCAGAAACAAGAGGTGAGTTTAGAGCTCCCTTCCACACCGGCCCATTTCTCACTCCATTTCACGTATGGGACCCTTTCCCGGTCTCTCCTACAGGAGCACTGTAAAATTCCTCCGACTTCAGGAACGGCAATGTTACCTAAAGGGCAGTAAGTACACACCATGGCTTCGTGGCCTTAGTAGCCTGGTAGGCGAATGAGCTGCAGCTGGGATTCTTTACAGGCTTGTTCCTTCCAAGGCAGTGTTGAGCACGGAGCATTCCAAGCACACATGGAGCAGTAGTGTTAGCTTCAGGTAGCAAGAGCTGAGTCCAGAGGTGCCTTCTGCCCGGAACGGTTTCTCCCTCGGTTTCACGTATGGAAACCGTTCCCCAGGCTCTCACCCACGGTACCCTGTATACTGCTTCCTCCGCCTGGAGGTCGACAGTAACTAAAGCACGATTTCTCTACACTGTTGTTTCTTTGAGTTAGAACGCTAGTGATGAGACTTCCATGCAAAAGTGGGGCCGCAGTGCTAGCTTGATGAAACACAGGGGGAGTCGTGTTCTGCCTTCTGCTGGGGCCTGAGTCTCACTCGCAAAAAGCTTTGGACTCCCTTGCAGGGCTCTCATGCACGCACACAACAAAATGCTTCCACCCTCAGGAGCGGCTGTTTTAGCTGAAGCATGGATTCTCCACCGAGTTTTTCCTTCGAGTTAGGCGGTTTTCATTAAGCCTGCACACACACCCGGGGCAACGGTACTAGCCCCATAGCCATGGTGTGAGTTGAGAGCTGCCTTCTCTCCGGCCTGTCTCTCCCTCGATTTTACGAAACGGAACCCGTCCCCAGGCTCTCACCCACAGTACACCCTAAACTGCTTCCTCCCACACAGAGGTCGTCGGTAGCTAAAGCACGGTTTCTCTTCAGTGTTGTTTCTCCGAGGTAGAACGCTTGCTATTAATGTCCACCATAGCCAAACTGTGGAAAGAGCCAAGATGTCCATCAACAGATGAATGGATAAAGAAGTTTGGTCTATATATATATATATATATATATATATATATATATATACACAAAGGAATATTATGCAGCCATCAAAAGGAATGAGATCTTGCCATTTGCAACGACGTGGATGGAACTGGAGGGTATTATGCTGAGCGAAATAAGTCAAACAGAGAAAGACATGTATCATATGACCTCACTGATATGAGGAATTCTTAAACTCAGGAAACAACCTGAGGGTTGCTGGAGTGGGGGGTGCGGTGGGAGGGATGGGGTGACTGGGTGATGGACACTGGGGAGGGTATGTGTTCTGGTAAGCGCTGTGAATTGTGCAAGACTGTTGAATCTCAGATCTGTACCTCTGAAAGAAATAATGCAATATATGTTAAGAAAGAAAAAAAGAAGAAGAAGAATGTAGCAGGAGGGGAAGAATGAAGGGGGAGAAATCGGAGGGGGAGAAGAACCATGAGAGACGATGGACTCTGAAAAACAAACTGAGGGTTCTAGAGGGGAGGGGGGTGGGAGGATGGGTTAGCCTGGTGATGGGTATTGAGGAGGGCACGTTCTGCATGGAGCACTGGGTGTTATGCACAAACAATGAATCATGGAACACTATATCTAAAACTACCGATGTAATGTATGGGGATTAACATAACAATAAAAAAATTTAATAAAAAAAAAAAAAAGAACGCTTGCCATTAGACTTCCATGCAAAAGTGGGGCCGCAGTGCTAGCCTCAGGAAACAAGTGGGGAGTCGTGTTCTGCCTTCTGCCGGGGCCTGAGTCCCACACGGAAAATGGTTGTGGACTCACTTGCAGTGCGCTCACGCATGCACACAGCAAAATGCGTCCACCCTCCGGCATGGCTACTTTAGCCGAAGCAGGAATTCTCTACAGAGTTGTTCCTTTGAGTTAGGTGGTTGGCTTTAGGCCTGCAGGCACACCCGGGGCAAGGGTACCAGCCTCATCAACAAGAGGTGAGTTGAGAGCTGCCTTCCGCTCCGGCCTGTTTCTCACTCCATTTCACGTATGGGACCCTTTCCCCGGGCTCTCAACCACGAGCACTGTCAAATTCCCCTGGCTTCAGGAACGGCAATGTTAACTAAAGCGCAGTAACTCTATAGCATTGATTCTTGGTGTTAGTAGCCTGGTAACTAGGCATCCAGGCACACAGGGTACAGCAGTGCTAATCTCCTCAAACAAGAGGTGAGTCCACAGCAGCCTTCCTTACAGGCCTGCTTCTCACTCCGAGTTACGTTTAGGTTCCATTTCTCATGCTTTCACAAAAACACACAATAGATGAAGTGCACGCTCAGGAAGGGCGATCTTTGCTGAGGCACGGGTCCTCTGCGCTTTTGTTCCTTTGCGTTGGGTGGATGGCACTTAGGACTACACGCACACACGGGAGAGCCGATCTAGTTTCCCGAAACAAGAGTTGAGTCGATAGCTGCCTCCTGCCCATGCTTATTTCTCCCTCGGAATTCTGCTGGGACTCATTCCCCAGGTTTGCACTCAAGCAGAGTTGAAAATGCTGCCACCCTGTGGAGAGGCGAATGAGCTGAAGCTGGGATTCTTGACCGGCTTCTTTCTGCCAAATCAGTGTGGAGCACTTGGCATTCCTATGCACACACGGAGCGGTAGTGTTAGCTTCAGGTAACAAGAGCTGAGTCGAGAGGTGCCTTCTGGCCCGGACTTCTTCTCCCTCGGTCTCACGTAAGGAACCCGTTCCCCAGGCTCTCACCCACGGTAGCCTGGAAACTGCTTCCTCCCTCAGAGACGTGGATGGTAGCTAAGGCACGGTTTCTCTACCGTGTTGTTTCTCCGAGTTAGAACGCTAGCGATTAGACTTCCATGCGAAAGTGGGGCCGCAGTGCTAGCTTGATGAAACACATGGCGAGTCGTGTTCTGCCTTCTGCTGGGGCCTGAGTCTCACTCGCAAAAAGCTTTGGACTCCCTTGCAGGGCTCTCACGCACGCACACAACAAAACGCTTCCCCACCCTCTGGAGTGGCTGTTTTAGCTGAAGCATGGATTCTCTCCCAAGTTTTTCCTTCGAGTTAGGTGGTTGTCTTTAAGCCTGCACGCACACCCGGGGTAACGGTACTAGCCCCATAGCCATGGTATGAGTGGAGGGCTGCCTTGTGTACCGGCCTGTCTCTCCCCCGATTTTACGAAATGGAACCCGTCCCCAGGCTCTCACCCACAGTACACCCTATACTGCTTCCTCCCACAGAGGTCGACGGTAGCTAAAGCACGGTTTCTCTACCGTGTTGTTTCTCCGAGTTACAACGCTAGCGATTAGACTTCCATGCAAAAGTGGGGCCGCAGTGCTAACTTCATGAAACAAGTGGGGAGGCGTGTCCTCCCTTCTCCCGGGGCCTGAGTCTCACACGGAAAATGGTTTGGGACTCCATTGCACTTCTCTCACGCAGGCACACAGCAAAATGCTTCCAGCCTCAGGAATGCCTATGTTCGCTGAAGCAGGAATTCTCTACAGAGTTGTTCCTTCGACTTAGGTGCTTGGCTTTAGGCCGGCAGGCACACCCGGGGCAACTGCACTAGCCTCGTAAACACGAGGTGAGTTGACAGCTGCCTTCTGCACTGGCCTGTCTCTCCCTCGATTTTACCTATGGAACCTGTCCCCAGGCTCTCACCCACAGTGCAGCGTAAACTGCTTTCTCACACAGAGAGGTCGACGGTAGCTAAAGCACGCTTTCTCTGCACTGTTGTTTCTTCGAGTTTGAACGCTAGCGATGAGACTTCCAGGCAAAAGTGGGGCCGCAGTGCTAGCTTGACGAAACACATGGCGAGTCGTGTTCTGCCTTCTGCTGGGGCCTGAGTCTCACTCGCAAAAAGCTTTGGACTCCCTTGCAGGGCTCACACGCACGCACACAACAAAATGCTTCCCCACCCTCTGGAGTGGCTGTTTTAGCTGAAGCATGGATTCTCTCCCAAGGTTTTCCTTCGAGTGAGGTGGTTGTCTTTAAGCCTGCACGCACACCCGGGGCAACGGTACTAGCCCCATAACCACGGTGTGAGCGGAGAGCTGCCTTGTGTACCGGCCTGTCCCTCCCCCGATTTTCCGAAATGGAACCCGTCCTCAGGCTCTCACCCACAGTACACCCTAAACCGCTTCCTCCCACACAGAGGTCGACGGTACCTAAAGCACGGGTTCTCTAGTGTTGTTTCTCCGAGTTAGAACGCTAGCGATTAGACTTCCATGCAAAAGTGGGGCCGCAGTGCTAGCTTCATGAAACAAGTGGGGAGTCGTGTTCTGCTTTCCTCCGGGGCCTGAGTCTCACACAGAAAATGGTTTGGGACTCAGCTGCAGGGCGCTCACCCTTGCACACAGCAAAATGCGTCCACCCTCAGGCATGGCTCTTTTAGCCGAAGCAGGAGTTCTCTAAAGAGTTGTTCCCTTGAGTTAGGTGGTTGGCTTTAGGCCTGCAGGCACCCCCGGGGCAAGGGTACTAGCATCAGAAACAAGAGGTGAGTTTAGAGCTCCCTTCCACACCGGCCCGTTTCTCACTCCATTTCACGTATGGGACCCTTTCCCGGTCTCTCCTACAGGAGCACTGTAAAATTCCTCCGACTTCAGGAACGGCAATGTTACCTAAAGGGCAGTAAGTACACACCATGGCTTCGTGGCCTTAGTAGCCTGGTAGGCGAATGAGCTGCAGCTGGGATTCTTTACAGGCTTGTTCCTTCCAAGGCAGTGTTGAGCACGGAGCATTCCAAGCACACATGGAGCAGTAGTGTTAGCTTCAGGTAGCAAGAGCTGAGTCCAGAGGTGCCTTCTGCCCGGAACGGTTTCTCCCTCGGTTTCACGTATGGAAACCGTTCCCCAGGCTCTCACCCACGGTACCCTGTATACTGCTTCCTCCGCCTGGAGGTCGACAGTAACTAAAGCACGATTTCTCTACACTGTTGTTTCTTTGAGTTAGAACGCTAGTGATGAGACTTCCATGCAAAAGTGGGGCCGCAGTGCTAGCTTGATGAAACACAGGGGGAGTCGTGTTCTGCCTTCTGCTGGGGCCTGAGTCTCACTCGCAAAAAGCTTTGGACTCCCTTGCAGGGCTCTCATGCACGCACACAACAAAATGCTTCCACCCTCAGGAGCGGCTGTTTTAGCTGAAGCATGGATTCTCCACCGAGTTTTTCCTTCGAGTTAGGCGGTTTTCATTAAGCCTGCACACACACCCGGGGCAACGGTACTAGCCCCATAGCCATGGTGTGAGTTGAGAGCTGCCTTCTCTCCGGCCTGTCTCTCCCTCGATTTTACGAAACGGAACCCGTCCCCAGGCTCTCACCCACAGTACACCCTAAACTGCTTCCTCCCACACAGAGGTCGTCGGTAGCTAAAGCACGGTTTCTCTTCAGTGTTGTTTCTCCGAGGTAGAACGCTTGCTATTAATGTCCACCATAGCCAAACTGTGGAAAGAGCCAAGATGTCCATCAACAGATGAATGGATAAAGAAGTTTGGTCTATATATATATATATATATATATATATATATATATATATATATATAGATATACACAAAGGAATATTATGCAGCCATCAAAAGGAATGAGATCTTGCCATTTGCAACGACGTGGATGGAACTGGAGGGTATTATGCTGAGCGAAATAAGTCAAACAGAGAAAGACATGTATCATATGACCTCACTGATATGAGGAATTCTTAAACTCAGGAAACAACCTGAGGGTTGCTGGAGTGGGGGGTGCGGTGGGAGGGATGGGGTGACTGGGTGATGGACACTGGGGAGGGTATGTGTTCTGGTAAGCGCTGTGAATTGTGCAAGACTGTTGAATCTCAGATCTGTACCTCTGAAAGAAATAATGCAATATATGTTAAGAAAGAAAAAAAGAAGAAGAAGAATGTAGCAGGAGGGGAAGAATGAAGGGGGAGAAATCGGAGGGGGAGAAGAACCATGAGAGACGATGGACTCTGAAAAACAAACTGAGGGTTCTAGAGGGGAGGGGGGTGGGAGGATGGGTTAGCCTGGTGATGGGTATTGAGGAGGGCACGTTCTGCATGGAGCACTGGGTGTTATGCACAAACAATGAATCATGGAACACTATATCTAAAACTACCGATGTAATGTATGGGGATTAACATAACAATAAAAAAATTTAATAAAAAAAAAAAAAAGAACGCTTGCCATTAGACTTCCATGCAAAAGTGGGGCCGCAGTGCTAGCCTCAGGAAACAAGTGGGGAGTCGTGTTCTGCCTTCTGCCGGGGCCTGAGTCCCACACGGAAAATGGTTGTGGACTCACTTGCAGTGCGCTCACGCATGCACACAGCAAAATGCGTCCACCCTCCGGCATGGCTACTTTAGCCGAAGCAGGAATTCTCTACAGAGTTGTTCCTTTGAGTTAGGTGGTTGGCTTTAGGCCTGCAGGCACACCCGGGGCAAGGGTACCAGCCTCATCAACAAGAGGTGAGTTGAGAGCTGCCTTCCGCTCCGGCCTGTTTCTCACTCCATTTCACGTATGGGACCCTTTCCCCGGGCTCTCAACCACGAGCACTGTCAAATTCCCCTGGCTTCAGGAACGGCAATGTTAACTAAAGCGCAGTAACTCTATAGCATTGATTCTTGGTGTTAGTAGCCTGGTAACTAGGCATCCAGGCACACAGGGTACAGCAGTGCTAATCTCCTCAAACAAGAGGTGAGTCCACAGCAGCCTTCCTTACAGGCCTGCTTCTCACTCCGAGTTACGTTTAGGTTCCATTTCTCATGCTTTCACAAAAACACACAATAGATGAAGTGCACGCTCAGGAAGGGCGATCTTTGCTGAGGCACGGGTCCTCTGCGCTTTTGTTCCTTTGCGTTGGGTGGATGGCACTTAGGACTACACGCACACACGGGAGAGCCGATCTAGTTTCCCGAAACAAGAGTTGAGTCGATAGCTGCCTCCTGCCCATGCTTATTTCTCCCTCGGAATTCTGCTGGGACTCATTCCCCAGGTTTGCACTCAAGCAGAGTTGAAAATGCTGCCACCCTGTGGAGAGGCGAATGAGCTGAAGCTGGGATTCTTGACCGGCTTCTTTCTGCCAAATCAGTGTGGAGCACTTGGCATTCCTATGCACACACGGAGCGGTAGTGTTAGCTTCAGGTAACAAGAGCTGAGTCGAGAGGTGCCTTCTGGCCCGGACTTCTTCTCCCTCGGTCTCACGTAAGGAACCCGTTCCCCAGGCTCTCACCCACGGTAGCCTGGAAACTGCTTCCTCCCTCAGAGACGTGGATGGTAGCTAAGGCACGGTTTCTCTACCGTGTTGTTTCTCCGAGTTAGAACGCTAGCGATTAGACTTCCATGCGAAAGTGGGGCCGCAGTGCTAGCTTGATGAAACACATGGCGAGTCGTGTTCTGCCTTCTGCTGGGGCCTGAGTCTCACTCGCAAAAAGCTTTGGACTCCCTTGCAGGGCTCTCACGCACGCACACAACAAAACGCTTCCCCACCCTCTGGAGTGGCTGTTTTAGCTGAAGCATGGATTCTCTCCCAAGTTTTTCCTTCGAGTTAGGTGGTTGTCTTTAAGCCTGCACGCACACCCGGGGTAACGGTACTAGCCCCATAGCCATGGTATGAGTGGAGGGCTGCCTTGTGTACCGGCCTGTCTCTCCCCCGATTTTACGAAATGGAACCCGTCCCCAGGCTCTCACCCACAGTACACCCTATACTGCTTCCTCCCACAGAGGTCGACGGTAGCTAAAGCACGGTTTCTCTACCGTGTTGTTTCTCCGAGTTACAACGCTAGCGATTAGACTTCCATGCAAAAGTGGGGCCGCAGTGCTAACTTCATGAAACAAGTGGGGAGGCGTGTCCTCCCTTCTCCCGGGGCCTGAGTCTCACACGGAAAATGGTTTGGGACTCCATTGCACTTCTCTCACGCAGGCACACAGCAAAATGCTTCCAGCCTCAGGAATGCCTATGTTCGCTGAAGCAGGAATTCTCTACAGAGTTGTTCCTTCGACTTAGGTGCTTGGCTTTAGGCCGGCAGGCACACCCGGGGCAACTGCACTAGCCTCGTAAACACGAGGTGAGTTGACAGCTGCCTTCTGCACTGGCCTGTCTCTCCCTCGATTTTACCTATGGAACCTGTCCCCAGGCTCTCACCCACAGTGCAGCGTAAACTGCTTTCTCACACAGAGAGGTCGACGGTAGCTAAAGCACGCTTTCTCTGCACTGTTGTTTCTTCGAGTTTGAACGCTAGCGATGAGACTTCCAGGCAAAAGTGGGGCCGCAGTGCTAGCTTGACGAAACACATGGCGAGTCGTGTTCTGCCTTCTGCTGGGGCCTGAGTCTCACTCGCAAAAAGCTTTGGACTCCCTTGCAGGGCTCACACGCACGCACACAACAAAATGCTTCCCCACCCTCTGGAGTGGCTGTTTTAGCTGAAGCATGGATTCTCTCCCAAGGTTTTCCTTCGAGTGAGGTGGTTGTCTTTAAGCCTGCACGCACACCCGGGGCAACGGTACTAGCCCCATAACCACGGTGTGAGCGGAGAGCTGCCTTGTGTACCGGCCTGTCCCTCCCCCGATTTTCCGAAATGGAACCCGTCCTCAGGCTCTCACCCACAGTACACCCTAAACCGCTTCCTCCCACACAGAGGTCGACGGTACCTAAAGCACGGGTTCTCTAGTGTTGTTTCTCCGAGTTAGAACGCTAGCGATTAGACTTCCATGCAAAAGTGGGGCCGCAGTGCTAGCTTCATGAAACAAGTGGGGAGTCGTGTTCTGCTTTCCTCCGGGGCCTGAGTCTCACACAGAAAATGGTTTGGGACTCAGCTGCAGGGCGCTCACCCTTGCACACAGCAAAATGCGTCCACCCTCAGGCATGGCTCTTTTAGCCGAAGCAGGAGTTCTCTAAAGAGTTGTTCCCTTGAGTTAGGTGGTTGGCTTTAGGCCTGCAGGCACCCCCGGGGCAAGGGTACTAGCATCAGAAACAAGAGGTGAGTTTAGAGCTCCCTTCCACACCGGCCCGTTTCTCACTCCATTTCACGTATGGGACCCTTTCCCGGTCTCTCCTACAGGAGCACTGTAAAATTCCTCCGACTTCAGGAACGGCAATGTTACCTAAAGGGCAGTAAGTACACACCATGGCTTCGTGGCCTTAGTAGCCTGGTAGGCGAATGAGCTGCAGCTGGGATTCTTTACAGGCTTGTTCCTTCCAAGGCAGTGTTGAGCACGGAGCATTCCAAGCACACATGGAGCAGTAGTGTTAGCTTCAGGTAGCAAGAGCTGAGTCCAGAGGTGCCTTCTGCCCGGAACGGTTTCTCCCTCGGTTTCACGTATGGAAACCGTTCCCCAGGCTCTCACCCACGGTACCCTGTATACTGCTTCCTCCGCCTGGAGGTCGACAGTAACTAAAGCACGATTTCTCTACACTGTTGTTTCTTTGAGTTAGAACGCTAGTGATGAGACTTCCATGCAAAAGTGGGGCCGCAGTGCTAGCTTGATGAAACACAGGGGGAGTCGTGTTCTGCCTTCTGCTGGGGCCTGAGTCTCACTCGCAAAAAGCTTTGGACTCCCTTGCAGGGCTCTCATGCACGCACACAACAAAATGCTTCCACCCTCAGGAGCGGCTGTTTTAGCTGAAGCATGGATTCTCCACCGAGTTTTTCCTTCGAGTTAGGCGGTTTTCATTAAGCCTGCACACACACCCGGGGCAACGGTACTAGCCCCATAGCCATGGTGTGAGTTGAGAGCTGCCTTCTCTCCGGCCTGTCTCTCCCTCGATTTTACGAAACGGAACCCGTCCCCAGGCTCTCACCCACAGTACACCCTAAACTGCTTCCTCCCACACAGAGGTCGTCGGTAGCTAAAGCACGGTTTCTCTTCAGTGTTGTTTCTCCGAGGTAGAACGCTTGCTATTAATGTCCACCATAGCCAAACTGTGGAAAGAGCCAAGATGTCCATCAACAGATGAATGGATAAAGAAGTTTGGTCTATATATATATATATATATATATATATATATATATATATATATATATATATATAGATATACACAAAGGAATATTATGCAGCCATCAAAAGGAATGAGATCTTGCCATTTGCAACGACGTGGATGGAACTGGAGGGTATTATGCTGAGCGAAATAAGTCAAACAGAGAAAGACATGTATCATATGACCTCACTGATATGAGGAATTCTTAAACTCAGGAAACAACCTGAGGGTTGCTGGAGTGGGGGGTGCGGTGGGAGGGATGGGGTGACTGGGTGATGGACACTGGGGAGGGTATGTGTTCTGGTAAGCGCTGTGAATTGTGCAAGACTGTTGAATCTCAGATCTGTACCTCTGAAAGAAATAATGCAATATATGTTAAGAAAGAAAAAAAGAAGAAGAAGAATGTAGCAGGAGGGGAAGAATGAAGGGGGAGAAATCGGAGGGGGAGAAGAACCATGAGAGACGATGGACTCTGAAAAACAAACTGAGGGTTCTAGAGGGGAGGGGGGTGGGAGGATGGGTTAGCCTGGTGATGGGTATTGAGGAGGGCACGTTCTGCATGGAGCACTGGGTGTTATGCACAAACAATGAATCATGGAACACTATATCTAAAACTACCGATGTAATGTATGGGGATTAACATAACAATAAAAAAATTTAATAAAAAAAAAAAAAAGAACGCTTGCCATTAGACTTCCATGCAAAAGTGGGGCCGCAGTGCTAGCCTCAGGAAACAAGTGGGGAGTCGTGTTCTGCCTTCTGCCGGGGCCTGAGTCCCACACGGAAAATGGTTGTGGACTCACTTGCAGTGCGCTCACGCATGCACACAGCAAAATGCGTCCACCCTCCGGCATGGCTACTTTAGCCGAAGCAGGAATTCTCTACAGAGTTGTTCCTTTGAGTTAGGTGGTTGGCTTTAGGCCTGCAGGCACACCCGGGGCAAGGGTACCAGCCTCATCAACAAGAGGTGAGTTGAGAGCTGCCTTCCGCTCCGGCCTGTTTCTCACTCCATTTCACGTATGGGACCCTTTCCCCGGGCTCTCAACCACGAGCACTGTCAAATTCCCCTGGCTTCAGGAACGGCAATGTTAACTAAAGCGCAGTAACTCTATAGCATTGATTCTTGGTGTTAGTAGCCTGGTAACTAGGCATCCAGGCACACAGGGTACAGCAGTGCTAATCTCCTCAAACAAGAGGTGAGTCCACAGCAGCCTTCCTTACAGGCCTGCTTCTCACTCCGAGTTACGTTTAGGTTCCATTTCTCATGCTTTCACAAAAACACACAATAGATGAAGTGCACGCTCAGGAAGGGCGATCTTTGCTGAGGCACGGGTCCTCTGCGCTTTTGTTCCTTTGCGTTGGGTGGATGGCACTTAGGACTACACGCACACACGGGAGAGCCGATCTAGTTTCCCGAAACAAGAGTTGAGTCGATAGCTGCCTCCTGCCCATGCTTATTTCTCCCTCGGAATTCTGCTGGGACTCATTCCCCAGGTTTGCACTCAAGCAGAGTTGAAAATGCTGCCACCCTGTGGAGAGGCGAATGAGCTGAAGCTGGGATTCTTGACCGGCTTCTTTCTGCCAAATCAGTGTGGAGCACTTGGCATTCCTATGCACACACGGAGCGGTAGTGTTAGCTTCAGGTAACAAGAGCTGAGTCGAGAGGTGCCTTCTGGCCCGGACTTCTTCTCCCTCGGTCTCACGTAAGGAACCCGTTCCCCAGGCTCTCACCCACGGTAGCCTGGAAACTGCTTCCTCCCTCAGAGACGTGGATGGTAGCTAAGGCACGGTTTCTCTACCGTGTTGTTTCTCCGAGTTAGAACGCTAGCGATTAGACTTCCATGCGAAAGTGGGGCCGCAGTGCTAGCTTGATGAAACACATGGCGAGTCGTGTTCTGCCTTCTGCTGGGGCCTGAGTCTCACTCGCAAAAAGCTTTGGACTCCCTTGCAGGGCTCTCACGCACGCACACAACAAAACGCTTCCCCACCCTCTGGAGTGGCTGTTTTAGCTGAAGCATGGATTCTCTCCCAAGTTTTTCCTTCGAGTTAGGTGGTTGTCTTTAAGCCTGCACGCACACCCGGGGTAACGGTACTAGCCCCATAGCCATGGTATGAGTGGAGGGCTGCCTTGTGTACCGGCCTGTCTCTCCCCCGATTTTACGAAATGGAACCCGTCCCCAGGCTCTCACCCACAGTACACCCTATACTGCTTCCTCCCACAGAGGTCGACGGTAGCTAAAGCACGGTTTCTCTACCGTGTTGTTTCTCCGAGTTACAACGCTAGCGATTAGACTTCCATGCAAAAGTGGGGCCGCAGTGCTAACTTCATGAAACAAGTGGGGAGGCGTGTCCTCCCTTCTCCCGGGGCCTGAGTCTCACACGGAAAATGGTTTGGGACTCCATTGCACTTCTCTCACGCAGGCACACAGCAAAATGCTTCCAGCCTCAGGAATGCCTATGTTCGCTGAAGCAGGAATTCTCTACAGAGTTGTTCCTTCGACTTAGGTGCTTGGCTTTAGGCCGGCAGGCACACCCGGGGCAACTGCACTAGCCTCGTAAACACGAGGTGAGTTGACAGCTGCCTTCTGCACTGGCCTGTCTCTCCCTCGATTTTACCTATGGAACCTGTCCCCAGGCTCTCACCCACAGTGCAGCGTAAACTGCTTTCTCACACAGAGAGGTCGACGGTAGCTAAAGCACGCTTTCTCTGCACTGTTGTTTCTTCGAGTTTGAACGCTAGCGATGAGACTTCCAGGCAAAAGTGGGGCCGCAGTGCTAGCTTGACGAAACACATGGCGAGTCGTGTTCTGCCTTCTGCTGGGGCCTGAGTCTCACTCGCAAAAAGCTTTGGACTCCCTTGCAGGGCTCACACGCACGCACACAACAAAATGCTTCCCCACCCTCTGGAGTGGCTGTTTTAGCTGAAGCATGGATTCTCTCCCAAGGTTTTCCTTCGAGTGAGGTGGTTGTCTTTAAGCCTGCACGCACACCCGGGGCAACGGTACTAGCCCCATAACCACGGTGTGAGCGGAGAGCTGCCTTGTGTACCGGCCTGTCCCTCCCCCGATTTTCCGAAATGGAACCCGTCCTCAGGCTCTCACCCACAGTACACCCTAAACCGCTTCCTCCCACACAGAGGTCGACGGTACCTAAAGCACGGGTTCTCTAGTGTTGTTTCTCCGAGTTAGAACGCTAGCGATTAGACTTCCATGCAAAAGTGGGGCCGCAGTGCTAGCTTCATGAAACAAGTGGGGAGTCGTGTTCTGCTTTCCTCCGGGGCCTGAGTCTCACACAGAAAATGGTTTGGGACTCAGCTGCAGGGCGCTCACCCTTGCACACAGCAAAATGCGTCCACCCTCAGGCATGGCTCTTTTAGCCGAAGCAGGAGTTCTCTAAAGAGTTGTTCCCTTGAGTTAGGTGGTTGGCTTTAGGCCTGCAGGCACCCCCGGGGCAAGGGTACTAGCATCAGAAACAAGAGGTGAGTTTAGAGCTCCCTTCCACACCGGCCCGTTTCTCACTCCATTTCACGTATGGGACCCTTTCCCGGTCTCTCCTACAGGAGCACTGTAAAATTCCTCCGACTTCAGGAACGGCAATGTTACCTAAAGGGCAGTAAGTACACACCATGGCTTCGTGGCCTTAGTAGCCTGGTAGGCGAATGAGCTGCAGCTGGGATTCTTTACAGGCTTGTTCCTTCCAAGGCAGTGTTGAGCACGGAGCATTCCAAGCACACATGGAGCAGTAGTGTTAGCTTCAGGTAGCAAGAGCTGAGTCCAGAGGTGCCTTCTGCCCGGAACGGTTTCTCCCTCGGTTTCACGTATGGAAACCGTTCCCCAGGCTCTCACCCACGGTACCCTGTATACTGCTTCCTCCGCCTGGAGGTCGACAGTAACTAAAGCACGATTTCTCTACACTGTTGTTTCTTTGAGTTAGAACGCTAGTGATGAGACTTCCATGCAAAAGTGGGGCCGCAGTGCTAGCTTGATGAAACACAGGGGGAGTCGTGTTCTGCCTTCTGCTGGGGCCTGAGTCTCACTCGCAAAAAGCTTTGGACTCCCTTGCAGGGCTCTCATGCACGCACACAACAAAATGCTTCCACCCTCAGGAGCGGCTGTTTTAGCTGAAGCATGGATTCTCCACCGAGTTTTTCCTTCGAGTTAGGCGGTTTTCATTAAGCCTGCACACACACCCGGGGCAACGGTACTAGCCCCATAGCCATGGTGTGAGTTGAGAGCTGCCTTCTCTCCGGCCTGTCTCTCCCTCGATTTTACGAAACGGAACCCGTCCCCAGGCTCTCACCCACAGTACACCCTAAACTGCTTCCTCCCACACAGAGGTCGTCGGTAGCTAAAGCACGGTTTCTCTTCAGTGTTGTTTCTCCGAGGTAGAACGCTTGCTATTAATGTCCACCATAGCCAAACTGTGGAAAGAGCCAAGATGTCCATCAACAGATGAATGGATAAAGAAGTTTGGTCTATATATATATATATATATATATATATATATATATATATATATATATATATAGATATACACAAAGGAATATTATGCAGCCATCAAAAGGAATGAGATCTTGCCATTTGCAACGACGTGGATGGAACTGGAGGGTATTATGCTGAGCGAAATAAGTCAAACAGAGAAAGACATGTATCATATGACCTCACTGATATGAGGAATTCTTAAACTCAGGAAACAACCTGAGGGTTGCTGGAGTGGGGGGTGCGGTGGGAGGGATGGGGTGACTGGGTGATGGACACTGGAGAGGGTATGTGTTCTGGTAAGCGCTGTGAATTGTGCAAGACTGTTGAATCTCAGATCTGTACCTCTGAAAGAAATAATGCAATATATGTTAAGAAAGAAAAAAAGAAGAAGAAGAATGTAGCAGGAGGGGAAGAATGAAGGGGGAGAAATCGGAGGGGGAGAAGAACCATGAGAGACGATGGACTCTGAAAAACAAACTGAGGGTTCTAGAGGGGAGGGGGGTGGGAGGATGGGTTAGCCTGGTGATGGGTATTGAGGAGGGCACGTTCTGCATGGAGCACTGGGTGTTATGCACAAACAATGAATCATGGAACACTATATCTAAAACTACCGATGTAATGTATGGGGATTAACATAACAATAAAAAAATTTAATAAAAAAAAAAAAAAGAACGCTTGCCATTAGACTTCCATGCAAAAGTGGGGCCGCAGTGCTAGCCTCAGGAAACAAGTGGGGAGTCGTGTTCTGCCTTCTGCCGGGGCCTGAGTCCCACACGGAAAATGGTTGTGGACTCACTTGCAGTGCGCTCACGCATGCACACAGCAAAATGCGTCCACCCTCCGGCATGGCTACTTTAGCCGAAGCAGGAATTCTCTACAGAGTTGTTCCTTTGAGTTAGGTGGTTGGCTTTAGGCCTGCAGGCACACCCGGGGCAAGGGTACCAGCCTCATCAACAAGAGGTGAGTTGAGAGCTGCCTTCCGCTCCGGCCTGTTTCTCACTCCATTTCACGTATGGGACCCTTTCCCCGGGCTCTCAACCACGAGCACTGTCAAATTCCCCTGGCTTCAGGAACGGCAATGTTAACTAAAGCGCAGTAACTCTATAGCATTGATTCTTGGTGTTAGTAGCCTGGTAACTAGGCATCCAGGCACACAGGGTACAGCAGTGCTAATCTCCTCAAACAAGAGGTGAGTCCACAGCAGCCTTCCTTACAGGCCTGCTTCTCACTCCGAGTTACGTTTAGGTTCCATTTCTCATGCTTTCACAAAAACACACAATAGATGAAGTGCACGCTCAGGAAGGGCGATCTTTGCTGAGGCACGGGTCCTCTGCGCTTTTGTTCCTTTGCGTTGGGTGGATGGCACTTAGGACTACACGCACACACGGGAGAGCCGATCTAGTTTCCCGAAACAAGAGTTGAGTCGATAGCTGCCTCCTGCCCATGCTTATTTCTCCCTCGGAATTCTGCTGGGACTCATTCCCCAGGTTTGCACTCAAGCAGAGTTGAAAATGCTGCCACCCTGTGGAGAGGCGAATGAGCTGAAGCTGGGATTCTTGACCGGCTTCTTTCTGCCAAATCAGTGTGGAGCACTTGGCATTCCTATGCACACACGGAGCGGTAGTGTTAGCTTCAGGTAACAAGAGCTGAGTCGAGAGGTGCCTTCTGGCCCGGACTTCTTCTCCCTCGGTCTCACGTAAGGAACCCGTTCCCCAGGCTCTCACCCACGGTAGCCTGGAAACTGCTTCCTCCCTCAGAGACGTGGATGGTAGCTAAGGCACGGTTTCTCTACCGTGTTGTTTCTCCAAGTTAGAACGCTAGCGATTAGACTTCCATGCGAAAGTGGGGCCGCAGTGCTAGCTTGATGAAACACATGGCGAGTCGTGTTCTGCCTTCTGCTGGGGCCTGAGTCTCACTCGCAAAAAGCTTTGGACTCCCTTGCAGGGCTCTCACGCACGCACACAACAAAACGCTTCCCCACCCTCTGGAGTGGCTGTTTTAGCTGAAGCATGGATTCTCTCCCAAGTTTTTCCTTCGAGTTAGGTGGTTGTCTTTAAGCCTGCACGCACACCCGGGGTAACGGTACTAGCCCCATAGCCATGGTATGAGTGGAGGGCTGCCTTGTGTACCGGCCTGTCTCTCCCCCGATTTTACGAAATGGAACCCGTCCCCAGGCTCTCACCCACAGTACACCCTATACTGCTTCCTCCCACAGAGGTCGACGGTAGCTAAAGCACGGTTTCTCTACCGTGTTGTTTCTCCGAGTTACAACGCTAGCGATTAGACTTCCATGCAAAAGTGGGGCCGCAGTGCTAACTTCATGAAACAAGTGGGGAGGCGTGTCCTCCCTTCTCCCGGGGCCTGAGTCTCACACGGAAAATGGTTTGGGACTCCATTGCACTTCTCTCACGCAGGCACACAGCAAAATGCTTCCAGCCTCAGGAATGCCTATGTTCGCTGAAGCAGGAATTCTCTACAGAGTTGTTCCTTCGACTTAGGTGCTTGGCTTTAGGCCGGCAGGCACACCCGGGGCAACTGCACTAGCCTCGTAAACACGAGGTGAGTTGACAGCTGCCTTCTGCACTGGCCTGTCTCTCCCTCGATTTTACCTATGGAACCTGTCCCCAGGCTCTCACCCACAGTGCAGCGTAAACTGCTTTCTCACACAGAGAGGTCGACGGTAGCTAAAGCACGCTTTCTCTGCACTGTTGTTTCTTCGAGTTTGAACGCTAGCGATGAGACTTCCAGGCAAAAGTGGGGCCGCAGTGCTAGCTTGACGAAACACATGGCGAGTCGTGTTCTGCCTTCTGCTGGGGCCTGAGTCTCACTCGCAAAAAGCTTTGGACTCCCTTGCAGGGCTCTCACGCACGCACACAACAAAATGCTTCCCCACCCTCTGGAGTGGCTGTTTTAGCTGAAGCATGGATTCTCTCCCAAGGTTTTCCTTCGAGTGAGGTGGTTGTCTTTAAGCCTGCACGCACACCCGGGGCAACGGTACTAGCCCCATAACCACGGTGTGAGCGGAGAGCTGCCTTGTGTACCGGCCTGTCCCTCCCCCGATTTTCCGAAATGGAACCCGTCCTCAGGCTCTCACCCACAGTACACCCTAAACCGCTTCCTCCCACACAGAGGTCGACGGTACCTAAAGCACGGGTTCTCTAGTGTTGTTTCTCCGAGTTAGAACGCTAGCGATTAGACTTCCATGCAAAAGTGGGGCCGCAGTGCTAGCTTCATGAAACAAGTGGGGAGTCGTGTTCTGCTTTCCTCCGGGGCCTGAGTCTCACACAGAAAATGGTTTGGGACTCAGCTGCAGGGCGCTCACCCTTGCACACAGCAAAATGCGTCCACCCTCAGGCATGGCTCTTTTAGCCGAAGCAGGAGTTCTCTAAAGAGTTGTTCCCTTGAGTTAGGTGGTTGGCTTTAGGCCTGCAGGCACCCCCGGGGCAAGGGTACTAGCATCAGAAACAAGAGGTGAGTTTAGAGCTCCCTTCCACACCGGCCCGTTTCTCACTCCATTTCACGTATGGGACCCTTTCCCGGTCTCTCCTACAGGAGCACTGTAAAATTCCTCCGACTTCAGGAACGGCAATGTTACCTAAAGGGCAGTAAGTACACACCATGGCTTCGTGGCCTTAGTAGCCTGGTAGGCGAATGAGCTGCAGCTGGGATTCTTTACAGGCTTGTTCCTTCCAAGGCAGTGTTGAGCACGGAGCATTCCAAGCACACATGGAGCAGTAGTGTTAGCTTCAGGTAGCAAGAGCTGAGTCCAGAGGTGCCTTCTGCCCGGAACGGTTTCTCCCTCGGTTTCACGTATGGAAACCGTTCCCCAGGCTCTCACCCACGGTACCCTGTATACTGCTTCCTCCGCCTGGAGGTCGACAGTAACTAAAGCACGATTTCTCTACACTGTTGTTTCTTTGAGTTAGAACGCTAGTGATGAGACTTCCATGCAAAAGTGGGGCCGCAGTGCTAGCTTGATGAAACACAGGGGGAGTCGTGTTCTGCCTTCTGCTGGGGCCTGAGTCTCACTCGCAAAAAGCTTTGGACTCCCTTGCAGGGCTCTCATGCACGCACACAACAAAATGCTTCCACCCTCAGGAGCGGCTGTTTTAGCTGAAGCATGGATTCTCCACCGAGTTTTTCCTTCGAGTTAGGCGGTTTTCATTAAGCCTGCACACACACCCGGGGCAACGGTACTAGCCCCATAGCCATGGTGTGAGTTGAGAGCTGCCTTCTCTCCGGCCTGTCTCTCCCTCGATTTTACGAAACGGAACCCGTCCCCAGGCTCTCACCCACAGTACACCCTAAACTGCTTCCTCCCACACAGAGGTCGTCGGTAGCTAAAGCACGGTTTCTCTTCAGTGTTGTTTCTCCGAGGTAGAACGCTTGCTATTAATGTCCACCATAGCCAAACTGTGGAAAGAGCCAAGATGTCCATCAACAGATGAATGGATAAAGAAGTTTGGTCTATATATATATATATATATATATATATATAGATAGATATACACAAAGGAATATTATGCAGCCATCAAAAGGAATGAGATCTTGCCATTTGCAACGACGTGGATGGAACTGGAGGGTATTATGCTGAGCGAAATAAGTCAAACAGAGAAAGACATGTATCATATGACCTCACTGATATGAGGAATTCTTAAACTCAGGAAACAACCTGAGGGTTGCTGGAGTGGGGGGTGCGGTGGGAGGGATGGGGTGACTGGGTGATGGACACTGGGGAGGGTATGTGTTCTGGTAAGCGCTGTGAATTGTGCAAGACTGTTGAATCTCAGATCTGTACCTCTGAAAGAAATAATGCAATATATGTTAAGAAAGAAAAAAAGAAGAAGAAGAATGTAGCAGGAGGGGAAGAATGAAGGGGGAGAAATCGGAGGGGGAGAAGAACCATGAGAGACGATGGACTCTGAAAAACAAACTGAGGGTTCTAGAGGGGAGGGGGGTGGGAGGATGGGTTAGCCTGGTGATGGGTATTGAGGAGGGCACGTTCTGCATGGAGCACTGGGTGTTATGCACAAACAATGAATCATGGAACACTATATCTAAAACTACCGATGTAATGTATGGGGATTAACATAACAATAAAAAAATTTAATAAAAAAAAAAAAAAGAACGCTTGCCATTAGACTTCCATGCAAAAGTGGGGCCGCAGTGCTAGCCTCAGGAAACAAGTGGGGAGTCGTGTTCTGCCTTCTGCCGGGGCCTGAGTCCCACACGGAAAATGGTTGTGGACTCACTTGCAGTGCGCTCACGCATGCACACAGCAAAATGCGTCCACCCTCCGGCATGGCTACTTTAGCCGAAGCAGGAATTCTCTACAGAGTTGTTCCTTTGAGTTAGGTGGTTGGCTTTAGGCCTGCAGGCACACCCGGGGCAAGGGTACCAGCCTCATCAACAAGAGGTGAGTTGAGAGCTGCCTTCCGCTCCGGCCTGTTTCTCACTCCATTTCACGTATGGGACCCTTTCCCCGGGCTCTCAACCACGAGCACTGTCAAATTCCCCTGGCTTCAGGAACGGCAATGTTAACTAAAGCGCAGTAACTCTATAGCATTGATTCTTGGTGTTAGTAGCCTGGTAACTAGGCATCCAGGCACACAGGGTACAGCAGTGCTAATCTCCTCAAACAAGAGGTGAGTCCACAGCAGCCTTCCTTACAGGCCTGCTTCTCACTCCGAGTTACGTTTAGGTTCCATTTCTCATGCTTTCACAAAAACACACAATAGATGAAGTGCACGCTCAGGAAGGGCGATCTTTGCTGAGGCACGGGTCCTCTGCGCTTTTGTTCCTTTGCGTTGGGTGGATGGCACTTAGGACTACACGCACACACGGGAGAGCCGATCTAGTTTCCCGAAACAAGAGTTGAGTCGATAGCTGCCTCCTGCCCATGCTTATTTCTCCCTCGGAATTCTGCTGGGACTCATTCCCCAGGTTTGCACTCAAGCAGAGTTGAAAATGCTGCCACCCTGTGGAGAGGCGAATGAGCTGAAGCTGGGATTCTTGACCGGCTTCTTTCTGCCAAATCAGTGTGGAGCACTTGGCATTCCTATGCACACACGGAGCGGTAGTGTTAGCTTCAGGTAACAAGAGCTGAGTCGAGAGGTGCCTTCTGGCCCGGACTTCTTCTCCCTCGGTCTCACGTAAGGAACCCGTTCCCCAGGCTCTCACCCACGGTAGCCTGGAAACTGCTTCCTCCCTCAGAGACGTGGATGGTAGCTAAGGCACGGTTTCTCTACCGTGTTGTTTCTCCGAGTTAGAACGCTAGCGATTAGACTTCCATGCGAAAGTGGGGCCGCAGTGCTAGCTTGATGAAACACATGGCGAGTCGTGTTCTGCCTTCTGCTGGGGCCTGAGTCTCACTCGCAAAAAGCTTTGGACTCCCTTGCAGGGCTCTCACGCACGCACACAACAAAACGCTTCCCCACCCTCTGGAGTGGCTGTTTTAGCTGAAGCATGGATTCTCTCCCAAGTTTTTCCTTCGAGTTAGGTGGTTGTCTTTAAGCCTGCACGCACACCCGGGGTAACGGTACTAGCCCCATAGCCATGGTATGAGTGGAGGGCTGCCTTGTGTACCGGCCTGTCTCTCCCCCGATTTTACGAAATGGAACCCGTCCCCAGGCTCTCACCCACAGTACACCCTATACTGCTTCCTCCCACAGAGGTCGACGGTAGCTAAAGCACGGTTTCTCTACCGTGTTGTTTCTCCGAGTTACAACGCTAGCGATTAGACTTCCATGCAAAAGTGGGGCCGCAGTGCTAACTTCATGAAACAAGTGGGGAGGCGTGTCCTCCCTTCTCCCGGGGCCTGAGTCTCACACGGAAAATGGTTTGGGACTCCATTGCACTTCTCTCACGCAGGCACACAGCAAAATGCTTCCAGCCTCAGGAATGCCTATGTTCGCTGAAGCAGGAATTCTCTACAGAGTTGTTCCTTCGACTTAGGTGCTTGGCTTTAGGCCGGCAGGCACACCCGGGGCAACTGCACTAGCCTCGTAAACACGAGGTGAGTTGACAGCTGCCTTCTGCACTGGCCTGTCTCTCCCTCGATTTTACCTATGGAACCTGTCCCCAGGCTCTCACCCACAGTGCAGCGTAAACTGCTTTCTCACACAGAGAGGTCGACGGTAGCTAAAGCACGCTTTCTCTGCACTGTTGTTTCTTCGAGTTTGAACGCTAGCGATGAGACTTCCAGGCAAAAGTGGGGCCGCAGTGCTAGCTTGACGAAACACATGGCGAGTCGTGTTCTGCCTTCTGCTGGGGCCTGAGTCTCACTCGCAAAAAGCTTTGGACTCCCTTGCAGGGCTCTCACGCACGCACACAACAAAATGCTTCCCCACCCTCTGGAGTGGCTGTTTTAGCTGAAGCATGGATTCTCTCCCAAGGTTTTCCTTCGAGTGAGGTGGTTGTCTTTAAGCCTGCACGCACACCCGGGGCAACGGTACTAGCCCCATAACCACGGTGTGAGCGGAGAGCTGCCTTGTGTACCGGCCTGTCCCTCCCCCGATTTTCCGAAATGGAACCCGTCCTCAGGCTCTCACCCACAGTACACCCTAAACCGCTTCCTCCCACACAGAGGTCGACGGTACCTAAAGCACGGGTTCTCTAGTGTTGTTTCTCCGAGTTAGAACGCTAGCGATTAGACTTCCATGCAAAAGTGGGGCCGCAGTGCTAGCTTCATGAAACAAGTGGGGAGTCGTGTTCTGCTTTCCTCCGGGGCCTGAGTCTCACACAGAAAATGGTTTGGGACTCAGCTGCAGGGCGCTCACCCTTGCACACAGCAAAATGCGTCCACCCTCAGGCATGGCTCTTTTAGCCGAAGCAGGAGTTCTCTAAAGAGTTGTTCCCTTGAGTTAGGTGGTTGGCTTTAGGCCTGCAGGCACCCCCGGGGCAAGGGTACTAGCATCAGAAACAAGAGGTGAGTTTAGAGCTCCCTTCCACACCGGCCCGTTTCTCACTCCATTTCACGTATGGGACCCTTTCCCGGTCTCTCCTACAGGAGCACTGTAAAATTCCTCCGACTTCAGGAACGGCAATGTTACCTAAAGGGCAGTAAGTACACACCATGGCTTCGTGGCCTTAGTAGCCTGGTAGGCGAATGAGCTGCAGCTGGGATTCTTTACAGGCTTGTTCCTTCCAAGGCAGTGTTGAGCACGGAGCATTCCAAGCACACATGGAGCAGTAGTGTTAGCTTCAGGTAGCAAGAGCTGAGTCCAGAGGTGCCTTCTGCCCGGAACGGTTTCTCCCTCGGTTTCACGTATGGAAACCGTTCCCCAGGCTCTCACCCACGGTACCCTGTATACTGCTTCCTCCGCCTGGAGGTCGACAGTAACTAAAGCACGATTTCTCTACACTGTTGTTTCTTTGAGTTAGAACGCTAGTGATGAGACTTCCATGCAAAAGTGGGGCCGCAGTGCTAGCTTGATGAAACACAGGGGGAGTCGTGTTCTGCCTTCTGCTGGGGCCTGAGTCTCACTCGCAAAAAGCTTTGGACTCCCTTGCAGGGCTCTCATGCACGCACACAACAAAATGCTTCCACCCTCAGGAGCGGCTGTTTTAGCTGAAGCATGGATTCTCCACCGAGTTTTTCCTTCGAGTTAGGCGGTTTTCATTAAGCCTGCACACACACCCGGGGCAACGGTACTAGCCCCATAGCCATGGTGTGAGTTGAGAGCTGCCTTCTCTCCGGCCTGTCTCTCCCTCGATTTTACGAAACGGAACCCGTCCCCAGGCTCTCACCCACAGTACACCCTAAACTGCTTCCTCCCACACAGAGGTCGTCGGTAGCTAAAGCACGGTTTCTCTTCAGTGTTGTTTCTCCGAGGTAGAACGCTTGCTATTAATGTCCACCATAGCCAAACTGTGGAAAGAGCCAAGATGTCCATCAACAGATGAATGGATAAAGAAGTTTGGTCTATATATATATATATATATATATATAGATAGATAGATATACACAAAGGAATATTATGCAGCCATCAAAAGGAATGAGATCTTGCCATTTGCAACGACGTGGATGGAACTGGAGGGTATTATGCTGAGCGAAATAAGTCAAACAGAGAAAGACATGTATCATATGACCTCACTGATATGAGGAATTCTTAAACTCAGGAAACAACCTGAGGGTTGCTGGAGTGGGGGGTGCGGTGGGAGGGATGGGGTGACTGGGTGATGGACACTGGGGAGGGTATGTGTTCTGGTAAGCGCTGTGAATTGTGCAAGACTGTTGAATCTCAGATCTGTACCTCTGAAAGAAATAATGCAATATATGTTAAGAAAGAAAAAAAGAAGAAGAAGAATGTAGCAGGAGGGGAAGAATGAAGGGGGAGAAATCGGAGGGGGAGAAGAACCATGAGAGACGATGGACTCTGAAAAACAAACTGAGGGTTCTAGAGGGGAGGGGGGTGGGAGGATGGGTTAGCCTGGTGATGGGTATTGAGGAGGGCACGTTCTGCATGGAGCACTGGGTGTTATGCACAAACAATGAATCATGGAACACTATATCTAAAACTACCGATGTAATGTATGGGGATTAACATAACAATAAAAAAATTTAATAAAAAAAAAAAAAAGAACGCTTGCCATTAGACTTCCATGCAAAAGTGGGGCCGCAGTGCTAGCCTCAGGAAACAAGTGGGGAGTCGTGTTCTGCCTTCTGCCGGGGCCTGAGTCCCACACGGAAAATGGTTGTGGACTCACTTGCAGTGCGCTCACGCATGCACACAGCAAAATGCGTCCACCCTCCGGCATGGCTACTTTAGCCGAAGCAGGAATTCTCTACAGAGTTGTTCCTTTGAGTTAGGTGGTTGGCTTTAGGCCTGCAGGCACACCCGGGGCAAGGGTACCAGCCTCATCAACAAGAGGTGAGTTGAGAGCTGCCTTCCGCTCCGGCCTGTTTCTCACTCCATTTCACGTATGGGACCCTTTCCCCGGGCTCTCAACCACGAGCACTGTCAAATTCCCCTGGCTTCAGGAACGGCAATGTTAACTAAAGCGCAGTAACTCTATAGCATTGATTCTTGGTGTTAGTAGCCTGGTAACTAGGCATCCAGGCACACAGGGTACAGCAGTGCTAATCTCCTCAAACAAGAGGTGAGTCCACAGCAGCCTTCCTTACAGGCCTGCTTCTCACTCCGAGTTACGTTTAGGTTCCATTTCTCATGCTTTCACAAAAACACACAATAGATGAAGTGCACGCTCAGGAAGGGCGATCTTTGCTGAGGCACGGGTCCTCTGCGCTTTTGTTCCTTTGCGTTGGGTGGATGGCACTTAGGACTACACGCACACACGGGAGAGCCGATCTAGTTTCCCGAAACAAGAGTTGAGTCGATAGCTGCCTCCTGCCCATGCTTATTTCTCCCTCGGAATTCTGCTGGGACTCATTCCCCAGGTTTGCACTCAAGCAGAGTTGAAAATGCTGCCACCCTGTGGAGAGGCGAATGAGCTGAAGCTGGGATTCTTGACCGGCTTCTTTCTGCCAAATCAGTGTGGAGCACTTGGCATTCCTATGCACACACGGAGCGGTAGTGTTAGCTTCAGGTAACAAGAGCTGAGTCGAGAGGTGCCTTCTGGCCCGGACTTCTTCTCCCTCGGTCTCACGTAAGGAACCCGTTCCCCAGGCTCTCACCCACGGTAGCCTGGAAACTGCTTCCTCCCTCAGAGACGTGGATGGTAGCTAAAGCACGGTTTCTCTACCGTGTTGTTTCTCCGAGTTAGAACGCTAGCGATTAGACTTCCATGCGAAAGTGGGGCCGCAGTGCTAGCTTGATGAAACACATGGCGAGTCGTGTTCTGCCTTCTGCTGGGGCCTGAGTCTCACTCGCAAAAAGCTTTGGACTCCCTTGCAGGGCTCTCACGCACGCACACAACAAAACGCTTCCCCACCCTCTGGAGTGGCTGTTTTAGCTGAAGCATGGATTCTCTCCCAAGTTTTTCCTTCGAGTTAGGTGGTTGTCTTTAAGCCTGCACGCACAGCCGGGGTAACGGTACTAGCCCCATAGCCATGGTATGAGTGGAGGGCTGCCTTGTGTACCGGCCTGTCTCTCCCCCGATTTTACGAAATGGAACCCGTCCCCAGGCTCTCACCCACAGTACACCCTATACTGCTTCCTCCCACAGAGGTCGACGGTAGCTAAAGCACGGTTTCTCTACCGTGTTGTTTCTCCGAGTTACAACGCTAGCGATTAGACTTCCATGCAAAAGTGGGGCCGCAGTGCTAACTTCATGAAACAAGTGGGGAGGCGTGTCCTCCCTTCTCCCGGGGCCTGAGTCTCACACGGAAAATGGTTTGGGACTCCATTGCACTTCTCTCACGCAGGCACACAGCAAAATGCTTCCAGCCTCAGGAATGCCTATGTTCGCTGAAGCAGGAATTCTCTACAGAGTTGTTCCTTCGACTTAGGTGCTTGGCTTTAGGCCGGCAGGCACACCCGGGGCAACTGCACTAGCCTCGTAAACACGAGGTGAGTTGACAGCTGCCTTCTGCACTGGCCTGTCTCTCCCTCGATTTTACCTATGGAACCTGTCCCCAGGCTCTCACCCACAGTGCAGCGTAAACTGCTTTCTCACACAGAGAGGTCGACGGTAGCTAAAGCACGCTTTCTCTGCACTGTTGTTTCTTCGAGTTTGAACGCTAGCGATGAGACTTCCAGGCAAAAGTGGGGCCGCAGTGCTAGCTTGACGAAACACATGGCGAGTCGTGTTCTGCCTTCTGCTGGGGCCTGAGTCTCACTCGCAAAAAGCTTTGGACTCCCTTGCAGGGCTCTCACGCACGCACACAACAAAATGCTTCCCCACCCTCTGGAGTGGCTGTTTTAGCTGAAGCATGGATTCTCTCCCAAGGTTTTCCTTCGAGTGAGGTGGTTGTCTTTAAGCCTGCACGCACACCCGGGGCAACGGTACTAGCCCCATAACCACGGTGTGAGCGGAGAGCTGCCTTGTGTACCGGCCTGTCCCTCCCCCGATTTTCCGAAATGGAACCCGTCCTCAGGCTCTCACCCACAGTACACCCTAAACCGCTTCCTCCCACACAGAGGTCGACGGTACCTAAAGCACGGGTTCTCTAGTGTTGTTTCTCCGAGTTAGAACGCTAGCGATTAGACTTCCATGCAAAAGTGGGGCCGCAGTGCTAGCTTCATGAAACAAGTAGGGAGTCGTGTTCTGCTTTCCTCCGGGGCCTGAGTCTCACACAGAAAATGGTTTGGGACTCAGCTGCAGGGCGCTCACCCTTGCACACAGCAAAATGCGTCCACCCTCAGGCATGGCTCTTTTAGCCGAAGCAGGAGTTCTCTAAAGAGTTGTTCCCTTGAGTTAGGTGGTTGGCTTTAGGCCTGCAGGCACCCCCGGGGCAAGGGTACTAGCATCAGAAACAAGAGGTGAGTTTAGAGCTCCCTTCCACACCGGCCCGTTTCTCACTCCATTTCACGTATGGGACCCTTTCCCGGTCTCTCCTACAGGAGCACTGTAAAATTCCTCCGACTTCAGGAACGGCAATGTTACCTAAAGGGCAGTAAGTACACACCATGGCTTCGTGGCCTTAGTAGCCTGGTAGGCGAATGAGCTGCAGCTGGGATTCTTTACAGGCTTGTTCCTTCCAAGGCAGTGTTGAGCACGGAGCATTCCAAGCACACATGGAGCAGTAGTGTTAGCTTCAGGTAGCAAGAGCTGAGTCCAGAGGTGCCTTCTGCCCGGAACGGTTTCTCCCTCGGTTTCACGTATGGAAACCGTTCCCCAGGCTCTCACCCACGGTACCCTGTATACTGCTTCCTCCGCCTGGAGGTCGACAGTAACTAAAGCACGATTTCTCTACACTGTTGTTTCTTTGAGTTAGAACGCTAGTGATGAGACTTCCATGCAAAAGTGGGGCCGCAGTGCTAGCTTGATGAAACACAGGGGGAGTCGTGTTCTGCCTTCTGCTGGGGCCTGAGTCTCACTCGCAAAAAGCTTTGGACTCCCTTGCAGGGCTCTCATGCACGCACACAACAAAATGCTTCCACCCTCAGGAGCGGCTGTTTTAGCTGAAGCATGGATTCTCCACCGAGTTTTTCCTTCGAGTTAGGCGGTTTTCATTAAGCCTGCACACACACCCGGGGCAACGGTACTAGCCCCATAGCCATGGTGTGAGTTGAGAGCTGCCTTCTCTCCGGCCTGTCTCTCCCTCGATTTTACGAAACGGAACCCGTCCCCAGGCTCTCACCCACAGTACACCCTAAACTGCTTCCTCCCACACAGAGGTCGTCGGTAGCTAAAGCACGGTTTCTCTTCAGTGTTGTTTCTCCGAGGTAGAACGCTTGCTATTAATGTCCACCATAGCCAAACTGTGGAAAGAGCCAAGATGTCCATCAACAGATGAATGGATAAAGAAGTTTGGTCTATATATATATATATATATATATATATATAGATAGATATACACAAAGGAATATTATGCAGCCATCAAAAGGAATGAGATCTTGCCATTTGCAACGACGTGGATGGAACTGGAGGGTATTATGCTGAGCGAAATAAGTCAAACAGAGAAAGACATGTATCATATGACCTCACTGATATGAGGAATTCTTAAACTCAGGAAACAACCTGAGGGTTGCTGGAGTGGGGGGTGCGGTGGGAGGGATGGGGTGACTGGGTGATGGACACTGGGGAGGGTATGTGTTCTGGTAAGCGCTGTGAATTGTGCAAGACTGTTGAATCTCAGATCTGTACCTCTGAAAGAAATAATGCAATATATGTTAAGAAAGAAAAAAAGAAGAAGAAGAATGTAGCAGGAGGGGAAGAATGAAGGGGGAGAAATCGGAGGGGGAGAAGAACCATGAGAGACGATGGACTCTGAAAAACAAACTGAGGGTTCTAGAGGGGAGGGGGGTGGGAGGATGGGTTAGCCTGGTGATGGGTATTGAGGAGGGCACGTTCTGCATGGAGCACTGGGTGTTATGCACAAACAATGAATCATGGAACACTATATCTAAAACTACCGATGTAATGTATGGGGATTAACATAACAATAAAAAAATTTAATAAAAAAAAAAAAAAGAACGCTTGCCATTAGACTTCCATGCAAAAGTGGGGCCGCAGTGCTAGCCTCAGGAAACAAGTGGGGAGTCGTGTTCTGCCTTCTGCCGGGGCCTGAGTCCCACACGGAAAATGGTTGTGGACTCACTTGCAGTGCGCTCACGCATGCACACAGCAAAATGCGTCCACCCTCCGGCATGGCTACTTTAGCCGAAGCAGGAATTCTCTACAGAGTTGTTCCTTTGAGTTAGGTGGTTGGCTTTAGGCCTGCAGGCACACCCGGGGCAAGGGTACCAGCCTCATCAACAAGAGGTGAGTTGAGAGCTGCCTTCCGCTCCGGCCTGTTTCTCACTCCATTTCACGTATGGGACCCTTTCCCCGGGCTCTCAACCACGAGCACTGTCAAATTCCCCTGGCTTCAGGAACGGCAATGTTAACTAAAGCGCAGTAACTCTATAGCATTGATTCTTGGTGTTAGTAGCCTGGTAACTAGGCATCCAGGCACACAGGGTACAGCAGTGCTAATCTCCTCAAACAAGAGGTGAGTCCACAGCAGCCTTCCTTACAGGCCTGCTTCTCACTCCGAGTTACGTTTAGGTTCCATTTCTCATGCTTTCACAAAAACACACAATAGATGAAGTGCACGCTCAGGAAGGGCGATCTTTGCTGAGGCACGGGTCCTCTGCGCTTTTGTTCCTTTGCGTTGGGTGGATGGCACTTAGGACTACACGCACACACGGGAGAGCCGATCTAGTTTCCCGAAACAAGAGTTGAGTCGATAGCTGCCTCCTGCCCATGCTTATTTCTCCCTCGGAATTCTGCTGGGACTCATTCCCCAGGTTTGCACTCAAGCAGAGTTGAAAATGCTGCCACCCTGTGGAGAGGCGAATGAGCTGAAGCTGGGATTCTTGACCGGCTTCTTTCTGCCAAATCAGTGTGGAGCACTTGGCATTCCTATGCACACACGGAGCGGTAGTGTTAGCTTCAGGTAACAAGAGCTGAGTCGAGAGGTGCCTTCTGGCCCGGACTTCTTCTCCCTCGGTCTCACGTAAGGAACCCGTTCCCCAGGCTCTCACCCACGGTAGCCTGGAAACTGCTTCCTCCCTCAGAGACGTGGATGGTAGCTAAGGCACGGTTTCTCTACCGTGTTGTTTCTCCGAGTTAGAACGCTAGCGATTAGACTTCCATGCGAAAGTGGGGCCGCAGTGCTAGCTTGATGAAACACATGGCGAGTCGTGTTCTGCCTTCTGCTGGGGCCTGAGTCTCACTCGCAAAAAGCTTTGGACTCCCTTGCAGGGCTCTCACGCACGCACACAACAAAACGCTTCCCCACCCTCTGGAGTGGCTGTTTTAGCTGAAGCATGGATTCTCTCCCAAGTTTTTCCTTCGAGTTAGGTGGTTGTCTTTAAGCCTGCACGCACACCCGGGGTAACGGTACTAGCCCCATAGCCATGGTATGAGTGGAGGGCTGCCTTGTGTACCGGCCTGTCTCTCCCCCGATTTTACGAAATGGAACCCGTCCCCAGGCTCTCACCCACAGTACACCCTATACTGCTTCCTCCCACAGAGGTCGACGGTAGCTAAAGCACGGTTTCTCTACCGTGTTGTTTCTCCGAGTTACAACGCTAGCGATTAGACTTCCATGCAAAAGTGGGGCCGCAGTGCTAACTTCATGAAACAAGTGGGGAGGCGTGTCCTCCCTTCTCCCGGGGCCTGAGTCTCACACGGAAAATGGTTTGGGACTCCATTGCACTTCTCTCACGCAGGCACACAGCAAAATGCTTCCAGCCTCAGGAATGCCTATGTTCGCTGAAGCAGGAATTCTCTACAGAGTTGTTCCTTCGACTTAGGTGCTTGGCTTTAGGCCGGCAGGCACACCCGGGGCAACTGCACTAGCCTCGTAAACACGAGGTGAGTTGACAGCTGCCTTCTGCACTGGCCTGTCTCTCCCTCGATTTTACCTATGGAACCTGTCCCCAGGCTCTCACCCACAGTGCAGCGTAAACTGCTTTCTCACACAGAGAGGTCGACGGTAGCTAAAGCACGCTTTCTCTGCACTGTTGTTTCTTCGAGTTTGAACGCTAGCGATGAGACTTCCAGGCAAAAGTGGGGCCGCAGTGCTAGCTTGACGAAACACATGGCGAGTCGTGTTCTGCCTTCTGCTGGGGCCTGAGTCTCACTCGCAAAAAGCTTTGGACTCCCTTGCAGGGCTCACACGCACGCACACAACAAAATGCTTCCCCACCCTCTGGAGTGGCTGTTTTAGCTGAAGCATGGATTCTCTCCCAAGGTTTTCCTTCGAGTGAGGTGGTTGTCTTTAAGCCTGCACGCACACCCGGGGCAACGGTACTAGCCCCATAACCACGGTGTGAGCGGAGAGCTGCCTTGTGTACCGGCCTGTCCCTCCCCCGATTTTCCGAAATGGAACCCGTCCTCAGGCTCTCACCCACAGTACACCCTAAACCGCTTCCTCCCACACAGAGGTCGACGGTACCTAAAGCACGGGTTCTCTAGTGTTGTTTCTCCGAGTTAGAACGCTAGCGATTAGACTTCCATGCAAAAGTGGGGCCGCAGTGCTAGCTTCATGAAACAAGTGGGGAGTCGTGTTCTGCTTTCCTCCGGGGCCTGAGTCTCACACAGAAAATGGTTTGGGACTCAGCTGCAGGGCGCTCACCCTTGCACACAGCAAAATGCGTCCACCCTCAGGCATGGCTCTTTTAGCCGAAGCAGGAGTTCTCTAAAGAGTTGTTCCCTTGAGTTAGGTGGTTGGCTTTAGGCCTGCAGGCACCCCCGGGGCAAGGGTACTAGCATCAGAAACAAGAGGTGAGTTTAGAGCTCCCTTCCACACCGGCCCGTTTCTCACTCCATTTCACGTATGGGACCCTTTCCCGGTCTCTCCTACAGGAGCACTGTAAAATTCCTCCGACTTCAGGAACGGCAATGTTACCTAAAGGGCAGTAAGTACACACCATGGCTTCGTGGCCTTAGTAGCCTGGTAGGCGAATGAGCTGCAGCTGGGATTCTTTACAGGCTTGTTCCTTCCAAGGCAGTGTTGAGCACGGAGCATTCCAAGCACACATGGAGCAGTAGTGTTAGCTTCAGGTAGCAAGAGCTGAGTCCAGAGGTGCCTTCTGCCCGGAACGGTTTCTCCCTCGGTTTCACGTATGGAAACCGTTCCCCAGGCTCTCACCCACGGTACCCTGTATACTGCTTCCTCCGCCTGGAGGTCGACAGTAACTAAAGCACGATTTCTCTACACTGTTGTTTCTTTGAGTTAGAACGCTAGTGATGAGACTTCCATGCAAAAGTGGGGCCGCAGTGCTAGCTTGATGAAACACAGGGGGAGTCGTGTTCTGCCTTCTGCTGGGGCCTGAGTCTCACTCGCAAAAAGCTTTGGACTCCCTTGCAGGGCTCTCATGCACGCACACAACAAAATGCTTCCACCCTCAGGAGCGGCTGTTTTAGCTGAAGCATGGATTCTCCACCGAGTTTTTCCTTCGAGTTAGGCGGTTTTCATTAAGCCTGCACACACACCCGGGGCAACGGTACTAGCCCCATAGCCATGGTGTGAGTTGAGAGCTGCCTTCTCTCCGGCCTGTCTCTCCCTCGATTTTACGAAACGGAACCCGTCCCCAGGCTCTCACCCACAGTACACCCTAAACTGCTTCCTCCCACACAGAGGTCGTCGGTAGCTAAAGCACGGTTTCTCTTCAGTGTTGTTTCTCCGAGGTAGAACGCTTGCTATTAATGTCCACCATAGCCAAACTGTGGAAAGAGCCAAGATGTCCATCAACAGATGAATGGATAAAGAAGTTTGGTCTATATATATATATATATATATATATATATATATATATATATATATATATAGATATACACAAAGGAATATTATGCAGCCATCAAAAGGAATGAGATCTTGCCATTTGCAACGACGTGGATGGAACTGGAGGGTATTATGCTGAGCGAAATAAGTCAAACAGAGAAAGACATGTATCATATGACCTCACTGATATGAGGAATTCTTAAACTCAGGAAACAACCTGAGGGTTGCTGGAGTGGGGGGTGCGGTGGGAGGGATGGGGTGACTGGGTGATGGACACTGGGGAGGGTATGTGTTCTGGTAAGCGCTGTGAATTGTGCAAGACTGTTGAATCTCAGATCTGTACCTCTGAAAGAAATAATGCAATATATGTTAAGAAAGAAAAAAAGAAGAAGAAGAATGTAGCAGGAGGGGAAGAATGAAGGGGGAGAAATCGGAGGGGGAGAAGAACCATGAGAGACGATGGACTCTGAAAAACAAACTGAGGGTTCTAGAGGGGAGGGGGGTGGGAGGATGGGTTAGCCTGGTGATGGGTATTGAGGAGGGCACGTTCTGCATGGAGCACTGGGTGTTATGCACAAACAATGAATCATGGAACACTATATCTAAAACTACCGATGTAATGTATGGGGATTAACATAACAATAAAAAAATTTAATAAAAAAAAAAAAAAGAACGCTTGCCATTAGACTTCCATGCAAAAGTGGGGCCGCAGTGCTAGCCTCAGGAAACAAGTGGGGAGTCGTGTTCTGCCTTCTGCCGGGGCCTGAGTCCCACACGGAAAATGGTTGTGGACTCACTTGCAGTGCGCTCACGCATGCACACAGCAAAATGCGTCCACCCTCCGGCATGGCTACTTTAGCCGAAGCAGGAATTCTCTACAGAGTTGTTCCTTTGAGTTAGGTGGTTGGCTTTAGGCCTGCAGGCACACCCGGGGCAAGGGTACCAGCCTCATCAACAAGAGGTGAGTTGAGAGCTGCCTTCCGCTCCGGCCTGTTTCTCACTCCATTTCACGTATGGGACCCTTTCCCCGGGCTCTCAACCACGAGCACTGTCAAATTCCCCTGGCTTCAGGAACGGCAATGTTAACTAAAGCGCAGTAACTCTATAGCATTGATTCTTGGTGTTAGTAGCCTGGTAACTAGGCATCCAGGCACACAGGGTACAGCAGTGCTAATCTCCTCAAACAAGAGGTGAGTCCACAGCAGCCTTCCTTACAGGCCTGCTTCTCACTCCGAGTTACGTTTAGGTTCCATTTCTCATGCTTTCACAAAAACACACAATAGATGAAGTGCACGCTCAGGAAGGGCGATCTTTGCTGAGGCACGGGTCCTCTGCGCTTTTGTTCCTTTGCGTTGGGTGGATGGCACTTAGGACTACACGCACACACGGGAGAGCCGATCTAGTTTCCCGAAACAAGAGTTGAGTCGATAGCTGCCTCCTGCCCATGCTTATTTCTCCCTCGGAATTCTGCTGGGACTCATTCCCCAGGTTTGCACTCAAGCAGAGTTGAAAATGCTGCCACCCTGTGGAGAGGCGAATGAGCTGAAGCTGGGATTCTTGACCGGCTTCTTTCTGCCAAATCAGTGTGGAGCACTTGGCATTCCTATGCACACACGGAGCGGTAGTGTTAGCTTCAGGTAACAAGAGCTGAGTCGAGAGGTGCCTTCTGGCCCGGACTTCTTCTCCCTCGGTCTCACGTAAGGAACCCGTTCCCCAGGCTCTCACCCACGGTAGCCTGGAAACTGCTTCCTCCCTCAGAGACGTGGATGGTAGCTAAGGCACGGTTTCTCTACCGTGTTGTTTCTCCGAGTTAGAACGCTAGCGATTAGACTTCCATGCGAAAGTGGGGCCGCAGTGCTAGCTTGATGAAACACATGGCGAGTCGTGTTCTGCCTTCTGCTGGGGCCTGAGTCTCACTCGCAAAAAGCTTTGGACTCCCTTGCAGGGCTCTCACGCACGCACACAACAAAACGCTTCCCCACCCTCTGGAGTGGCTGTTTTAGCTGAAGCATGGATTCTCTCCCAAGTTTTTCCTTCGAGTTAGGTGGTTGTCTTTAAGCCTGCACGCACACCCGGGGTAACGGTACTAGCCCCATAGCCATGGTATGAGTGGAGGGCTGCCTTGTGTACCGGCCTGTCTCTCCCCCGATTTTACGAAATGGAACCCGTCCCCAGGCTCTCACCCACAGTACACCCTATACTGCTTCCTCCCACAGAGGTCGACGGTAGCTAAAGCACGGTTTCTCTACCGTGTTGTTTCTCCGAGTTACAACGCTAGCGATTAGACTTCCATGCAAAAGTGGGGCCGCAGTGCTAACTTCATGAAACAAGTGGGGAGGCGTGTCCTCCCTTCTCCCGGGGCCTGAGTCTCACACGGAAAATGGTTTGGGACTCCATTGCACTTCTCTCACGCAGGCACACAGCAAAATGCTTCCAGCCTCAGGAATGCCTATGTTCGCTGAAGCAGGAATTCTCTACAGAGTTGTTCCTTCGACTTAGGTGCTTGGCTTTAGGCCGGCAGGCACACCCGGGGCAACTGCACTAGCCTCGTAAACACGAGGTGAGTTGACAGCTGCCTTCTGCACTGGCCTGTCTCTCCCTCGATTTTACCTATGGAACCTGTCCCCAGGCTCTCACCCACAGTGCAGCGTAAACTGCTTTCTCACACAGAGAGGTCGACGGTAGCTAAAGCACGCTTTCTCTGCACTGTTGTTTCTTCGAGTTTGAACGCTAGCGATGAGACTTCCAGGCAAAAGTGGGGCCGCAGTGCTAGCTTGACGAAACACATGGCGAGTCGTGTTCTGCCTTCTGCTGGGGCCTGAGTCTCACTCGCAAAAAGCTTTGGACTCCCTTGCAGGGCTCACACGCACGCACACAACAAAATGCTTCCCCACCCTCTGGAGTGGCTGTTTTAGCTGAAGCATGGATTCTCTCCCAAGGTTTTCCTTCGAGTGAGGTGGTTGTCTTTAAGCCTGCACGCACACCCGGGGCAACGGTACTAGCCCCATAACCACGGTGTGAGCGGAGAGCTGCCTTGTGTACCGGCCTGTCCCTCCCCCGATTTTCCGAAATGGAACCCGTCCTCAGGCTCTCACCCACAGTACACCCTAAACCGCTTCCTCCCACACAGAGGTCGACGGTACCTAAAGCACGGGTTCTCTAGTGTTGTTTCTCCGAGTTAGAACGCTAGCGATTAGACTTCCATGCAAAAGTGGGGCCGCAGTGCTAGCTTCATGAAACAAGTGGGGAGTCGTGTTCTGCTTTCCTCCGGGGCCTGAGTCTCACACAGAAAATGGTTTGGGACTCAGCTGCAGGGCGCTCACCCTTGCACACAGCAAAATGCGTCCACCCTCAGGCATGGCTCTTTTAGCCGAAGCAGGAGTTCTCTAAAGAGTTGTTCCCTTGAGTTAGGTGGTTGGCTTTAGGCCTGCAGGCACCCCCGGGGCAAGGGTACTAGCATCAGAAACAAGAGGTGAGTTTAGAGCTCCCTTCCACACCGGCCCGTTTCTCACTCCATTTCACGTATGGGACCCTTTCCCGGTCTCTCCTACAGGAGCACTGTAAAATTCCTCCGACTTCAGGAACGGCAATGTTACCTAAAGGGCAGTAAGTACACACCATGGCTTCGTGGCCTTAGTAGCCTGGTAGGCGAATGAGCTGCAGCTGGGATTCTTTACAGGCTTGTTCCTTCCAAGGCAGTGTTGAGCACGGAGCATTCCAAGCACACATGGAGCAGTAGTGTTAGCTTCAGGTAGCAAGAGCTGAGTCCAGAGGTGCCTTCTGCCCGGAACGGTTTCTCCCTCGGTTTCACGTATGGAAACCGTTCCCCAGGCTCTCACCCACGGTACCCTGTATACTGCTTCCTCCGCCTGGAGGTCGACAGTAACTAAAGCACGATTTCTCTACACTGTTGTTTCTTTGAGTTAGAACGCTAGTGATGAGACTTCCATGCAAAAGTGGGGCCGCAGTGCTAGCTTGATGAAACACAGGGGGAGTCGTGTTCTGCCTTCTGCTGGGGCCTGAGTCTCACTCGCAAAAAGCTTTGGACTCCCTTGCAGGGCTCTCATGCACGCACACAACAAAATGCTTCCACCCTCAGGAGCGGCTGTTTTAGCTGAAGCATGGATTCTCCACCGAGTTTTTCCTTCGAGTTAGGCGGTTTTCATTAAGCCTGCACACACACCCGGGGCAACGGTACTAGCCCCATAGCCATGGTGTGAGTTGAGAGCTGCCTTCTCTCCGGCCTGTCTCTCCCTCGATTTTACGAAACGGAACCCGTCCCCAGGCTCTCACCCACAGTACACCCTAAACTGCTTCCTCCCACACAGAGGTCGTCGGTAGCTAAAGCACGGTTTCTCTTCAGTGTTGTTTCTCCGAGGTAGAACGCTTGCTATTAATGTCCACCATAGCCAAACTGTGGAAAGAGCCAAGATGTCCATCAACAGATGAATGGATAAAGAAGTTTGGTCTATATATATATATATATATATATATATATATATATATATATATATATATATAGATATACACAAAGGAATATTATGCAGCCATCAAAAGGAATGAGATCTTGCCATTTGCAACGACGTGGATGGAACTGGAGGGTATTATGCTGAGCGAAATAAGTCAAACAGAGAAAGACATGTATCATATGACCTCACTGATATGAGGAATTCTTAAACTCAGGAAACAACCTGAGGGTTGCTGGAGTGGGGGGTGCGGTGGGAGGGATGGGGTGACTGGGTGATGGACACTGGGGAGGGTATGTGTTCTGGTAAGCGCTGTGAATTGTGCAAGACTGTTGAATCTCAGATCTGTACCTCTGAAAGAAATAATGCAATATATGTTAAGAAAGAAAAAAAGAAGAAGAAGAATGTAGCAGGAGGGGAAGAATGAAGGGGGAGAAATCGGAGGGGGAGAAGAACCATGAGAGACGATGGACTCTGAAAAACAAACTGAGGGTTCTAGAGGGGAGGGGGGTGGGAGGATGGGTTAGCCTGGTGATGGGTATTGAGGAGGGCACGTTCTGCATGGAGCACTGGGTGTTATGCACAAACAATGAATCATGGAACACTATATCTAAAACTACCGATGTAATGTATGGGGATTAACATAACAATAAAAAAATTTAATAAAAAAAAAAAAAAGAACGCTTGCCATTAGACTTCCATGCAAAAGTGGGGCCGCAGTGCTAGCCTCAGGAAACAAGTGGGGAGTCGTGTTCTGCCTTCTGCCGGGGCCTGAGTCCCACACGGAAAATGGTTGTGGACTCACTTGCAGTGCGCTCACGCATGCACACAGCAAAATGCGTCCACCCTCCGGCATGGCTACTTTAGCCGAAGCAGGAATTCTCTACAGAGTTGTTCCTTTGAGTTAGGTGGTTGGCTTTAGGCCTGCAGGCACACCCGGGGCAAGGGTACCAGCCTCATCAACAAGAGGTGAGTTGAGAGCTGCCTTCCGCTCCGGCCTGTTTCTCACTCCATTTCACGTATGGGACCCTTTCCCCGGGCTCTCAACCACGAGCACTGTCAAATTCCCCTGGCTTCAGGAACGGCAATGTTAACTAAAGCGCAGTAACTCTATAGCATTGATTCTTGGTGTTAGTAGCCTGGTAACTAGGCATCCAGGCACACAGGGTACAGCAGTGCTAATCTCCTCAAACAAGAGGTGAGTCCACAGCAGCCTTCCTTACAGGCCTGCTTCTCACTCCGAGTTACGTTTAGGTTCCATTTCTCATGCTTTCACAAAAACACACAATAGATGAAGTGCACGCTCAGGAAGGGCGATCTTTGCTGAGGCACGGGTCCTCTGCGCTTTTGTTCCTTTGCGTTGGGTGGATGGCACTTAGGACTACACGCACACACGGGAGAGCCGATCTAGTTTCCCGAAACAAGAGTTGAGTCGATAGCTGCCTCCTGCCCATGCTTATTTCTCCCTCGGAATTCTGCTGGGACTCATTCCCCAGGTTTGCACTCAAGCAGAGTTGAAAATGCTGCCACCCTGTGGAGAGGCGAATGAGCTGAAGCTGGGATTCTTGACCGGCTTCTTTCTGCCAAATCAGTGTGGAGCACTTGGCATTCCTATGCACACACGGAGCGGTAGTGTTAGCTTCAGGTAACAAGAGCTGAGTCGAGAGGTGCCTTCTGGCCCGGACTTCTTCTCCCTCGGTCTCACGTAAGGAACCCGTTCCCCAGGCTCTCACCCACGGTAGCCTGGAAACTGCTTCCTCCCTCAGAGACGTGGATGGTAGCTAAGGCACGGTTTCTCTACCGTGTTGTTTCTCCAAGTTAGAACGCTAGCGATTAGACTTCCATGCGAAAGTGGGGCCGCAGTGCTAGCTTGATGAAACACATGGCGAGTCGTGTTCTGCCTTCTGCTGGGGCCTGAGTCTCACTCGCAAAAAGCTTTGGACTCCCTTGCAGGGCTCTCACGCACGCACACAACAAAACGCTTCCCCACCCTCTGGAGTGGCTGTTTTAGCTGAAGCATGGATTCTCTCCCAAGTTTTTCCTTCGAGTTAGGTGGTTGTCTTTAAGCCTGCACGCACACCCGGGGTAACGGTACTAGCCCCATAGCCATGGTATGAGTGGAGGGCTGCCTTGTGTACCGGCCTGTCTCTCCCCCGATTTTACGAAATGGAACCCGTCCCCAGGCTCTCACCCACAGTACACCCTATACTGCTTCCTCCCACAGAGGTCGACGGTAGCTAAAGCACGGTTTCTCTACCGTGTTGTTTCTCCGAGTTACAACGCTAGCGATTAGACTTCCATGCAAAAGTGGGGCCGCAGTGCTAACTTCATGAAACAAGTGGGGAGGCGTGTCCTCCCTTCTCCCGGGGCCTGAGTCTCACACGGAAAATGGTTTGGGACTCCATTGCACTTCTCTCACGCAGGCACACAGCAAAATGCTTCCAGCCTCAGGAATGCCTATGTTCGCTGAAGCAGGAATTCTCTACAGAGTTGTTCCTTCGACTTAGGTGCTTGGCTTTAGGCCGGCAGGCACACCCGGGGCAACTGCACTAGCCTCGTAAACACGAGGTGAGTTGACAGCTGCCTTCTGCACTGGCCTGTCTCTCCCTCGATTTTACCTATGGAACCTGTCCCCAGGCTCTCACCCACAGTGCAGCGTAAACTGCTTTCTCACACAGAGAGGTCGACGGTAGCTAAAGCACGCTTTCTCTGCACTGTTGTTTCTTCGAGTTTGAACGCTAGCGATGAGACTTCCAGGCAAAAGTGGGGCCGCAGTGCTAGCTTGACGAAACACATGGCGAGTCGTGTTCTGCCTTCTGCTGGGGCCTGAGTCTCACTCGCAAAAAGCTTTGGACTCCCTTGCAGGGCTCACACGCACGCACACAACAAAATGCTTCCCCACCCTCTGGAGTGGCTGTTTTAGCTGAAGCATGGATTCTCTCCCAAGGTTTTCCTTCGAGTGAGGTGGTTGTCTTTAAGCCTGCACGCACACCCGGGGCAACGGTACTAGCCCCATAACCACGGTGTGAGCGGAGAGCTGCCTTGTGTACCGGCCTGTCCCTCCCCCGATTTTCCGAAATGGAACCCGTCCTCAGGCTCTCACCCACAGTACACCCTAAACCGCTTCCTCCCACACAGAGGTCGACGGTACCTAAAGCACGGGTTCTCTAGTGTTGTTTCTCCGAGTTAGAACGCTAGCGATTAGACTTCCATGCAAAAGTGGGGCCGCAGTGCTAGCTTCATGAAACAAGTGGGGAGTCGTGTTCTGCTTTCCTCCGGGGCCTGAGTCTCACACAGAAAATGGTTTGGGACTCAGCTGCAGGGCGCTCACCCTTGCACACAGCAAAATGCGTCCACCCTCAGGCATGGCTCTTTTAGCCGAAGCAGGAGTTCTCTAAAGAGTTGTTCCCTTGAGTTAGGTGGTTGGCTTTAGGCCTGCAGGCACCCCCGGGGCAAGGGTACTAGCATCAGAAACAAGAGGTGAGTTTAGAGCTCCCTTCCACACCGGCCCGTTTCTCACTCCATTTCACGTATGGGACCCTTTCCCGGTCTCTCCTACAGGAGCACTGTAAAATTCCTCCGACTTCAGGAACGGCAATGTTACCTAAAGGGCAGTAAGTACACACCATGGCTTCGTGGCCTTAGTAGCCTGGTAGGCGAATGAGCTGCAGCTGGGATTCTTTACAGGCTTGTTCCTTCCAAGGCAGTGTTGAGCACGGAGCATTCCAAGCACACATGGAGCAGTAGTGTTAGCTTCAGGTAGCAAGAGCTGAGTCCAGAGGTGCCTTCTGCCCGGAACGGTTTCTCCCTCGGTTTCACGTATGGAAACCGTTCCCCAGGCTCTCACCCACGGTACCCTGTATACTGCTTCCTCCGCCTGGAGGTCGACAGTAACTAAAGCACGATTTCTCTACACTGTTGTTTCTTTGAGTTAGAACGCTAGTGATGAGACTTCCATGCAAAAGTGGGGCCGCAGTGCTAGCTTGATGAAACACAGGGGGAGTCGTGTTCTGCCTTCTGCTGGGGCCTGAGTCTCACTCGCAAAAAGCTTTGGACTCCCTTGCAGGGCTCTCATGCACGCACACAACAAAATGCTTCCACCCTCAGGAGCGGCTGTTTTAGCTGAAGCATGGATTCTCCACCGAGTTTTTCCTTCGAGTTAGGCGGTTTTCATTAAGCCTGCACACACACCCGGGGCAACGGTACTAGCCCCATAGCCATGGTGTGAGTTGAGAGCTGCCTTCTCTCCGGCCTGTCTCTCCCTCGATTTTACGAAACGGAACCCGTCCCCAGGCTCTCACCCACAGTACACCCTAAACTGCTTCCTCCCACACAGAGGTCGTCGGTAGCTAAAGCACGGTTTCTCTTCAGTGTTGTTTCTCCGAGGTAGAACGCTTGCTATTAATGTCCACCATAGCCAAACTGTGGAAAGAGCCAAGATGTCCATCAACAGATGAATGGATAAAGAAGTTTGGTCTATATATATATATATATATATATATATATATAGATAGATATACACAAAGGAATATTATGCAGCCATCAAAAGGAATGAGATCTTGCCATTTGCAACGACGTGGATGGAACTGGAGGGTATTATGCTGAGCGAAATAAGTCAAACAGAGAAAGACATGTATCATATGACCTCACTGATATGAGGAATTCTTAAACTCAGGAAACAACCTGAGGGTTGCTGGAGTGGGGGGTGCGGTGGGAGGGATGGGGTGACTGGGTGATGGACACTGGGGAGGGTATGTGTTCTGGTAAGCGCTGTGAATTGTGCAAGACTGTTGAATCTCAGATCTGTACCTCTGAAAGAAATAATGCAATATATGTTAAGAAAGAAAAAAAGAAGAAGAAGAATGTAGCAGGAGGGGAAGAATGAAGGGGGAGAAATCGGAGGGGGAGAAGAACCATGAGAGACGATGGACTCTGAAAAACAAACTGAGGGTTCTAGAGGGGAGGGGGGTGGGAGGATGGGTTAGCCTGGTGATGGGTATTGAGGAGGGCACGTTCTGCATGGAGCACTGGGTGTTATGCACAAACAATGAATCATGGAACACTATATCTAAAACTACCGATGTAATGTATGGGGATTAACATAACAATAAAAAAATTTAATAAAAAAAAAAAAAAGAACGCTTGCCATTAGACTTCCATGCAAAAGTGGGGCCGCAGTGCTAGCCTCAGGAAACAAGTGGGGAGTCGTGTTCTGCCTTCTGCCGGGGCCTGAGTCCCACACGGAAAATGGTTGTGGACTCACTTGCAGTGCGCTCACGCATGCACACAGCAAAATGCGTCCACCCTCCGGCATGGCTACTTTAGCCGAAGCAGGAATTCTCTACAGAGTTGTTCCTTTGAGTTAGGTGGTTGGCTTTAGGCCTGCAGGCACACCCGGGGCAAGGGTACCAGCCTCATCAACAAGAGGTGAGTTGAGAGCTGCCTTCCGCTCCGGCCTGTTTCTCACTCCATTTCACGTATGGGACCCTTTCCCCGGGCTCTCAACCACGAGCACTGTCAAATTCCCCTGGCTTCAGGAACGGCAATGTTAACTAAAGCGCAGTAACTCTATAGCATTGATTCTTGGTGTTAGTAGCCTGGTAACTAGGCATCCAGGCACACAGGGTACAGCAGTGCTAATCTCCTCAAACAAGAGGTGAGTCCACAGCAGCCTTCCTTACAGGCCTGCTTCTCACTCCGAGTTACGTTTAGGTTCCATTTCTCATGCTTTCACAAAAACACACAATAGATGAAGTGCACGCTCAGGAAGGGCGATCTTTGCTGAGGCACGGGTCCTCTGCGCTTTTGTTCCTTTGCGTTGGGTGGATGGCACTTAGGACTACACGCACACACGGGAGAGCCGATCTAGTTTCCCGAAACAAGAGTTGAGTCGATAGCTGCCTCCTGCCCATGCTTATTTCTCCCTCGGAATTCTGCTGGGACTCATTCCCCAGGTTTGCACTCAAGCAGAGTTGAAAATGCTGCCACCCTGTGGAGAGGCGAATGAGCTGAAGCTGGGATTCTTGACCGGCTTCTTTCTGCCAAATCAGTGTGGAGCACTTGGCATTCCTATGCACACACGGAGCGGTAGTGTTAGCTTCAGGTAACAAGAGCTGAGTCGAGAGGTGCCTTCTGGCCCGGACTTCTTCTCCCTCGGTCTCACGTAAGGAACCCGTTCCCCAGGCTCTCACCCACGGTAGCCTGGAAACTGCTTCCTCCCTCAGAGACGTGGATGGTAGCTAAGGCACGGTTTCTCTACCGTGTTGTTTCTCCGAGTTAGAACGCTAGCGATTAGACTTCCATGCGAAAGTGGGGCCGCAGTGCTAGCTTGATGAAACACATGGCGAGTCGTGTTCTGCCTTCTGCTGGGGCCTGAGTCTCACTCGCAAAAAGCTTTGGACTCCCTTGCAGGGCTCTCACGCACGCACACAACAAAACGCTTCCCCACCCTCTGGAGTGGCTGTTTTAGCTGAAGCATGGATTCTCTCCCAAGTTTTTCCTTCGAGTTAGGTGGTTGTCTTTAAGCCTGCACGCACACCCGGGGTAACGGTACTAGCCCCATAGCCATGGTATGAGTGGAGGGCTGCCTTGTGTACCGGCCTGTCTCTCCCCCGATTTTACGAAATGGAACCCGTCCCCAGGCTCTCACCCACAGTACACCCTATACTGCTTCCTCCCACAGAGGTCGACGGTAGCTAAAGCACGGTTTCTCTACCGTGTTGTTTCTCCGAGTTACAACGCTAGCGATTAGACTTCCATGCAAAAGTGGGGCCGCAGTGCTAACTTCATGAAACAAGTGGGGAGGCGTGTCCTCCCTTCTCCCGGGGCCTGAGTCTCACACGGAAAATGGTTTGGGACTCCATTGCACTTCTCTCACGCAGGCACACAGCAAAATGCTTCCAGCCTCAGGAATGCCTATGTTCGCTGAAGCAGGAATTCTCTACAGAGTTGTTCCTTCGACTTAGGTGCTTGGCTTTAGGCCGGCAGGCACACCCGGGGCAACTGCACTAGCCTCGTAAACACGAGGTGAGTTGACAGCTGCCTTCTGCACTGGCCTGTCTCTCCCTCGATTTTACCTATGGAACCTGTCCCCAGGCTCTCACCCACAGTGCAGCGTAAACTGCTTTCTCACACAGAGAGGTCGACGGTAGCTAAAGCACGCTTTCTCTGCACTGTTGTTTCTTCGAGTTTGAACGCTAGCGATGAGACTTCCAGGCAAAAGTGGGGCCGCAGTGCTAGCTTGACGAAACACATGGCGAGTCGTGTTCTGCCTTCTGCTGGGGCCTGAGTCTCACTCGCAAAAAGCTTTGGACTCCCTTGCAGGGCTCACACGCACGCACACAACAAAATGCTTCCCCACCCTCTGGAGTGGCTGTTTTAGCTGAAGCATGGATTCTCTCCCAAGGTTTTCCTTCGAGTGAGGTGGTTGTCTTTAAGCCTGCACGCACACCCGGGGCAACGGTACTAGCCCCATAACCACGGTGTGAGCGGAGAGCTGCCTTGTGTACCGGCCTGTCCCTCCCCCGATTTTCCGAAATGGAACCCGTCCTCAGGCTCTCACCCACAGTACACCCTAAACCGCTTCCTCCCACACAGAGGTCGACGGTACCTAAAGCACGGGTTCTCTAGTGTTGTTTCTCCGAGTTAGAACGCTAGCGATTAGACTTCCATGCAAAAGTGGGGCCGCAGTGCTAGCTTCATGAAACAAGTGGGGAGTCGTGTTCTGCTTTCCTCCGGGGCCTGAGTCTCACACAGAAAATGGTTTGGGACTCAGCTGCAGGGCGCTCACCCTTGCACACAGCAAAATGCGTCCACCCTCAGGCATGGCTCTTTTAGCCGAAGCAGGAGTTCTCTAAAGAGTTGTTCCCTTGAGTTAGGTGGTTGGCTTTAGGCCTGCAGGCACCCCCGGGGCAAGGGTACTAGCATCAGAAACAAGAGGTGAGTTTAGAGCTCCCTTCCACACCGGCCCGTTTCTCACTCCATTTCACGTATGGGACCCTTTCCCGGTCTCTCCTACAGGAGCACTGTAAAATTCCTCCGACTTCAGGAACGGCAATGTTACCTAAAGGGCAGTAAGTACACACCATGGCTTCGTGGCCTTAGTAGCCTGGTAGGCGAATGAGCTGCAGCTGGGATTCTTTACAGGCTTGTTCCTTCCAAGGCAGTGTTGAGCACGGAGCATTCCAAGCACACATGGAGCAGTAGTGTTAGCTTCAGGTAGCAAGAGCTGAGTCCAGAGGTGCCTTCTGCCCGGAACGGTTTCTCCCTCGGTTTCACGTATGGAAACCGTTCCCCAGGCTCTCACCCACGGTACCCTGTATACTGCTTCCTCCGCCTGGAGGTCGACAGTAACTAAAGCACGATTTCTCTACACTGTTGTTTCTTTGAGTTAGAACGCTAGTGATGAGACTTCCATGCAAAAGTGGGGCCGCAGTGCTAGCTTGATGAAACACAGGGGGAGTCGTGTTCTGCCTTCTGCTGGGGCCTGAGTCTCACTCGCAAAAAGCTTTGGACTCCCTTGCAGGGCTCTCATGCACGCACACAACAAAATGCTTCCACCCTCAGGAGCGGCTGTTTTAGCTGAAGCATGGATTCTCCACCGAGTTTTTCCTTCGAGTTAGGCGGTTTTCATTAAGCCTGCACACACACCCGGGGCAACGGTACTAGCCCCATAGCCATGGTGTGAGTTGAGAGCTGCCTTCTCTCCGGCCTGTCTCTCCCTCGATTTTACGAAACGGAACCCGTCCCCAGGCTCTCACCCACAGTACACCCTAAACTGCTTCCTCCCACACAGAGGTCGTCGGTAGCTAAAGCACGGTTTCTCTTCAGTGTTGTTTCTCCGAGGTAGAACGCTTGCTATTAATGTCCACCATAGCCAAACTGTGGAAAGAGCCAAGATGTCCATCAACAGATGAATGGATAAAGAAGTTTGGTCTATATATATATATATATATATATATATATATATATATATATATATATAGATATACACAAAGGAATATTATGCAGCCATCAAAAGGAATGAGATCTTGCCATTTGCAACGACGTGGATGGAACTGGAGGGTATTATGCTGAGCGAAATAAGTCAAACAGAGAAAGACATGTATCATATGACCTCACTGATATGAGGAATTCTTAAACTCAGGAAACAACCTGAGGGTTGCTGGAGTGAGGGGTGCGGTGGGAGGGATGGGGTGACTGGGTGATGGACACTGGGGAGGGTATGTGTTCTGGTAAGCGCTGTGAATTGTGCAAGACTGTTGAATCTCAGATCTGTACCTCTGAAAGAAATAATGCAATATATGTTAAGAAAGAAAAAAAGAAGAAGAAGAATGTAGCAGGAGGGGAAGAATGAAGGGGGAGAAATCGGAGGGGGAGAAGAACCATGAGAGACGATGGACTCTGAAAAACAAACTGAGGGTTCTAGAGGGGAGGGGGGTGGGAGGATGGGTTAGCCTGGTGATGGGTATTGAGGAGGGCACGTTCTGCATGGAGCACTGGGTGTTATGCACAAACAATGAATCATGGAACACTATATCTAAAACTACCGATGTAATGTATGGGGATTAACATAACAATAAAAAAATTTAATAAAAAAAAAAAAAAGAACGCTTGCCATTAGACTTCCATGCAAAAGTGGGGCCGCAGTGCTAGCCTCAGGAAACAAGTGGGGAGTCGTGTTCTGCCTTCTGCCGGGGCCTGAGTCCCACACGGAAAATGGTTGTGGACTCACTTGCAGTGCGCTCACGCATGCACACAGCAAAATGCGTCCACCCTCCGGCATGGCTACTTTAGCCGAAGCAGGAATTCTCTACAGAGTTGTTCCTTTGAGTTAGGTGGTTGGCTTTAGGCCTGCAGGCACACCCGGGGCAAGGGTACCAGCCTCATCAACAAGAGGTGAGTTGAGAGCTGCCTTCCGCTCCGGCCTGTTTCTCACTCCATTTCACGTATGGGACCCTTTCCCCGGGCTCTCAACCACGAGCACTGTCAAATTCCCCTGGCTTCAGGAACGGCAATGTTAACTAAAGCGCAGTAACTCTATAGCATTGATTCTTGGTGTTAGTAGCCTGGTAACTAGGCATCCAGGCACACAGGGTACAGCAGTGCTAATCTCCTCAAACAAGAGGTGAGTCCACAGCAGCCTTCCTTACAGGCCTGCTTCTCACTCCGAGTTACGTTTAGGTTCCATTTCTCATGCTTTCACAAAAACACACAATAGATGAAGTGCACGCTCAGGAAGGGCGATCTTTGCTGAGGCACGGGTCCTCTGCGCTTTTGTTCCTTTGCGTTGGGTGGATGGCACTTAGGACTACACGCACACACGGGAGAGCCGATCTAGTTTCCCGAAACAAGAGTTGAGTCGATAGCTGCCTCCTGCCCATGCTTATTTCTCCCTCGGAATTCTGCTGGGACTCATTCCCCAGGTTTGCACTCAAGCAGAGTTGAAAATGCTGCCACCCTGTGGAGAGGCGAATGAGCTGAAGCTGGGATTCTTGACCGGCTTCTTTCTGCCAAATCAGTGTGGAGCACTTGGCATTCCTATGCACACACGGAGCGGTAGTGTTAGCTTCAGGTAACAAGAGCTGAGTCGAGAGGTGCCTTCTGGCCCGGACTTCTTCTCCCTCGGTCTCACGTAAGGAACCCGTTCCCCAGGCTCTCACCCACGGTAGCCTGGAAACTGCTTCCTCCCTCAGAGACGTGGATGGTAGCTAAGGCACGGTTTCTCTACCGTGTTGTTTCTCCGAGTTAGAACGCTAGCGATTAGACTTCCATGCGAAAGTGGGGCCGCAGTGCTAGCTTGATGAAACACATGGCGAGTCGTGTTCTGCCTTCTGCTGGGGCCTGAGTCTCACTCGCAAAAAGCTTTGGACTCCCTTGCAGGGCTCTCACGCACGCACACAACAAAACGCTTCCCCACCCTCTGGAGTGGCTGTTTTAGCTGAAGCATGGATTCTCTCCCAAGTTTTTCCTTCGAGTTAGGTGGTTGTCTTTAAGCCTGCACGCACACCCGGGGTAACGGTACTAGCCCCATAGCCATGGTATGAGTGGAGGGCTGCCTTGTGTACCGGCCTGTCTCTCCCCCGATTTTACGAAATGGAACCCGTCCCCAGGCTCTCACCCACAGTACACCCTATACTGCTTCCTCCCACAGAGGTCGACGGTAGCTAAAGCACGGTTTCTCTACCGTGTTGTTTCTCCGAGTTACAACGCTAGCGATTAGACTTCCATGCAAAAGTGGGGCCGCAGTGCTAACTTCATGAAACAAGTGGGGAGGCGTGTCCTCCCTTCTCCCGGGGCCTGAGTCTCACACGGAAAATGGTTTGGGACTCCATTGCACTTCTCTCACGCAGGCACACAGCAAAATGCTTCCAGCCTCAGGAATGCCTATGTTCGCTGAAGCAGGAATTCTCTACAGAGTTGTTCCTTCGACTTAGGTGCTTGGCTTTAGGCCGGCAGGCACACCCGGGGCAACTGCACTAGCCTCGTAAACACGAGGTGAGTTGACAGCTGCCTTCTGCACTGGCCTGTCTCTCCCTCGATTTTACCTATGGAACCTGTCCCCAGGCTCTCACCCACAGTGCAGCGTAAACTGCTTTCTCACACAGAGAGGTCGACGGTAGCTAAAGCACGCTTTCTCTGCACTGTTGTTTCTTCGAGTTTGAACGCTAGCGATGAGACTTCCAGGCAAAAGTGGGGCCGCAGTGCTAGCTTGACGAAACACATGGCGAGTCGTGTTCTGCCTTCTGCTGGGGCCTGAGTCTCACTCGCAAAAAGCTTTGGACTCCCTTGCAGGGCTCTCACGCACGCACACAACAAAATGCTTCCCCACCCTCTGGAGTGGCTGTTTTAGCTGAAGCATGGATTCTCTCCCAAGGTTTTCCTTCGAGTGAGGTGGTTGTCTTTAAGCCTGCACGCACACCCGGGGCAACGGTACTAGCCCCATAACCACGGTGTGAGCGGAGAGCTGCCTTGTGTACCGGCCTGTCCCTCCCCCGATTTTCCGAAATGGAACCCGTCCTCAGGCTCTCACCCACAGTACACCCTAAACCGCTTCCTCCCACACAGAGGTCGACGGTACCTAAAGCACGGGTTCTCTAGTGTTGTTTCTCCGAGTTAGAACGCTAGCGATTAGACTTCCATGCAAAAGTGGGGCCGCAGTGCTAGCTTCATGAAACAAGTGGGGAGTCGTGTTCTGCTTTCCTCCGGGGCCTGAGTCTCACACAGAAAATGGTTTGGGACTCAGCTGCAGGGCGCTCACCCTTGCACACAGCAAAATGCGTCCACCCTCAGGCATGGCTCTTTTAGCCGAAGCAGGAGTTCTCTAAAGAGTTGTTCCCTTGAGTTAGGTGGTTGGCTTTAGGCCTGCAGGCACCCCCGGGGCAAGGGTACTAGCATCAGAAACAAGAGGTGAGTTTAGAGCTCCCTTCCACACCGGCCCGTTTCTCACTCCATTTCACGTATGGGACCCTTTCCCGGTCTCTCCTACAGGAGCACTGTAAAATTCCTCCGACTTCAGGAACGGCAATGTTACCTAAAGGGCAGTAAGTACACACCATGGCTTCGTGGCCTTAGTAGCCTGGTAGGCGAATGAGCTGCAGCTGGGATTCTTTACAGGCTTGTTCCTTCCAAGGCAGTGTTGAGCACGGAGCATTCCAAGCACACATGGAGCAGTAGTGTTAGCTTCAGGTAGCAAGAGCTGAGTCCAGAGGTGCCTTCTGCCCGGAACGGTTTCTCCCTCGGTTTCACGTATGGAAACCGTTCCCCAGGCTCTCACCCACGGTACCCTGTATACTGCTTCCTCCGCCTGGAGGTCGACAGTAACTAAAGCACGATTTCTCTACACTGTTGTTTCTTTGAGTTAGAACGCTAGTGATGAGACTTCCATGCAAAAGTGGGGCCGCAGTGCTAGCTTGATGAAACACAGGGGGAGTCGTGTTCTGCCTTCTGCTGGGGCCTGAGTCTCACTCGCAAAAAGCTTTGGACTCCCTTGCAGGGCTCTCATGCACGCACACAACAAAATGCTTCCACCCTCAGGAGCGGCTGTTTTAGCTGAAGCATGGATTCTCCACCGAGTTTTTCCTTCGAGTTAGGCGGTTTTCATTAAGCCTGCACACACACCCGGGGCAACGGTACTAGCCCCATAGCCATGGTGTGAGTTGAGAGCTGCCTTCTCTCCGGCCTGTCTCTCCCTCGATTTTACGAAACGGAACCCGTCCCCAGGCTCTCACCCACAGTACACCCTAAACTGCTTCCTCCCACACAGAGGTCGTCGGTAGCTAAAGCACGGTTTCTCTTCAGTGTTGTTTCTCCGAGGTAGAACGCTTGCTATTAATGTCCACCATAGCCAAACTGTGGAAAGAGCCAAGATGTCCATCAACAGATGAATGGATAAAGAAGTTTGGTCTATATATATATATATATATATATATAGATAGATAGATATACACAAAGGAATATTATGCAGCCATCAAAAGGAATGAGATCTTGCCATTTGCAACGACGTGGATGGAACTGGAGGGTATTATGCTGAGCGAAATAAGTCAAACAGAGAAAGACATGTATCATATGACCTCACTGATATGAGGAATTCTTAAACTCAGGAAACAACCTGAGGGTTGCTGGAGTGGGGGGTGCGGTGGGAGGGATGGGGTGACTGGGTGATGGACACTGGGGAGGGTATGTGTTCTGGTAAGCGCTGTGAATTGTGCAAGACTGTTGAATCTCAGATCTGTACCTCTGAAAGAAATAATGCAATATATGTTAAGAAAGAAAAAAAGAAGAAGAAGAATGTAGCAGGAGGGGAAGAATGAAGGGGGAGAAATCGGAGGGGGAGAAGAACCATGAGAGACGATGGACTCTGAAAAACAAACTGAGGGTTCTAGAGGGGAGGGGGGTGGGAGGATGGGTTAGCCTGGTGATGGGTATTGAGGAGGGCACGTTCTGCATGGAGCACTGGGTGTTATGCACAAACAATGAATCATGGAACACTATATCTAAAACTACCGATGTAATGTATGGGGATTAACATAACAATAAAAAAATTTAATAAAAAAAAAAAAAAGAACGCTTGCCATTAGACTTCCATGCAAAAGTGGGGCCGCAGTGCTAGCCTCAGGAAACAAGTGGGGAGTCGTGTTCTGCCTTCTGCCGGGGCCTGAGTCCCACACGGAAAATGGTTGTGGACTCACTTGCAGTGCGCTCACGCATGCACACAGCAAAATGCGTCCACCCTCCGGCATGGCTACTTTAGCCGAAGCAGGAATTCTCTACAGAGTTGTTCCTTTGAGTTAGGTGGTTGGCTTTAGGCCTGCAGGCACACCCGGGGCAAGGGTACCAGCCTCATCAACAAGAGGTGAGTTGAGAGCTGCCTTCCGCTCCGGCCTGTTTCTCACTCCATTTCACGTATGGGACCCTTTCCCCGGGCTCTCAACCACGAGCACTGTCAAATTCCCCTGGCTTCAGGAACGGCAATGTTAACTAAAGCGCAGTAACTCTATAGCATTGATTCTTGGTGTTAGTAGCCTGGTAACTAGGCATCCAGGCACACAGGGTACAGCAGTGCTAATCTCCTCAAACAAGAGGTGAGTCCACAGCAGCCTTCCTTACAGGCCTGCTTCTCACTCCGAGTTACGTTTAGGTTCCATTTCTCATGCTTTCACAAAAACACACAATAGATGAAGTGCACGCTCAGGAAGGGCGATCTTTGCTGAGGCACGGGTCCTCTGCGCTTTTGTTCCTTTGCGTTGGGTGGATGGCACTTAGGACTACACGCACACATGGGAGAGCCGATCTAGTTTCCCGAAACAAGAGTTGAGTCGATAGCTGCCTCCTGCCCATGCTTATTTCTCCCTCGGAATTCTGCTGGGACTCATTCCCCAGGTTTGCACTCAAGCAGAGTTGAAAATGCTGCCACCCTGTGGAGAGGCGAATGAGCTGAAGCTGGGATTCTTGACCGGCTTCTTTCTGCCAAATCAGTGTGGAGCACTTGGCATTCCTATGCACACACGGAGCGGTAGTGTTAGCTTCAGGTAACAAGAGCTGAGTCGAGAGGTGCCTTCTGGCCCGGACTTCTTCTCCCTCGGTCTCACGTAAGGAACCCGTTCCCCAGGCTCTCACCCACGGTAGCCTGGAAACTGCTTCCTCCCTCAGAGACGTGGATGGTAGCTAAAGCACGGTTTCTCTACCGTGTTGTTTCTCCGAGTTAGAACGCTAGCGATTAGACTTCCATGCGAAAGTGGGGCCGCAGTGCTAGCTTGATGAAACACATGGCGAGTCGTGTTCTGCCTTCTGCTGGGGCCTGAGTCTCACTCGCAAAAAGCTTTGGACTCCCTTGCAGGGCTCTCACGCACGCACACAACAAAACGCTTCCCCACCCTCTGGAGTGGCTGTTTTAGCTGAAGCATGGATTCTCTCCCAAGTTTTTCCTTCGAGTTAGGTGGTTGTCTTTAAGCCTGCACGCACAGCCGGGGTAACGGTACTAGCCCCATAGCCATGGTATGAGTGGAGGGCTGCCTTGTGTACCGGCCTGTCTCTCCCCCGATTTTACGAAATGGAACCCGTCCCCAGGCTCTCACCCACAGTACACCCTATACTGCTTCCTCCCACAGAGGTCGACGGTAGCTAAAGCACGGTTTCTCTACCGTGTTGTTTCTCCGAGTTACAACGCTAGCGATTAGACTTCCATGCAAAAGTGGGGCCGCAGTGCTAACTTCATGAAACAAGTGGGGAGGCGTGTCCTCCCTTCTCCCGGGGCCTGAGTCTCACACGGAAAATGGTTTGGGACTCCATTGCACTTCTCTCACGCAGGCACACAGCAAAATGCTTCCAGCCTCAGGAATGCCTATGTTCGCTGAAGCAGGAATTCTCTACAGAGTTGTTCCTTCGACTTAGGTGCTTGGCTTTAGGCCGGCAGGCACACCCGGGGCAACTGCACTAGCCTCGTAAACACGAGGTGAGTTGACAGCTGCCTTCTGCACTGGCCTGTCTCTCCCTCGATTTTACCTATGGAACCTGTCCCCAGGCTCTCACCCACAGTGCAGCGTAAACTGCTTTCTCACACAGAGAGGTCGACGGTAGCTAAAGCACGCTTTCTCTGCACTGTTGTTTCTTCGAGTTTGAACGCTAGCGATGAGACTTCCAGGCAAAAGTGGGGCCGCAGTGCTAGCTTGACGAAACACATGGCGAGTCGTGTTCTGCCTTCTGCTGGGGCCTGAGTCTCACTCGCAAAAAGCTTTGGACTCCCTTGCAGGGCTCTCACGCACGCACACAACAAAATGCTTCCCCACCCTCTGGAGTGGCTGTTTTAGCTGAAGCATGGATTCTCTCCCAAGGTTTTCCTTCGAGTGAGGTGGTTGTCTTTAAGCCTGCACGCACACCCGGGGCAACGGTACTAGCCCCATAACCACGGTGTGAGCGGAGAGCTGCCTTGTGTACCGGCCTGTCCCTCCCCCGATTTTCCGAAATGGAACCCGTCCTCAGGCTCTCACCCACAGTACACCCTAAACCGCTTCCTCCCACACAGAGGTCGACGGTACCTAAAGCACGGGTTCTCTAGTGTTGTTTCTCCGAGTTAGAACGCTAGCGATTAGACTTCCATGCAAAAGTGGGGCCGCAGTGCTAGCTTCATGAAACAAGTAGGGAGTCGTGTTCTGCTTTCCTCCGGGGCCTGAGTCTCACACAGAAAATGGTTTGGGACTCAGCTGCAGGGCGCTCACCCTTGCACACAGCAAAATGCGTCCACCCTCAGGCATGGCTCTTTTAGCCGAAGCAGGAGTTCTCTAAAGAGTTGTTCCCTTGAGTTAGGTGGTTGGCTTTAGGCCTGCAGGCACCCCCGGGGCAAGGGTACTAGCATCAGAAACAAGAGGTGAGTTTAGAGCTCCCTTCCACACCGGCCCGTTTCTCACTCCATTTCACGTATGGGACCCTTTCCCGGTCTCTCCTACAGGAGCACTGTAAAATTCCTCCGACTTCAGGAACGGCAATGTTACCTAAAGGGCAGTAAGTACACACCATGGCTTCGTGGCCTTAGTAGCCTGGTAGGCGAATGAGCTGCAGCTGGGATTCTTTACAGGCTTGTTCCTTCCAAGGCAGTGTTGAGCACGGAGCATTCCAAGCACACATGGAGCAGTAGTGTTAGCTTCAGGTAGCAAGAGCTGAGTCCAGAGGTGCCTTCTGCCCGGAACGGTTTCTCCCTCGGTTTCACGTATGGAAACCGTTCCCCAGGCTCTCACCCACGGTACCCTGTATACTGCTTCCTCCGCCTGGAGGTCGACAGTAACTAAAGCACGATTTCTCTACACTGTTGTTTCTTTGAGTTAGAACGCTAGTGATGAGACTTCCATGCAAAAGTGGGGCCGCAGTGCTAGCTTGATGAAACACAGGGGGAGTTGTGTTCTGCCTTCTGCTGGGGCCTGAGTCTCACTCGCAAAAAGCTTTGGACTCCCTTGCAGGGCTCTCATGCACGCACACAACAAAATGCTTCCACCCTCAGGAGCGGCTGTTTTAGCTGAAGCATGGATTCTCCACCGAGTTTTTCCTTCGAGTTAGGCGGTTTTCATTAAGCCTGCACACACACCCGGGGCAACGGTACTAGCCCCATAGCCATGGTGTGAGTTGAGAGCTGCCTTCTCTCCGGCCTGTCTCTCCCTCGATTTTACGAAACGGAACCCGTCCCCAGGCTCTCACCCACAGTACACCCTAAACTGCTTCCTCCCACACAGAGGTCGTCGGTAGCTAAAGCACGGTTTCTCTTCAGTGTTGTTTCTCCGAGGTAGAACGCTTGCTATTAATGTCCACCATAGCCAAACTGTGGAAAGAGCCAAGATGTCCATCAACAGATGAATGGATAAAGAAGTTTGGTCTATATATATATATATATATATATATATATATATATATATATATATATATATAGATATACACAAAGGAATATTATGCAGCCATCAAAAGGAATGAGATCTTGCCATTTGCAACGACGTGGATGGAACTGGAGGGTATTATGCTGAGCGAAATAAGTCAAACAGAGAAAGACATGTATCATATGACCTCACTGATATGAGGAATTCTTAAACTCAGGAAACAACCTGAGGGTTGCTGGAGTGGGGGGTGCGGTGGGAGGGATGGGGTGACTGGGTGATGGACACTGGGGAGGGTATGTGTTCTGGTAAGCGCTGTGAATTGTGCAAGACTGTTGAATCTCAGATCTGTACCTCTGAAAGAAATAATGCAATATATGTTAAGAAAGAAAAAAAGAAGAAGAAGAATGTAGCAGGAGGGGAAGAATGAAGGGGGAGAAATCGGAGGGGGAGAAGAACCATGAGAGACGATGGACTCTGAAAAACAAACTGAGGGTTCTAGAGGGGAGGGGGGTGGGAGGATGGGTTAGCCTGGTGATGGGTATTGAGGAGGGCACGTTCTGCATGGAGCACTGGGTGTTATGCACAAACAATGAATCATGGAACACTATATCTAAAACTACCGATGTAATGTATGGGGATTAACATAACAATAAAAAAATTTAATAAAAAAAAAAAAAAGAACGCTTGCCATTAGACTTCCATGCAAAAGTGGGGCCGCAGTGCTAGCCTCAGGAAACAAGTGGGGAGTCGTGTTCTGCCTTCTGCCGGGGCCTGAGTCCCACACGGAAAATGGTTGTGGACTCACTTGCAGTGCGCTCACGCATGCACACAGCAAAATGCGTCCACCCTCCGGCATGGCTACTTTAGCCGAAGCAGGAATTCTCTACAGAGTTGTTCCTTTGAGTTAGGTGGTTGGCTTTAGGCCTGCAGGCACACCCGGGGCAAGGGTACCAGCCTCATCAACAAGAGGTGAGTTGAGAGCTGCCTTCCGCTCCGGCCTGTTTCTCACTCCATTTCACGTATGGGACCCTTTCCCCGGGCTCTCAACCACGAGCACTGTCAAATTCCCCTGGCTTCAGGAACGGCAATGTTAACTAAAGCGCAGTAACTCTATAGCATTGATTCTTGGTGTTAGTAGCCTGGTAACTAGGCATCCAGGCACACAGGGTACAGCAGTGCTAATCTCCTCAAACAAGAGGTGAGTCCACAGCAGCCTTCCTTACAGGCCTGCTTCTCACTCCGAGTTACGTTTAGGTTCCATTTCTCATGCTTTCACAAAAACACACAATAGATGAAGTGCACGCTCAGGAAGGGCGATCTTTGCTGAGGCACGGGTCCTCTGCGCTTTTGTTCCTTTGCGTTGGGTGGATGGCACTTAGGACTACACGCACACACGGGAGAGCCGATCTAGTTTCCCGAAACAAGAGTTGAGTCGATAGCTGCCTCCTGCCCATGCTTATTTCTCCCTCGGAATTCTGCTGGGACTCATTCCCCAGGTTTGCACTCAAGCAGAGTTGAAAATGCTGCCACCCTGTGGAGAGGCGAATGAGCTGAAGCTGGGATTCTTGACCGGCTTCTTTCTGCCAAATCAGTGTGGAGCACTTGGCATTCCTATGCACACACGGAGCGGTAGTGTTAGCTTCAGGTAACAAGAGCTGAGTCGAGAGGTGCCTTCTGGCCCGGACTTCTTCTCCCTCGGTCTCACGTAAGGAACCCGTTCCCCAGGCTCTCACCCACGGTAGCCTGGAAACTGCTTCCTCCCTCAGAGACGTGGATGGTAGCTAAAGCACGGTTTCTCTACCGTGTTGTTTCTCCGAGTTAGAACGCTAGCGATTAGACTTCCATGCGAAAGTGGGGCCGCAGTGCTAGCTTGATGAAACACATGGCGAGTCGTGTTCTGCCTTCTGCTGGGGCCTGAGTCTCACTCGCAAAAAGCTTTGGACTCCCTTGCAGGGCTCTCACGCACGCACACAACAAAACGCTTCCCCACCCTCTGGAGTGGCTGTTTTAGCTGAAGCATGGATTCTCTCCCAAGTTTTTCCTTCGAGTTAGGTGGTTGTCTTTAAGCCTGCACGCACAGCCGGGGTAACGGTACTAGCCCCATAGCCATGGTATGAGTGGAGGGCTGCCTTGTGTACCGGCCTGTCTCTCCCCCGATTTTACGAAATGGAACCCGTCCCCAGGCTCTCACCCACAGTACACCCTATACTGCTTCCTCCCACAGAGGTCGACGGTAGCTAAAGCACGGTTTCTCTACCGTGTTGTTTCTCCGAGTTACAACGCTAGCGATTAGACTTCCATGCAAAAGTGGGGCCGCAGTGCTAACTTCATGAAACAAGTGGGGAGGCGTGTCCTCCCTTCTCCCGGGGCCTGAGTCTCACACGGAAAATGGTTGGGGACTCCATTGCACTTCTCTCACGCAGGCACACAGCAAAATGCTTCCAGCCTCAGGAATGCCTATGTTCGCTGAAGCAGGAATTCTCTACAGAGTTGTTCCTTCGACTTAGGTGCTTGGCTTTAGGCCGGCAGGCACACCCGGGGCAACTGCACTAGCCTCATAAACACGAGGTGAGTTGACAGCTGCCTTCTGCACTGGCCTGTCTCTCCCTCGATTTTACCTATGGAACCTGTCCCCAGGCTCTCACCCACAGTGCAGCGTAAACTGCTTTCTCACACAGAGAGGTCGACGGTAGCTAAAGCACGCTTTCTCTGCACTGTTGTTTCTTCGAGTTTGAACGCTAGCGATGAGACTTCCAGGCAAAAGTGGGGCCGCAGTGCTAGCTTGACGAAACACATGGCGAGTCGTGTTCTGCCTTCTGCTGGGGCCTGAGTCTCACTCGCAAAAAGCTTTGGACTCCCTTGCAGGGCTCTCACGCACGCACACAACAAAATGCTTCCCCACCCTCTGGAGTGGCTGTTTTAGCTGAAGCATGGATTCTCTCCCAAGGTTTTCCTTCGAGTGAGGTGGTTGTCTTTAAGCCTGCACGCACACCCGGGGCAACGGTACTAGCCCCATAACCACGGTGTGAGCGGAGAGCTGCCTTGTGTACCGGCCTGTCCCTCCCCCGATTTTCCGAAATGGAACCCGTCCTCAGGCTCTCACCCACAGTACACCCTAAACCGCTTCCTCCCACACAGAGGTCGACGGTACCTAAAGCACGGGTTCTCTAGTGTTGTTTCTCCGAGTTAGAACGCTAGCGATTAGACTTCCATGCAAAAGTGGGGCCGCAGTGCTAGCTTCATGAAACAAGTAGGGAGTCGTGTTCTGCTTTCCTCCGGGGCCTGAGTCTCACACAGAAAATGGTTTGGGACTCAGCTGCAGGGCGCTCACCCTTGCACACAGCAAAATGCGTCCACCCTCAGGCATGGCTCTTTTAGCCGAAGCAGGAGTTCTCTAAAGAGTTGTTCCCTTGAGTTAGGTGGTTGGCTTTAGGCCTGCAGGCACCCCCGGGGCAAGGGTACTAGCATCAGAAACAAGAGGTGAGTTTAGAGCTCCCTTCCACACCGGCCCGTTTCTCACTCCATTTCACGTATGGGACCCTTTCCCGGTCTCTCCTACAGGAGCACTGTAAAATTCCTCCGACTTCAGGAACGGCAATGTTACCTAAAGGGCAGTAAGTACACACCATGGCTTCGTGGCCTTAGTAGCCTGGTAGGCGAATGAGCTGCAGCTGGGATTCTTTACAGGCTTGTTCCTTCCAAGGCAGTGTTGAGCACGGAGCATTCCAAGCACACATGGAGCAGTAGTGTTAGCTTCAGGTAGCAAGAGCTGAGTCCAGAGGTGCCTTCTGCCCGGAACGGTTTCTCCCTCGGTTTCACGTATGGAAACCGTTCCCCAGGCTCTCACCCACGGTACCCTGTATACTGCTTCCTCCGCCTGGAGGTCGACAGTAACTAAAGCACGATTTCTCTACACTGTTGTTTCTTTGAGTTAGAACGCTAGTGATGAGACTTCCATGCAAAAGTGGGGCCGCAGTGCTAGCTTGATGAAACACAGGGGGAGTCGTGTTCTGCCTTCTGCTGGGGCCTGAGTCTCACTCGCAAAAAGCTTTGGACTCCCTTGCAGGGCTCTCATGCACGCACACAACAAAATGCTTCCACCCTCAGGAGCGGCTGTTTTAGCTGAAGCATGGATTCTCCACCGAGTTTTTCCTTCGAGTTAGGCGGTTTTCATTAAGCCTGCACACACACCCGGGGCAACGGTACTAGCCCCATAGCCATGGTGTGAGTTGAGAGCTGCCTTCTCTCCGGCCTGTCTCTCCCTCGATTTTACGAAACGGAACCCGTCCCCAGGCTCTCACCCACAGTACACCCTAAACTGCTTCCTCCCACACAGAGGTCGTCGGTAGCTAAAGCACGGTTTCTCTTCAGTGTTGTTTCTCCGAGGTAGAACGCTTGCTATTAATGTCCACCATAGCCAAACTGTGGAAAGAGCCAAGATGTCCATCAACAGATGAATGGATAAAGAAGTTTGGTCTATATATATATATATATATATATATATATATATATATATATATATATATAGATATACACAAAGGAATATTATGCAGCCATCAAAAGGAATGAGATCTTGCCATTTGCAACGACGTGGATGGAACTGGAGGGTATTATGCTGAGCGAAATAAGTCAAACAGAGAAAGACATGTATCATATGACCTCACTGATATGAGGAATTCTTAAACTCAGGAAACAACCTGAGGGTTGCTGGAGTGGGGGGTGCGGTGGGAGGGATGGGGTGACTGGGTGATGGACACTGGGGAGGGTATGTGTTCTGGTAAGCGCTGTGAATTGTGCAAGACTGTTGAATCTCAGATCTGTACCTCTGAAAGAAATAATGCAATATATGTTAAGAAAGAAAAAAAGAAGAAGAAGAATGTAGCAGGAGGGGAAGAATGAAGGGGGAGAAATCGGAGGGGGAGAAGAACCATGAGAGACGATGGACTCTGAAAAACAAACTGAGGGTTCTAGAGGGGAGGGGGGTGGGAGGATGGGTTAGCCTGGTGATGGGTATTGAGGAGGGCACGTTCTGCATGGAGCACTGGGTGTTATGCACAAACAATGAATCATGGAACACTATATCTAAAACTACCGATGTAATGTATGGGGATTAACATAACAATAAAAAAATTTAATAAAAAAAAAAAAAAGAACGCTTGCCATTAGACTTCCATGCAAAAGTGGGGCCGCAGTGCTAGCCTCAGGAAACAAGTGGGGAGTCGTGTTCTGCCTTCTGCCGGGGCCTGAGTCCCACACGGAAAATGGTTGTGGACTCACTTGCAGTGCGCTCACGCATGCACACAGCAAAATGCGTCCACCCTCCGGCATGGCTACTTTAGCCGAAGCAGGAATTCTCTACAGAGTTGTTCCTTTGAGTTAGGTGGTTGGCTTTAGGCCTGCAGGCACACCCGGGGCAAGGGTACCAGCCTCATCAACAAGAGGTGAGTTGAGAGCTGCCTTCCGCTCCGGCCTGTTTCTCACTCCATTTCACGTATGGGACCCTTTCCCCGGGCTCTCAACCACGAGCACTGTCAAATTCCCCTGGCTTCAGGAACGGCAATGTTAACTAAAGCGCAGTAACTCTATAGCATTGATTCTTGGTGTTAGTAGCCTGGTAACTAGGCATCCAGGCACACAGGGTACAGCAGTGCTAATCTCCTCAAACAAGAGGTGAGTCCACAGCAGCCTTCCTTACAGGCCTGCTTCTCACTCCGAGTTACGTTTAGGTTCCATTTCTCATGCTTTCACAAAAACACACAATAGATGAAGTGCACGCTCAGGAAGGGCGATCTTTGCTGAGGCACGGGTCCTCTGCGCTTTTGTTCCTTTGCGTTGGGTGGATGGCACTTAGGACTACACGCACACACGGGAGAGCCGATCTAGTTTCCCGAAACAAGAGTTGAGTCGATAGCTGCCTCCTGCCCATGCTTATTTCTCCCTCGGAATTCTGCTGGGACTCATTCCCCAGGTTTGCACTCAAGCAGAGTTGAAAATGCTGCCACCCTGTGGAGAGGCGAATGAGCTGAAGCTGGGATTCTTGACCGGCTTCTTTCTGCCAAATCAGTGTGGAGCACTTGGCATTCCTATGCACACACGGAGCGGTAGTGTTAGCTTCAGGTAACAAGAGCTGAGTCGAGAGGTGCCTTCTGGCCCGGACTTCTTCTCCCTCGGTCTCACGTAAGGAACCCGTTCCCCAGGCTCTCACCCACGGTAGCCTGGAAACTGCTTCCTCCCTCAGAGACGTGGATGGTAGCTAAAGCACGGTTTCTCTACCGTGTTGTTTCTCCGAGTTAGAACGCTAGCGATTAGACTTCCATGCGAAAGTGGGGCCGCAGTGCTAGCTTGATGAAACACATGGCGAGTCGTGTTCTGCCTTCTGCTGGGGCCTGAGTCTCACTCGCAAAAAGCTTTGGACTCCCTTGCAGGGCTCTCACGCACGCACACAACAAAACGCTTCCCCACCCTCTGGAGTGGCTGTTTTAGCTGAAGCATGGATTCTCTCCCAAGTTTTTCCTTCGAGTTAGGTGGTTGTCTTTAAGCCTGCACGCACAGCCGGGGTAACGGTACTAGCCCCATAGCCATGGTATGAGTGGAGGGCTGCCTTGTGTACCGGCCTGTCTCTCCCCCGATTTTACGAAATGGAACCCGTCCCCAGGCTCTCACCCACAGTACACCCTATACTGCTTCCTCCCACAGAGGTCGACGGTAGCTAAAGCACGGTTTCTCTACCGTGTTGTTTCTCCGAGTTACAACGCTAGCGATTAGACTTCCATGCAAAAGTGGGGCCGCAGTGCTAACTTCATGAAACAAGTGGGGAGGCGTGTCCTCCCTTCTCCCGGGGCCTGAGTCTCACACGGAAAATGGTTTGGGACTCCATTGCACTTCTCTCACGCAGGCACACAGCAAAATGCTTCCAGCCTCAGGAATGCCTATGTTCGCTGAAGCAGGAATTCTCTACAGAGTTGTTCCTTCGACTTAGGTGCTTGGCTTTAGGCCGGCAGGCACACCCGGGGCAACTGCACTAGCCTCGTAAACACGAGGTGAGTTGACAGCTGCCTTCTGCACTGGCCTGTCTCTCCCTCGATTTTACCTATGGAACCTGTCCCCAGGCTCTCACCCACAGTGCAGCGTAAACTGCTTTCTCACACAGAGAGGTCGACGGTAGCTAAAGCACGCTTTCTCTGCACTGTTGTTTCTTCGAGTTTGAACGCTAGCGATGAGACTTCCAGGCAAAAGTGGGGCCACAGTGCTAGCTTGACGAAACACATGGCGAGTCGTGTTCTGCCTTCTGCTGGGGCCTGAGTCTCACTCGCAAAAAGCTTTGGACTCCCTTGCAGGGCTCTCACGCACGCACACAACAAAATGCTTCCCCACCCTCTGGAGTGGCTGTTTTAGCTGAAGCATGGATTCTCTCCCAAGGTTTTCCTTCGAGTGAGGTGGTTGTCTTTAAGCCTGCACGCACACCCGGGGCAACGGTACTAGCCCCATAACCACGGTGTGAGCGGAGAGCTGCCTTGTGTACCGGCCTGTCCCTCCCCCGATTTTCCGAAATGGAACCCGTCCTCAGGCTCTCACCCACAGTACACCCTAAACCGCTTCCTCCCACACAGAGGTCGACGGTACCTAAAGCACGGGTTCTCTAGTGTTGTTTCTCCGAGTTAGAACGCTAGCGATTAGACTTCCATGCAAAAGTGGGGCCGCAGTGCTAGCTTCATGAAACAAGTGGGGAGTCGTGTTCTGCTTTCCTCCGGGGCCTGAGTCTCACACAGAAAATGGTTTGGGACTCAGCTGCAGGGCGCTCACCCTTGCACACAGCAAAATGCGTCCACCCTCAGGCATGGCTCTTTTAGCCGAAGCAGGAGTTCTCTAAAGAGTTGTTCCCTTGAGTTAGGTGGTTGGCTTTAGGCCTGCAGGCACCCCCGGGGCAAGGGTACTAGCATCAGAAACAAGAGGTGAGTTTAGAGCTCCCTTCCACACCGGCCCGTTTCTCACTCCATTTCACGTATGGGACCCTTTCCCGGTCTCTCCTACAGGAGCACTGTAAAATTCCTCCGACTTCAGGAACGGCAATGTTACCTAAAGGGCAGTAAGTACACACCATGGCTTCGTGGCCTTAGTAGCCTGGTAGGCGAATGAGCTGCAGCTGGGATTCTTTACAGGCTTGTTCCTTCCAAGGCAGTGTTGAGCACGGAGCATTCCAAGCACACATGGAGCAGTAGTGTTAGCTTCAGGTAGCAAGAGCTGAGTCCAGAGGTGCCTTCTGCCCGGAACGGTTTCTCCCTCGGTTTCACGTATGGAAACCGTTCCCCAGGCTCTCACCCACGGTACCCTGTATACTGCTTCCTCCGCCTGGAGGTCGACAGTAACTAAAGCACGATTTCTCTACACTGTTGTTTCTTTGAGTTAGAACGCTAGTGATGAGACTTCCATGCAAAAGTGGGGCCGCAGTGCTAGCTTGATGAAACACAGGGGGAGTCGTGTTCTGCCTTCTGCTGGGGCCTGAGTCTCACTCGCAAAAAGCTTTGGACTCCCTTGCAGGGCTCTCATGCACGCACACAACAAAATGCTTCCACCCTCAGGAGCGGCTGTTTTAGCTGAAGCATGGATTCTCCACCGAGTTTTTCCTTCGAGTTAGGCGGTTTTCATTAAGCCTGCACACACACCCGGGGCAACGGTACTAGCCCCATAGCCATGGTGTGAGTTGAGAGCTGCCTTCTCTCCGGCCTGTCTCTCCCTCGATTTTACGAAACGGAACCCGTCCCCAGGCTCTCACCCACAGTACACCCTAAACTGCTTCCTCCCACACAGAGGTCGTCGGTAGCTAAAGCACAGTTTCTCTTCAGTGTTGTTTCTCCGAGGTAGAACGCTTGCTATTAATGTCCACCATAGCCAAACTGTGGAAAGAGCCAAGATGTCCATCAACAGATGAATGGATAAAGAAGTTTGGTCTATATATATATATATATATATATATATATATATATATATATATATATAGATATACACAAAGGAATATTATGCAGCCATCAAAAGGAATGAGATCTTGCCATTTGCAACGACGTGGATGGAACTGGAGGGTATTATGCTGAGCGAAATAAGTCAAACAGAGAAAGACATGTATCATATGACCTCACTGATATGAGGAATTCTTAAACTCAGGAAACAACCTGAGGGTTGCTGGAGTGGGGGGTGCGGTGGGAGGGATGGGGTGACTGGGTGATGGACACTGGGGAGGGTATGTGTTCTGGTAAGCGCTGTGAATTGTGCAAGACTGTTGAATCTCAGATCTGTACCTCTGAAAGAAATAATGCAATATATGTTAAGAAAGAAAAAAAGAAGAAGAAGAATGTAGCAGGAGGGGAAGAATGAAGGGGGAGAAATCGGAGGGGGAGAAGAACCATGAGAGACGATGGACTCTGAAAAACAAACTGAGGGTTCTAGAGGGGAGGGGGGTGGGAGGATGGGTTAGCCTGGTGATGGGTATTGAGGAGGGCACGTTCTGCATGGAGCACTGGGTGTTATGCACAAACAATGAATCATGGAACACTATATCTAAAACTACCGATGTAATGTATGGGGATTAACATAACAATAAAAAAATTTAATAAAAAAAAAAAAAAGAACGCTTGCCATTAGACTTCCATGCAAAAGTGGGGCCGCAGTGCTAGCCTCAGGAAACAAGTGGGGAGTCGTGTTCTGCCTTCTGCCGGGGCCTGAGTCCCACACGGAAAATGGTTGTGGACTCACTTGCAGTGCGCTCACGCATGCACACAGCAAAATGCGTCCACCCTCCGGCATGGCTACTTTAGCCGAAGCAGGAATTCTCTACAGAGTTGTTCCTTTGAGTTAGGTGGTTGGCTTTAGGCCTGCAGGCACACCCGGGGCAAGGGTACCAGCCTCATCAACAAGAGGTGAGTTGAGAGCTGCCTTCCGCTCCGGCCTGTTTCTCACTCCATTTCACGTATGGGACCCTTTCCCCGGGCTCTCAACCACGAGCACTGTCAAATTCCCCTGGCTTCAGGAACGGCAATGTTAACTAAAGCGCAGTAACTCTATAGCATTGATTCTTGGTGTTAGTAGCCTGGTAACTAGGCATCCAGGCACACAGGGTACAGCAGTGCTAATCTCCTCAAACAAGAGGTGAGTCCACAGCAGCCTTCCTTACAGGCCTGCTTCTCACTCCGAGTTACGTTTAGGTTCCATTTCTCATGCTTTCACAAAAACACACAATAGATGAAGTGCACGCTCAGGAAGGGCGATCTTTGCTGAGGCACGGGTCCTCTGCGCTTTTGTTCCTTTGCGTTGGGTGGATGGCACTTAGGACTACACGCACACACGGGAGAGCCGATCTAGTTTCCCGAAACAAGAGTTGAGTCGATAGCTGCCTCCTGCCCATGCTTATTTCTCCCTCGGAATTCTGCTGGGACTCATTCCCCAGGTTTGCACTCAAGCAGAGTTGAAAATGCTGCCACCCTGTGGAGAGGCGAATGAGCTGAAGCTGGGATTCTTGACCGGCTTCTTTCTGCCAAATCAGTGTGGAGCACTTGGCATTCCTATGCACACACGGAGCGGTAGTGTTAGCTTCAGGTAACAAGAGCTGAGTCGAGAGGTGCCTTCTGGCCCGGACTTCTTCTCCCTCGGTCTCACGTAAGGAACCCGTTCCCCAGGCTCTCACCCACGGTAGCCTGGAAACTGCTTCCTCCCTCAGAGACGTGGATGGTAGCTAAGGCACGGTTTCTCTACCGTGTTGTTTCTCCGAGTTAGAACGCTAGCGATTAGACTTCCATGCGAAAGTGGGGCCGCAGTGCTAGCTTGATGAAACACATGGCGAGTCGTGTTCTGCCTTCTGCTGGGGCCTGAGTCTCACTCGCAAAAAGCTTTGGACTCCCTTGCAGGGCTCTCACGCACGCACACAACAAAACGCTTCCCCACCCTCTGGAGTGGCTGTTTTAGCTGAAGCATGGATTCTCTCCCAAGTTTTTCCTTCGAGTTAGGTGGTTGTCTTTAAGCCTGCACGCACACCCGGGGTAACGGTACTAGCCCCATAGCCATGGTATGAGTGGAGGGCTGCCTTGTGTACCGGCCTGTCTCTCCCCCGATTTTACGAAATGGAACCCGTCCCCAGGCTCTCACCCACAGTACACCCTATACTGCTTCCTCCCACAGAGGTCGACGGTAGCTAAAGCACGGTTTCTCTACCGTGTTGTTTCTCCGAGTTACAACGCTAGCGATTAGACTTCCATGCAAAAGTGGGGCCGCAGTGCTAACTTCATGAAACAAGTGGGGAGGCGTGTCCTCCCTTCTCCCGGGGCCTGAGTCTCACACGGAAAATGGTTTGGGACTCCATTGCACTTCTCTCACGCAGGCACACAGCAAAATGCTTCCAGCCTCAGGAATGCCTATGTTCGCTGAAGCAGGAATTCTCTACAGAGTTGTTCCTTCGACTTAGGTGCTTGGCTTTAGGCCGGCAGGCACACCCGGGGCAACTGCACTAGCCTCGTAAACACGAGGTGAGTTGACAGCTGCCTTCTGCACTGGCCTGTCTCTCCCTCGATTTTACCTATGGAACCTGTCCCCAGGCTCTCACCCACAGTGCAGCGTAAACTGCTTTCTCACACAGAGAGGTCGACGGTAGCTAAAGCACGCTTTCTCTGCACTGTTGTTTCTTCGAGTTTGAACGCTAGCGATGAGACTTCCAGGCAAAAGTGGGGCCGCAGTGCTAGCTTGACGAAACACATGGCGAGTCGTGTTCTGCCTTCTGCTGGGGCCTGAGTCTCACTCGCAAAAAGCTTTGGACTCCCTTGCAGGGCTCTCACGCACGCACACAACAAAATGCTTCCCCACCCTCTGGAGTGGCTGTTTTAGCTGAAGCATGGATTCTCTCCCAAGGTTTTCCTTCGAGTGAGGTGGTTGTCTTTAAGCCTGCACGCACACCCGGGGCAACGGTACTAGCCCCATAACCACGGTGTGAGCGGAGAGCTGCCTTGTGTACCGGCCTGTCCCTCCCCCGATTTTCCGAAATGGAACCCGTCCTCAGGCTCTCACCCACAGTACACCCTAAACCGCTTCCTCCCACACAGAGGTCGACGGTACCTAAAGCACGGGTTCTCTAGTGTTGTTTCTCCGAGTTAGAACGCTAGCGATTAGACTTCCATGCAAAAGTGGGGCCGCAGTGCTAGCTTCATGAAACAAGTGGGGAGTCGTGTTCTGCTTTCCTCCGGGGCCTGAGTCTCACACAGAAAATGGTTTGGGACTCAGCTGCAGGGCGCTCACCCTTGCACACAGCAAAATGCGTCCACCCTCAGGCATGGCTCTTTTAGCCGAAGCAGGAGTTCTCTAAAGAGTTGTTCCCTTGAGTTAGGTGGTTGGCTTTAGGCCTGCAGGCACCCCCGGGGCAAGGGTACTAGCATCAGAAACAAGAGGTGAGTTTAGAGCTCCCTTCCACACCGGCCCGTTTCTCACTCCATTTCACGTATGGGACCCTTTCCCGGTCTCTCCTACAGGAGCACTGTAAAATTCCTCCGACTTCAGGAACGGCAATGTTACCTAAAGGGCAGTAAGTACACACCATGGCTTCGTGGCCTTAGTAGCCTGGTAGGCGAATGAGCTGCAGCTGGGATTCTTTACAGGCTTGTTCCTTCCAAGGCAGTGTTGAGCACGGAGCATTCCAAGCACACATGGAGCAGTAGTGTTAGCTTCAGGTAGCAAGAGCTGAGTCCAGAGGTGCCTTCTGCCCGGAACGGTTTCTCCCTCGGTTTCACGTATGGAAACCGTTCCCCAGGCTCTCACCCACGGTACCCTGTATACTGCTTCCTCCGCCTGGAGGTCGACAGTAACTAAAGCACGATTTCTCTACACTGTTGTTTCTTTGAGTTAGAACGCTAGTGATGAGACTTCCATGCAAAAGTGGGGCCGCAGTGCTAGCTTGATGAAACACAGGGGGAGTCGTGTTCTGCCTTCTGCTGGGGCCTGAGTCTCACTCGCAAAAAGCTTTGGACTCCCTTGCAGGGCTCTCATGCACGCACACAACAAAATGCTTCCACCCTCAGGAGCGGCTGTTTTAGCTGAAGCATGGATTCTCCACCGAGTTTTTCCTTCGAGTTAGGCGGTTTTCATTAAGCCTGCACACACACCCGGGCTAACGGTACTAGCCCCATAGCCATGGTGTGAGTTGAGAGCTGCCTTCTCTCCGGCCTGTCTCTCCCTCGATTTTACGAAACGGAACCCGTCCCCAGGCTCTCACCCACAGTACACCCTAAACTGCTTCCTCCCACACAGAGGTCGTCGGTAGCTAAAGCACGGTTTCTCTTCAGTGTTGTTTCTCCGAGGTAGAACGCTTGCTATTAATGTCCACCATAGCCAAACTGTGGAAAGAGCCAAGATGTCCATCAACAGATGAATGGATAAAGAAGTTTGGTCTATATATATATATATATATATATATATATATATATATATATATATATATATATAGATATACACAAAGGAATATTATGCAGCCATCAAAAGGAATGAGATCTTGCCATTTGCAACGACGTGGATGGAACTGGAGGGTATTATGCTGAGCGAAATAAGTCAAACAGAGAAAGACATGTATCATATGACCTCACTGATATGAGGAATTCTTAAACTCAGGAAACAACCTGAGGGTTGCTGGAGTGGGGGGTGCGGTGGGAGGGATGGGGTGACTGGGTGATGGACACTGGGGAGGGTATGTGTTCTGGTAAGCGCTGTGAATTGTGCAAGACTGTTGAATCTCAGATCTGTACCTCTGAAAGAAATAATGCAATATATGTTAAGAAAGAAAAAAAGAAGAAGAAGAATGTAGCAGGAGGGGAAGAATGAAGGGGGAGAAATCGGAGGGGGAGAAGAACCATGAGAGACGATGGACTCTGAAAAACAAACTGAGGGTTCTAGAGGGGAGGGGGGTGGGAGGATGGGTTAGCCTGGTGATGGGTATTGAGGAGGGCACGTTCTGCATGGAGCACTGGGTGTTATGCACAAACAATGAATCATGGAACACTATATCTAAAACTACCGATGTAATGTATGGGGATTAACATAACAATAAAAAAATTTAATAAAAAAAAAAAAAAGAACGCTTGCCATTAGACTTCCATGCAAAAGTGGGGCCGCAGTGCTAGCCTCAGGAAACAAGTGGGGAGTCGTGTTCTGCCTTCTGCCGGGGCCTGAGTCCCACACGGAAAATGGTTGTGGACTCACTTGCAGTGCGCTCACGCATGCACACAGCAAAATGCGTCCACCCTCCGGCATGGCTACTTTAGCCGAAGCAGGAATTCTCTACAGAGTTGTTCCTTTGAGTTAGGTGGTTGGCTTTAGGCCTGCAGGCACACCCGGGGCAAGGGTACCAGCCTCATCAACAAGAGGTGAGTTGAGAGCTGCCTTCCGCTCCGGCCTGTTTCTCACTCCATTTCACGTATGGGACCCTTTCCCCGGGCTCTCAACCACGAGCACTGTCAAATTCCCCTGGCTTCAGGAACGGCAATGTTAACTAAAGCGCAGTAACTCTATAGCATTGATTCTTGGTGTTAGTAGCCTGGTAACTAGGCATCCAGGCACACAGGGTACAGCAGTGCTAATCTCCTCAAACAAGAGGTGAGTCCACAGCAGCCTTCCTTACAGGCCTGCTTCTCACTCCGAGTTACGTTTAGGTTCCATTTCTCATGCTTTCACAAAAACACACAATAGATGAAGTGCACGCTCAGGAAGGGCGATCTTTGCTGAGGCACGGGTCCTCTGCGCTTTTGTTCCTTTGCGTTGGGTGGATGGCACTTAGGACTACACGCACACACGGGAGAGCCGATCTAGTTTCCCGAAACAAGAGTTGAGTCGATAGCTGCCTCCTGCCCATGCTTATTTCTCCCTCGGAATTCTGCTGGGACTCATTCCCCAGGTTTGCACTCAAGCAGAGTTGAAAATGCTGCCACCCTGTGGAGAGGCGAATGAGCTGAAGCTGGGATTCTTGACCGGCTTCTTTCTGCCAAATCAGTGTGGAGCACTTGGCATTCCTATGCACACACGGAGCGGTAGTGTTAGCTTCAGGTAACAAGAGCTGAGTCGAGAGGTGCCTTCTGGCCCGGACTTCTTCTCCCTCGGTCTCACGTAAGGAACCCGTTCCCCAGGCTCTCACCCACGGTAGCCTGGAAACTGCTTCCTCCCTCAGAGACGTGGATGGTAGCTAAGGCACGGTTTCTCTACCGTGTTGTTTCTCCGAGTTAGAACGCTAGCGATTAGACTTCCATGCGAAAGTGGGGCCGCAGTGCTAGCTTGATGAAACACATGGCGAGTCGTGTTCTGCCTTCTGCTGGGGCCTGAGTCTCACTCGCAAAAAGCTTTGGACTCCCTTGCAGGGCTCTCACGCACGCACACAACAAAACGCTTCCCCACCCTCTGGAGTGGCTGTTTTAGCTGAAGCATGGATTCTCTCCCAAGTTTTTCCTTCGAGTTAGGTGGTTGTCTTTAAGCCTGCACGCACACCCGGGGTAACGGTACTAGCCCCATAGCCATGGTATGAGTGGAGGGCTGCCTTGTGTACCGGCCTGTCTCTCCCCCGATTTTACGAAATGGAACCCGTCCCCAGGCTCTCACCCACAGTACACCCTATACTGCTTCCTCCCACAGAGGTCGACGGTAGCTAAAGCACGGTTTCTCTACCGTGTTGTTTCTCCGAGTTACAACGCTAGCGATTAGACTTCCATGCAAAAGTGGGGCCGCAGTGCTAACTTCATGAAACAAGTGGGGAGGCGTGTCCTCCCTTCTCCCGGGGCCTGAGTCTCACACGGAAAATGGTTTGGGACTCCATTGCACTTCTCTCACGCAGGCACACAGCAAAATGCTTCCAGCCTCAGGAATGCCTATGTTCGCTGAAGCAGGAATTCTCTACAGAGTTGTTCCTTCGACTTAGGTGCTTGGCTTTAGGCCGGCAGGCACACCCGGGGCAACTGCACTAGCCTCGTAAACACGAGGTGAGTTGACAGCTGCCTTCTGCACTGGCCTGTCTCTCCCTCGATTTTACCTATGGAACCTGTCCCCAGGCTCTCACCCACAGTGCAGCGTAAACTGCTTTCTCACACAGAGAGGTCGACGGTAGCTAAAGCACGCTTTCTCTGCACTGTTGTTTCTTCGAGTTTGAACGCTAGCGATGAGACTTCCAGGCAAAAGTGGGGCCGCAGTGCTAGCTTGACGAAACACATGGCGAGTCGTGTTCTGCCTTCTGCTGGGGCCTGAGTCTCACTCGCAAAAAGCTTTGGACTCCCTTGCAGGGCTCTCACGCACGCACACAACAAAATGCTTCCCCACCCTCTGGAGTGGCTGTTTTAGCTGAAGCATGGATTCTCTCCCAAGGTTTTCCTTCGAGTGAGGTGGTTGTCTTTAAGCCTGCACGCACACCCGGGGCAACGGTACTAGCCCCATAACCACGGTGTGAGCGGAGAGCTGCCTTGTGTACCGGCCTGTCCCTCCCCCGATTTTCCGAAATGGAACCCGTCCTCAGGCTCTCACCCACAGTACACCCTAAACCGCTTCCTCCCACACAGAGGTCGACGGTACCTAAAGCACGGGTTCTCTAGTGTTGTTTCTCCGAGTTAGAACGCTAGCGATTAGACTTCCATGCAAAAGTGGGGCCGCAGTGCTAGCTTCATGAAACAAGTGGGGAGTCGTGTTCTGCTTTCCTCCGGGGCCTGAGTCTCACACAGAAAATGGTTTGGGACTCAGCTGCAGGGCGCTCACCCTTGCACACAGCAAAATGCGTCCACCCTCAGGCATGGCTCTTTTAGCCGAAGCAGGAGTTCTCTAAAGAGTTGTTCCCTTGAGTTAGGTGGTTGGCTTTAGGCCTGCAGGCACCCCCGGGGCAAGGGTACTAGCATCAGAAACAAGAGGTGAGTTTAGAGCTCCCTTCCACACCGGCCCGTTTCTCACTCCATTTCACGTATGGGACCCTTTCCCGGTCTCTCCTACAGGAGCACTGTAAAATTCCTCCGACTTCAGGAACGGCAATGTTACCTAAAGGGCAGTAAGTACACACCATGGCTTCGTGGCCTTAGTAGCCTGGTAGGCGAATGAGCTGCAGCTGGGATTCTTTACAGGCTTGTTCCTTCCAAGGCAGTGTTGAGCACGGAGCATTCCAAGCACACATGGAGCAGTAGTGTTAGCTTCAGGTAGCAAGAGCTGAGTCCAGAGGTGCCTTCTGCCCGGAACGGTTTCTCCCTCGGTTTCACGTATGGAAACCGTTCCCCAGGCTCTCACCCACGGTACCCTGTATACTGCTTCCTCCGCCTGGAGGTCGACAGTAACTAAAGCACGATTTCTCTACACTGTTGTTTCTTTGAGTTAGAACGCTAGTGATGAGACTTCCATGCAAAAGTGGGGCCGCAGTGCTAGCTTGATGAAACACAGGGGGAGTCGTGTTCTGCCTTCTGCTGGGGCCTGAGTCTCACTCGCAAAAAGCTTTGGACTCCCTTGCAGGGCTCTCATGCACGCACACAACAAAATGCTTCCACCCTCAGGAGCGGCTGTTTTAGCTGAAGCATGGATTCTCCACCGAGTTTTTCCTTCGAGTTAGGCGGTTTTCATTAAGCCTGCACACACACCCGGGGCAACGGTACTAGCCCCATAGCCATGGTGTGAGTTGAGAGCTGCCTTCTCTCCGGCCTGTCTCTCCCTCGATTTTACGAAACGGAACCCGTCCCCAGGCTCTCACCCACAGTACACCCTAAACTGCTTCCTCCCACACAGAGGTCGTCGGTAGCTAAAGCACGGTTTCTCTTCAGTGTTGTTTCTCCGAGGTAGAACGCTTGCTATTAATGTCCACCATAGCCAAACTGTGGAAAGAGCCAAGATGTCCATCAACAGATGAATGGATAAAGAAGTTTGGTCTATATATATATATATATATATATATATATATATATATATATATAGATAGATAGATAGATAGATATACACAAAGGAATATTATGCAGCCATCAAAAGGAATGAGATCTTGCCATTTGCAACGACGTGGATGGAACTGGAGGGTATTATGCTGAGCGAAATAAGTCAAACAGAGAAAGACATGTATCATATGACCTCACTGATATGAGGAATTCTTAAACTCAGGAAACAACCTGAGGGTTGCTGGAGTGGGGGGTGCGGTGGGAGGGATGGGGTGACTGGGTGATGGACACTGGGGAGGGTATGTGTTCTGGTAAGCGCTGTGAATTGTGCAAGACTGTTGAATCTCAGATCTGTACCTCTGAAAGAAATAATGCAATATATGTTAAGAAAGAAAAAAAGAAGAAGAAGAATGTAGCAGGAGGGGAAGAATGAAGGGGGAGAAATCGGAGGGGGAGAAGAACCATGAGAGACGATGGACTCTGAAAAACAAACTGAGGGTTCTAGAGGGGAGGGGGGTGGGAGGATGGGTTAGCCTGGTGATGGGTATTGAGGAGGGCACGTTCTGCATGGAGCACTGGGTGTTATGCACAAACAATGAATCATGGAACACTATATCTAAAACTACCGATGTAATGTATGGGGATTAACATAACAATAAAAAAATTTAATAAAAAAAAAAAAAAGAACGCTTGCCATTAGACTTCCATGCAAAAGTGGGGCCGCAGTGCTAGCCTCAGGAAACAAGTGGGGAGTCGTGTTCTGCCTTCTGCCGGGGCCTGAGTCCCACACGGAAAATGGTTGTGGACTCACTTGCAGTGCGCTCACGCATGCACACAGCAAAATGCGTCCACCCTCCGGCATGGCTACTTTAGCCGAAGCAGGAATTCTCTACAGAGTTGTTCCTTTGAGTTAGGTGGTTGGCTTTAGGCCTGCAGGCACACCCGGGGCAAGGGTACCAGCCTCATCAACAAGAGGTGAGTTGAGAGCTGCCTTCCGCTCCGGCCTGTTTCTCACTCCATTTCACGTATGGGACCCTTTCCCCGGGCTCTCAACCACGAGCACTGTCAAATTCCCCTGGCTTCAGGAACGGCAATGTTAACTAAAGCGCAGTAACTCTATAGCATTGATTCTTGGTGTTAGTAGCCTGGTAACTAGGCATCCAGGCACACAGGGTACAGCAGTGCTAATCTCCTCAAACAAGAGGTGAGTCCACAGCAGCCTTCCTTACAGGCCTGCTTCTCACTCCGAGTTACGTTTAGGTTCCATTTCTCATGCTTTCACAAAAACACACAATAGATGAAGTGCACGCTCAGGAAGGGCGATCTTTGCTGAGGCACGGGTCCTCTGCGCTTTTGTTCCTTTGCGTTGGGTGGATGGCACTTAGGACTACACGCACACACGGGAGAGCCGATCTAGTTTCCCGAAACAAGAGTCGAGTCGATAGCTGCCTCCTGCCCATGCTTATTTCTCCCTCGGAATTCTGCTGGGACTCATTCCCCAGGTTTGCACTCAAGCAGAGTTGAAAATGCTGCCACCCTGTGGAGAGGCGAATGAGCTGAAGCTGGGATTCTTGACCGGCTTCTTTCTGCCAAATCAGTGTGGAGCACTTGGCATTCCTATGCACACACGGAGCGGTAGTGTTAGCTTCAGGTAACAAGAGCTGAGTCGAGAGGTGCCTTCTGGCCCGGACTTCTTCTCCCTCGGTCTCACGTAAGGAACCCGTTCCCCAGGCTCTCACCCACGGTAGCCTGGAAACTGCTTCCTCCCTCAGAGACGTGGATGGTAGCTAAGGCACGGTTTCTCTACCGTGTTGTTTCTCCGAGTTAGAACGCTAGCGATTAGACTTCCATGCGAAAGTGGGGCCGCAGTGCTAGCTTGATGAAACACATGGCGAGTCGTGTTCTGCCTTCTGCTGGGGCCTGAGTCTCACTCGCAAAAAGCTTTGGACTCCCTTGCAGGGCTCTCACGCACGCACACAACAAAACGCTTCCCCACCCTCTGGAGTGGCTGTTTTAGCTGAAGCATGGATTCTCTCCCAAGTTTTTCCTTCGAGTTAGGTGGTTGTCTTTAAGCCTGCACGCACACCCGGGGTAACGGTACTAGCCCCATAGCCATGGTATGAGTGGAGGGCTGCCTTGTGTACCGGCCTGTCTCTCCCCCGATTTTACGAAATGGAACCCGTCCCCAGGCTCTCACCCACAGTACACCCTATACTGCTTCCTCCCACAGAGGTCGACGGTAGCTAAAGCACGGTTTCTCTACCGTGTTGTTTCTCCGAGTTACAACGCTAGCGATTAGACTTCCATGCAAAAGTGGGGCCGCAGTGCTAACTTCATGAAACAAGTGGGGAGGCGTGTCCTCCCTTCTCCCGGGGCCTGAGTCTCACACGGAAAATGGTTTGGGACTCCATTGCACTTCTCTCACGCAGGCACACAGCAAAATGCTTCCAGCCTCAGGAATGCCTATGTTCGCTGAAGCAGGAATTCTCTACAGAGTTGTTCCTTCGACTTAGGTGCTTGGCTTTAGGCCGGCAGGCACACCCGGGGCAACTGCACTAGCCTCGTAAACACGAGGTGAGTTGACAGCTGCCTTCTGCACTGGCCTGTCTCTCCCTCGATTTTACCTATGGAACCTGTCCCCAGGCTCTCACCCACAGTGCAGCGTAAACTGCTTTCTCACACAGAGAGGTCGACGGTAGCTAAAGCACGCTTTCTCTGCACTGTTGTTTCTTCGAGTTTGAACGCTAGCGATGAGACTTCCAGGCAAAAGTGGGGCCGCAGTGCTAGCTTGACGAAACACATGGCGAGTCGTGTTCTGCCTTCTGCTGGGGCCTGAGTCTCACTCGCAAAAAGCTTTGGACTCCCTTGCAGGGCTCTCACGCACGCACACAACAAAATGCTTCCCCACCCTCTGGAGTGGCTGTTTTAGCTGAAGCATGGATTCTCTCCCAAGGTTTTCCTTCGAGTGAGGTGGTTGTCTTTAAGCCTGCACGCACACCCGGGGCAACGGTACTAGCCCCATAACCACGGTGTGAGCGGAGAGCTGCCTTGTGTACCGGCCTGTCCCTCCCCCGATTTTCCGAAATGGAACCCGTCCTCAGGCTCTCACCCACAGTACACCCTAAACCGCTTCCTCCCACACAGAGGTCGACGGTACCTAAAGCACGGGTTCTCTAGTGTTGTTTCTCCGAGTTAGAACGCTAGCGATTAGACTTCCATGCAAAAGTGGGGCCGCAGTGCTAGCTTCATGAAACAAGTGGGGAGTCGTGTTCTGCTTTCCTCCGGGGCCTGAGTCTCACACAGAAAATGGTTTGGGACTCAGCTGCAGGGCGCTCACCCTTGCACACAGCAAAATGCGTCCACCCTCAGGCATGGCTCTTTTAGCCGAAGCAGGAGTTCTCTAAAGAGTTGTTCCCTTGAGTTAGGTGGTTGGCTTTAGGCCTGCAGGCACCCCCGGGGCAAGGGTACTAGCATCAGAAACAAGAGGTGAGTTTAGAGCTCCCTTCCACACCGGCCCGTTTCTCACTCCATTTCACGTATGGGACCCTTTCCCGGTCTCTCCTACAGGAGCACTGTAAAATTCCTCCGACTTCAGGAACGGCAATGTTACCTAAAGGGCAGTAAGTACACACCATGGCTTCGTGGCCTTAGTAGCCTGGTAGGCGAATGAGCTGCAGCTGGGATTCTTTACAGGCTTGTTCCTTCCAAGGCAGTGTTGAGCACGGAGCATTCCAAGCACACATGGAGCAGTAGTGTTAGCTTCAGGTAGCAAGAGCTGAGTCCAGAGGTGCCTTCTGCCCGGAACGGTTTCTCCCTCGGTTTCACGTATGGAAACCGTTCCCCAGGCTCTCACCCACGGTACCCTGTATACTGCTTCCTCCGCCTGGAGGTCGACAGTAACTAAAGCACGATTTCTCTACACTGTTGTTTCTTTGAGTTAGAACGCTAGTGATGAGACTTCCATGCAAAAGTGGGGCCGCAGTGCTAGCTTGATGAAACACAGGGGGAGTCGTGTTCTGCCTTCTGCTGGGGCCTGAGTCTCACTCGCAAAAAGCTTTGGACTCCCTTGCAGGGCTCTCATGCACGCACACAACAAAATGCTTCCACCCTCAGGAGCGGCTGTTTTAGCTGAAGCATGGATTCTCCACCGAGTTTTTCCTTCGAGTTAGGCGGTTTTCATTAAGCCTGCACACACACCCGGGGCAACGGTACTAGCCCCATAGCCATGGTGTGAGTTGAGAGCTGCCTTCTCTCCGGCCTGTCTCTCCCTCGATTTTACGAAACGGAACCCGTCCCCAGGCTCTCACCCACAGTACACCCTAAACTGCTTCCTCCCACACAGAGGTCGTCGGTAGCTAAAGCACGGTTTCTCTTCAGTGTTGTTTCTCCGAGGTAGAACGCTTGCTATTAATGTCCACCATAGCCAAACTGTGGAAAGAGCCAAGATGTCCATCAACAGATGAATGGATAAAGAAGTTTGGTCTATATATATATATATATATATATATATATATATATAGATAGATATACACAAAGGAATATTATGCAGCCATCAAAAGGAATGAGATCTTGCCATTTGCAACGACGTGGATGGAACTGGAGGGTATTATGCTGAGCGAAATAAGTCAAACAGAGAAAGACATGTATCATATGACCTCACTGATATGAGGAATTCTTAAACTCAGGAAACAACCTGAGGGTTGCTGGAGTGGGGGGTGCGGTGGGAGGGATGGGGTGACTGGGTGATGGACACTGGGGAGGGTATGTGTTCTGGTAAGCGCTGTGAATTGTGCAAGACTGTTGAATCTCAGATCTGTACCTCTGAAAGAAATAATGCAATATATGTTAAGAAAGAAAAAAAGAAGAAGAAGAATGTAGCAGGAGGGGAAGAATGAAGGGGGAGAAATCGGAGGGGGAGAAGAACCATGAGAGACGATGGACTCTGAAAAACAAACTGAGGGTTCTAGAGGGGAGGGGGGTGGGAGGATGGGTTAGCCTGGTGATGGGTATTGAGGAGGGCACGTTCTGCATGGAGCACTGGGTGTTATGCACAAACAATGAATCATGGAACACTATATCTAAAACTACCGATGTAATGTATGGGGATTAACATAACAATAAAAAAATTTAATAAAAAAAAAAAAAAGAACGCTTGCCATTAGACTTCCATGCAAAAGTGGGGCCGCAGTGCTAGCCTCAGGAAACAAGTGGGGAGTCGTGTTCTGCCTTCTGCCGGGGCCTGAGTCCCACACGGAAAATGGTTGTGGACTCACTTGCAGTGCGCTCACGCATGCACACAGCAAAATGCGTCCACCCTCCGGCATGGCTACTTTAGCCGAAGCAGGAATTCTCTACAGAGTTGTTCCTTTGAGTTAGGTGGTTGGCTTTAGGCCTGCAGGCACACCCGGGGCAAGGGTACCAGCCTCATCAACAAGAGGTGAGTTGAGAGCTGCCTTCCGCTCCGGCCTGTTTCTCACTCCATTTCACGTATGGGACCCTTTCCCCGGGCTCTCAACCACGAGCACTGTCAAATTCCCCTGGCTTCAGGAACGGCAATGTTAACTAAAGCGCAGTAACTCTATAGCATTGATTCTTGGTGTTAGTAGCCTGGTAACTAGGCATCCAGGCACACAGGGTACAGCAGTGCTAATCTCCTCAAACAAGAGGTGAGTCCACAGCAGCCTTCCTTACAGGCCTGCTTCTCACTCCGAGTTACGTTTAGGTTCCATTTCTCATGCTTTCACAAAAACACACAATAGATGAAGTGCACGCTCAGGAAGGGCGATCTTTGCTGAGGCACGGGTCCTCTGCGCTTTTGTTCCTTTGCGTTGGGTGGATGGCACTTAGGACTACACGCACACACGGGAGAGCCGATCTAGTTTCCCGAAACAAGAGTCGAGTCGATAGCTGCCTCCTGCCCATGCTTATTTCTCCCTCGGAATTCTGCTGGGACTCATTCCCCAGGTTTGCACTCAAGCAGAGTTGAAAATGCTGCCACCCTGTGGAGAGGCGAATGAGCTGAAGCTGGGATTCTTGACCGGCTTCTTTCTGCCAAATCAGTGTGGAGCACTTGGCATTCCTATGCACACACGGAGCGGTAGTGTTAGCTTCAGGTAACAAGAGCTGAGTCGAGAGGTGCCTTCTGGCCCGGACTTCTTCTCCCTCGGTCTCACGTAAGGAACCCGTTCCCCAGGCTCTCACCCACGGTAGCCTGGAAACTGCTTCCTCCCTCAGAGACGTGGATGGTAGCTAAGGCACGGTTTCTCTACCGTGTTGTTTCTCCGAGTTAGAACGCTAGCGATTAGACTTCCATGCGAAAGTGGGGCCGCAGTGCTAGCTTGATGAAACACATGGCGAGTCGTGTTCTGCCTTCTGCTGGGGCCTGAGTCTCACTCGCAAAAAGCTTTGGACTCCCTTGCAGGGCTCTCACGCACGCACACAACAAAACGCTTCCCCACCCTCTGGAGTGGCTGTTTTAGCTGAAGCATGGATTCTCTCCCAAGTTTTTCCTTCGAGTTAGGTGGTTGTCTTTAAGCCTGCACGCACACCCGGGGTAACGGTACTAGCCCCATAGCCATGGTATGAGTGGAGGGCTGCCTTGTGTACCGGCCTGTCTCTCCCCCGATTTTACGAAATGGAACCCGTCCCCAGGCTCTCACCCACAGTACACCCTATACTGCTTCCTCCCACAGAGGTCGACGGTAGCTAAAGCACGGTTTCTCTACCATGTTGTTTCTCCGAGTTACAACGCTAGCGATTAGACTTCCATGCAAAAGTGGGGCCGCAGTGCTAACTTCATGAAACAAGTGGGGAGGCGTGTCCTCCCTTCTCCCGGGGCCTGAGTCTCACACGGAAAATGGTTTGGGACTCCATTGCACTTCTCTCACGCAGGCACACAGCAAAATGCTTCCAGCCTCAGGAATGCCTATGTTCGCTGAAGCAGGAATTCTCTACAGAGTTGTTCCTTCGACTTAGGTGCTTGGCTTTAGGCCGGCAGGCACACCCGGGGCAACTGCACTAGCCTCGTAAACACGAGGTGAGTTGACAGCTGCCTTCTGCACTGGCCTGTCTCTCCCTCGATTTTACCTATGGAACCTGTCCCCAGGCTCTCACCCACAGTGCAGCGTAAACTGCTTTCTCACACAGAGAGGTCGACGGTAGCTAAAGCACGCTTTCTCTGCACTGTTGTTTCTTCGAGTTTGAACGCTAGCGATGAGACTTCCAGGCAAAAGTGGGGCCGCAGTGCTAGCTTGACGAAACACATGGCGAGTCGTGTTCTGCCTTCTGCTGGGGCCTGAGTCTCACTCGCAAAAAGCTTTGGACTCCCTTGCAGGGCTCTCACGCACGCACACAACAAAATGCTTCCCCACCCTCTGGAGTGGCTGTTTTAGCTGAAGCATGGATTCTCTCCCAAGGTTTTCCTTCGAGTGAGGTGGTTGTCTTTAAGCCTGCACGCACACCCGGGGCAACGGTACTAGCCCCATAACCACGGTGTGAGCGGAGAGCTGCCTTGTGTACCGGCCTGTCCCTCCCCCGATTTTCCGAAATGGAACCCGTCCTCAGGCTCTCACCCACAGTACACCCTAAACCGCTTCCTCCCACACAGAGGTCGACGGTACCTAAAGCACGGGTTCTCTAGTGTTGTTTCTCCGAGTTAGAACGCTAGCGATTAGACTTCCATGCAAAAGTGGGGCCGCAGTGCTAGCTTCATGAAACAAGTGGGGAGTCGTGTTCTGCTTTCCTCCGGGGCCTGAGTCTCACACAGAAAATGGTTTGGGACTCAGCTGCAGGGCGCTCACCCTTGCACACAGCAAAATGCGTCCACCCTCAGGCATGGCTCTTTTAGCCGAAGCAGGAGTTCTCTAAAGAGTTGTTCCCTTGAGTTAGGTGGTTGGCTTTAGGCCTGCAGGCACCCCCGGGGCAAGGGTACTAGCATCAGAAACAAGAGGTGAGTTTAGAGCTCCCTTCCACACCGGCCCGTTTCTCACTCCATTTCACGTATGGGACCCTTTCCCGGTCTCTCCTACAGGAGCACTGTAAAATTCCTCCGACTTCAGGAACGGCAATGTTACCTAAAGGGCAGTAAGTACACACCATGGCTTCGTGGCCTTAGTAGCCTGGTAGGCGAATGAGCTGCAGCTGGGATTCTTTACAGGCTTGTTCCTTCCAAGGCAGTGTTGAGCACGGAGCATTCCAAGCACACATGGAGCAGTAGTGTTAGCTTCAGGTAGCAAGAGCTGAGTCCAGAGGTGCCTTCTGCCCGGAACGGTTTCTCCCTCGGTTTCACGTATGGAAACCGTTCCCCAGGCTCTCACCCACGGTACCCTGTATACTGCTTCCTCCGCCTGGAGGTCGACAGTAACTAAAGCACGATTTCTCTACACTGTTGTTTCTTTGAGTTAGAACGCTAGTGATGAGACTTCCATGCAAAAGTGGGGCCGCAGTGCTAGCTTGATGAAACACAGGGGGAGTCGTGTTCTGCCTTCTGCTGGCGCCTGAGTCTCACTCGCAAAAAGCTTTGGACTCCCTTGCAGGGCTCTCATGCACGCACACAACAAAATGCTTCCACCCTCAGGAGCGGCTGTTTTAGCTGAAGCATGGATTCTCCACCGAGTTTTTCCTTCGAGTTAGGCGGTTTTCATTAAGCCTGCACACACACCCGGGGCAACGGTACTAGCCCCATAGCCATGGTGTGAGTTGAGAGCTGCCTTCTCTCCGGCCTGTCTCTCCCTCGATTTTACGAAACGGAACCCGTCCCCAGGCTCTCACCCACAGTACACCCTAAACTGCTTCCTCCCACACAGAGGTCGTCGGTAGCTAAAGCACGGTTTCTCTTCAGTGTTGTTTCTCCGAGGTAGAACGCTTGCTATTAATGTCCACCATAGCCAAACTGTGGAAAGAGCCAAGATGTCCATCAACAGATGAATGGATAAAGAAGTTTGGTCTATATATATATATATATATATATATATATATATATATATACACAAAGGAATATTATGCAGCCATCAAAAGGAATGAGATCTTGCCATTTGCAACGACGTGGATGGAACTGGAGGGTATTATGCTGAGCGAAATAAGTCAAACAGAGAAAGACATGTATCATATGACCTCACTGATATGAGGAATTCTTAAACTCAGGAAACAACCTGAGGGTTGCTGGAGTGGGGGGTGCGGTGGGAGGGATGGGGTGACTGGGTGATGGACACTGGGGAGGGTATGTGTTCTGGTAAGCGCTGTGAATTGTGCAAGACTGTTGAATCTCAGATCTGTACCTCTGAAAGAAATAATGCAATATATGTTAAGAAAGAAAAAAAGAAGAAGAAGAATGTAGCAGGAGGGGAAGAATGAAGGGGGAGAAATCGGAGGGGGAGAAGAACCATGAGAGACGATGGACTCTGAAAAACAAACTGAGGGTTCTAGAGGGGAGGGGGGTGGGAGGATGGGTTAGCCTGGTGATGGGTATTGAGGAGGGCACGTTCTGCATGGAGCACTGGGTGTTATGCACAAACAATGAATCATGGAACACTATATCTAAAACTACCGATGTAATGTATGGGGATTAACATAACAATAAAAAAATTTAATAAAAAAAAAAAAAAGAACGCTTGCCATTAGACTTCCATGCAAAAGTGGGGCCGCAGTGCTAGCCTCAGGAAACAAGTGGGGAGTCGTGTTCTGCCTTCTGCCGGGGCCTGAGTCCCACACGGAAAATGGTTGTGGACTCACTTGCAGTGCGCTCACGCATGCACACAGCAAAATGCGTCCACCCTCCGGCATGGCTACTTTAGCCGAAGCAGGAATTCTCTACAGAGTTGTTCCTTTGAGTTAGGTGGTTGGCTTTAGGCCTGCAGGCACACCCGGGGCAAGGGTACCAGCCTCATCAACAAGAGGTGAGTTGAGAGCTGCCTTCCGCTCCGGCCTGTTTCTCACTCCATTTCACGTATGGGACCCTTTCCCCGGGCTCTCAACCACGAGCACTGTCAAATTCCCCTGGCTTCAGGAACGGCAATGTTAACTAAAGCGCAGTAACTCTATAGCATTGATTCTTGGTGTTAGTAGCCTGGTAACTAGGCATCCAGGCACACAGGGTACAGCAGTGCTAATCTCCTCAAACAAGAGGTGAGTCCACAGCAGCCTTCCTTACAGGCCTGCTTCTCACTCCGAGTTACGTTTAGGTTCCATTTCTCATGCTTTCACAAAAACACACAATAGATGAAGTGCACGCTCAGGAAGGGCGATCTTTGCTGAGGCACGGGTCCTCTGCGCTTTTGTTCCTTTGCGTTGGGTGGATGGCACTTAGGACTACACGCACACACGGGAGAGCCGATCTAGTTTCCCGAAACAAGAGTCGAGTCGATAGCTGCCTCCTGCCCATGCTTATTTCTCCCTCGGAATTCTGCTGGGACTCATTCCCCAGGTTTGCACTCAAGCAGAGTTGAAAATGCTGCCACCCTGTGGAGAGGCGAATGAGCTGAAGCTGGGATTCTTGACCGGCTTCTTTCTGCCAAATCAGTGTGGAGCACTTGGCATTCCTATGCACACACGGAGCGGTAGTGTTAGCTTCAGGTAACAAGAGCTGAGTCGAGAGGTGCCTTCTGGCCCGGACTTCTTCTCCCTCGGTCTCACGTAAGGAACCCGTTCCCCAGGCTCTCACCCACGGTAGCCTGGAAACTGCTTCCTCCCTCAGAGACGTGGATGGTAGCTAAGGCACGGTTTCTCTACCGTGTTGTTTCTCCGAGTTAGAACGCTAGCGATTAGACTTCCATGCGAAAGTGGGGCCGCAGTGCTAGCTTGATGAAACACATGGCGAGTCGTGTTCTGCCTTCTGCTGGGGCCTGAGTCTCACTCGCAAAAAGCTTTGGACTCCCTTGCAGGGCTCTCACGCACGCACACAACAAAACGCTTCCCCACCCTCTGGAGTGGCTGTTTTAGCTGAAGCATGGATTCTCTCCCAAGTTTTTCCTTCGAGTTAGGTGGTTGTCTTTAAGCCTGCACGCACACCCGGGGTAACGGTACTAGCCCCATAGCCATGGTATGAGTGGAGGGCTGCCTTGTGTACCGGCCTGTCTCTCCCCCGATTTTACGAAATGGAACCCGTCCCCAGGCTCTCACCCACAGTACACCCTATACTGCTTCCTCCCACAGAGGTCGACGGTAGCTAAAGCACGGTTTCTCTACCGTGTTGTTTCTCCGAGTTACAACGCTAGCGATTAGACTTCCATGCAAAAGTGGGGCCGCAGTGCTAACTTCATGAAACAAGTGGGGAGGCGTGTCCTCCCTTCTCCCGGGGCCTGAGTCTCACACGGAAAATGGTTTGGGACTCCATTGCACTTCTCTCACGCAGGCACACAGCAAAATGCTTCCAGCCTCAGGAATGCCTATGTTCGCTGAAGCAGGAATTCTCTACAGAGTTGTTCCTTCGACTTAGGTGCTTGGCTTTAGGCCGGCAGGCACACCCGGGGCAACTGCACTAGCCTCGTAAACACGAGGTGAGTTGACAGCTGCCTTCTGCACTGGCCTGTCTCTCCCTCGATTTTACCTATGGAACCTGTCCCCAGGCTCTCACCCACAGTGCAGCGTAAACTGCTTTCTCACACAGAGAGGTCGACGGTAGCTAAAGCACGCTTTCTCTGCACTGTTGTTTCTTCGAGTTTGAACGCTAGCGATGAGACTTCCAGGCAAAAGTGGGGCCGCAGTGCTAGCTTGACGAAACACATGGCGAGTCGTGTTCTGCCTTCTGCTGGGGCCTGAGTCTCACTCGCAAAAAGCTTTGGACTCCCTTGCAGGGCTCTCACGCACGCACACAACAAAATGCTTCCCCACCCTCTGGAGTGGCTGTTTTAGCTGAAGCATGGATTCTCTCCCAAGGTTTTCCTTCGAGTGAGGTGGTTGTCTTTAAGCCTGCACGCACACCCGGGGCAACGGTACTAGCCCCATAACCACGGTGTGAGCGGAGAGCTGCCTTGTGTACCGGCCTGTCCCTCCCCCGATTTTCCGAAATGGAACCCGTCCTCAGGCTCTCACCCACAGTACACCCTAAACCGCTTCCTCCCACACAGAGGTCGACGGTACCTAAAGCACGGGTTCTCTAGTGTTGTTTCTCCGAGTTAGAACGCTAGCGATTAGACTTCCATGCAAAAGTGGGGCCGCAGTGCTAGCTTCATGAAACAAGTGGGGAGTCGTGTTCTGCTTTCCTCCGGGGCCTGAGTCTCACACAGAAAATGGTTTGGGACTCAGCTGCAGGGCGCTCACCCTTGCACACAGCAAAATGCGTCCACCCTCAGGCATGGCTCTTTTAGCCGAAGCAGGAGTTCTCTAAAGAGTTGTTCCCTTGAGTTAGGTGGTTGGCTTTAGGCCTGCAGGCACCCCCGGGGCAAGGGTACTAGCATCAGAAACAAGAGGTGAGTTTAGAGCTCCCTTCCACACCGGCCCGTTTCTCACTCCATTTCACGTATGGGACCCTTTCCCGGTCTCTCCTACAGGAGCACTGTAAAATTCCTCCGACTTCAGGAACGGCAATGTTACCTAAAGGGCAGTAAGTACACACCATGGCTTCGTGGCCTTAGTAGCCTGGTAGGCGAATGAGCTGCAGCTGGGATTCTTTACAGGCTTGTTCCTTCCAAGGCAGTGTTGAGCACGGAGCATTCCAAGCACACATGGAGCAGTAGTGTTAGCTTCAGGTAGCAAGAGCTGAGTCCAGAGGTGCCTTCTGCCCGGAACGGTTTCTCCCTCGGTTTCACGTATGGAAACCGTTCCCCAGGCTCTCACCCACGGTACCCTGTATACTGCTTCCTCCGCCTGGAGGTCGACAGTAACTAAAGCACGATTTCTCTACACTGTTGTTTCTTTGAGTTAGAACGCTAGTGATGAGACTTCCATGCAAAAGTGGGGCCGCAGTGCTAGCTTGATGAAACACAGGGGGAGTCGTGTTCTGCCTTCTGCTGGCGCCTGAGTCTCACTCGCAAAAAGCTTTGGACTCCCTTGCAGGGCTCTCATGCACGCACACAACAAAATGCTTCCACCCTCAGGAGCGGCTGTTTTAGCTGAAGCATGGATTCTCCACCGAGTTTTTCCTTCGAGTTAGGCGGTTTTCATTAAGCCTGCACACACACCCGGGGCAACGGTACTAGCCCCATAGCCATGGTGTGAGTTGAGAGCTGCCTTCTCTCCGGCCTGTCTCTCCCTCGATTTTACGAAACGGAACCCGTCCCCAGGCTCTCACCCACAGTACACCCTAAACTGCTTCCTCCCACACAGAGGTCGTCGGTAGCTAAAGCACGGTTTCTCTTCAGTGTTGTTTCTCCGAGGTAGAACGCTTGCTATTAATGTCCACCATAGCCAAACTGTGGAAAGAGCCAAGATGTCCATCAACAGATGAATGGATAAAGAAGTTTGGTCTATATATATATATATATATATATATATATATATATATATATATACACAAAGGAATATTATGCAGCCATCAAAAGGAATGAGATCTTGCCATTTGCAACGACGTGGATGGAACTGGAGGGTATTATGCTGAGCGAAATAAGTCAAACAGAGAAAGACATGTATCATATGACCTCACTGATATGAGGAATTCTTAAACTCAGGAAACAACCTGAGGGTTGCTGGAGTGGGGGGTGGGGTGGGAGGGATGGGGTGACTGGGTGATGGACACTGGGGAGGGTATGTGTTCTGGTAAGCGCTGTGAATTGTGCAAGACTGTTGAATCTCAGATCTGTACCTCTGAAAGAAATAATGCAATATATGTTAAGAAAGAAAAAAAGAAGAAGAAGAATGTAGCAGGAGGGGAAGAATGAAGGGGGAGAAATCGGAGGGGGAGAAGAACCATGAGAGACGATGGACTCTGAAAAACAAACTGAGGGTTCTAGAGGGGAGGGGGGTGGGAGGATGGGTTAGCCTGGTGATGGGTATTGAGGAGGGCACGTTCTGCATGGAGCACTGGGTGTTATGCACAAACAATGAATCATGGAACACTATATCTAAAACTACCGATGTAATGTATGGGGATTAACATAACAATAAAAAAATTTAATAAAAAAAAAAAAAAGAACGCTTGCCATTAGACTTCCATGCAAAAGTGGGGCCGCAGTGCTAGCCTCAGGAAACAAGTGGGGAGTCGTGTTCTGCCTTCTGCCGGGGCCTGAGTCCCACACGGAAAATGGTTGTGGACTCACTTGCAGTGCGCTCACGCATGCACACAGCAAAATGCGTCCACCCTCCGGCATGGCTACTTTAGCCGAAGCAGGAATTCTCTACAGAGTTGTTCCTTTGAGTTAGGTGGTTGGCTTTAGGCCTGCAGGCACACCCGGGGCAAGGGTACCAGCCTCATCAACAAGAGGTGAGTTGAGAGCTGCCTTCCGCTCCGGCCTGTTTCTCACTCCATTTCACGTATGGGACCCTTTCCCCGGGCTCTCAACCACGAGCACTGTCAAATTCCCCTGGCTTCAGGAACGGCAATGTTAACTAAAGCGCAGTAACTCTATAGCATTGATTCTTGGTGTTAGTAGCCTGGTAACTAGGCATCCAGGCACACAGGGTACAGCAGTGCTAATCTCCTCAAACAAGAGGTGAGTCCACAGCAGCCTTCCTTACAGGCCTGCTTCTCACTCCGAGTTACGTTTAGGTTCCATTTCTCATGCTTTCACAAAAACACACAATAGATGAAGTGCACGCTCAGGAAGGGCGATCTTTGCTGAGGCACGGGTCCTCTGCGCTTTTGTTCCTTTGCGTTGGGTGGATGGCACTTAGGACTACACGCACACACGGGAGAGCCGATCTAGTTTCCCGAAACAAGAGTTGAGTCGATAGCTGCCTCCTGCCCATGCTTATTTCTCCCTCGGAATTCTGCTGGGACTCATTCCCCAGGTTTGCACTCAAGCAGAGTTGAAAATGCTGCCACCCTGTGGAGAGGCGAATGAGCTGAAGCTGGGATTCTTGACCGGCTTCTTTCTGCCAAATCAGTGTGGAGCACTTGGCATTCCTATGCACACACGGAGCGGTAGTGTTAGCTTCAGGTAACAAGAGCTGAGTCGAGAGGTGCCTTCTGGCCCGGACTTCTTCTCCCTCGGTCTCACGTAAGGAACCCGTTCCCCAGGCTCTCACCCACGGTAGCCTGGAAACTGCTTCCTCCCTCAGAGACGTGGATGGTAGCTAAAGCACGGTTTCTCTACCGTGTTGTTTCTCCGAGTTAGAACGCTAGCGATTAGACTTCCATGCGAAAGTGGGGCCGCAGTGCTAGCTTGATGAAACACATGGCGAGTCGTGTTCTGCCTTCTGCTGGGGCCTGAGTCTCACTCGCAAAAAGCTTTGGACTCCCTTGCAGGGCTCTCACGCACGCACACAACAAAACGCTTCCCCACCCTCTGGAGTGGCTGTTTTAGCTGAAGCATGGATTCTCTCCCAAGTTTTTCCTTCGAGTTAGGTGGTTGTCTTTAAGCCTGCACGCACACCCGGGGTAACGGTACTAGCCCCATAGCCATGGTATGAGTGGAGGGCTGCCTTGTGTACCGGCCTGTCTCTCCCCCGATTTTACGAAATGGAACCCGTCCCCAGGCTCTCACCCACAGTACACCCTATACTGCTTCCTCCCACAGAGGTCGACGGTAGCTAAAGCACGGTTTCTCTACCGTGTTGTTTCTCCGAGTTACAACGCTAGCGATTAGACTTCCATGCAAAAGTGGGGCCGCAGTGCTAACTTCATGAAACAAGTGGGGAGGCGTGTCCTCCCTTCTCCCGGGGCCTGAGTCTCACACGGAAAATGGTTTGGGACTCCATTGCACTTCTCTCACGCAGGCACACAGCAAAATGCTTCCAGCCTCAGGAATGCCTATGTTCGCTGAAGCAGGAATTCTCTACAGAGTTGTTCCTTCGACTTAGGTGCTTGGCTTTAGGCCGGCAGGCACACCCGGGGCAACTGCACTAGCCTCGTAAACACGAGGTGAGTTGACAGCTGCCTTCTGCACTGGCCTGTCTCTCCCTCGATTTTACCTATGGAACCTGTCCCCAGGCTCTCACCCACAGTGCAGCGTAAACTGCTTTCTCACACAGAGAGGTCGACGGTAGCTAAAGCACGCTTTCTCTGCACTGTTGTTTCTTCGAGTTTGAACGCTAGCGATGAGACTTCCAGGCAAAAGTGGGGCCGCAGTGCTAGCTTGACGAAACACATGGCGAGTCGTGTTCTGCCTTCTGCTGGGGCCTGAGTCTCACTCGCAAAAAGCTTTGGACTCCCTTGCAGGGCTCTCACGCACGCACACAACAAAATGCTTCCCCACCCTCTGGAGTGGCTGTTTTAGCTGAAGCATGGATTCTCTCCCAAGGTTTTCCTTCGAGTGAGGTGGTTGTCTTTAAGCCTGCACGCACACCCGGGGCAACGGTACTAGCCCCATAACCACGGTGTGAGCGGAGAGCTGCCTTGTGTACCGGCCTGTCCCTCCCCCGATTTTCCGAAATGGAACCCGTCCTCAGGCTCTCACCCACAGTACACCCTAAACCGCTTCCTCCCACACAGAGGTCGACGGTACCTAAAGCACGGGTTCTCTAGTGTTGTTTCTCCGAGTTAGAACGCTAGCGATTAGACTTCCATGCAAAAGTGGGGCCGCAGTGCTAGCTTCATGAAACAAGTGGGGAGTCGTGTTCTGCTTTCCTCCGGGGCCTGAGTCTCACACAGAAAATGGTTTGGGACTCAGCTGCAGGGCGCTCACCCTTGCACACAGCAAAATGCGTCCACCCTCAGGCATGGCTCTTTTAGCCGAAGCAGGAGTTCTCTAAAGAGTTGTTCCCTTGAGTTAGGTGGTTGGCTTTAGGCCTGCAGGCACCCCCGGGGCAAGGGTACTAGCATCAGAAACAAGAGGTGAGTTTAGAGCTCCCTTCCACACCGGCCCGTTTCTCACTCCATTTCACGTATGGGACCCTTTCCCGGTCTCTCCTACAGGAGCACTGTAAAATTCCTCCGACTTCAGGAACGGCAATGTTACCTAAAGGGCAGTAAGTATACACCATGGCTTCGTGGCCTTAGTAGCCTGGTAGGCGAATGAGCTGCAGCTGGGATTCTTTACAGGCTTGTTCCTTCCAAGGCAGTGTTGAGCACGGAGCATTCCAAGCACACATGGAGCAGTAGTGTTAGCTTCAGGTAGCAAGAGCTGAGTCCAGAGGTGCCTTCTGCCCGGAACGGTTTCTCCCTCGGTTTCACGTATGGAAACCGTTCCCCAGGCTCTCACCCACGGTACCCTGTATACTGCTTCCTCCGCCTGGAGGTCGACAGTAACTAAAGCACGATTTCTCTACACTGTTGTTTCTTTGAGTTAGAACGCTAGTGATGAGACTTCCATGCAAAAGTGGGGCCGCAGTGCTAGCTTGATGAAACACAGGGGGAGTCGTGTTCTGCCTTCTGCTGGGGCCTGAGTCTCACTCGCAAAAAGCTTTGGACTCCCTTGCAGGGCTCTCATGCACGCACACAACAAAATGCTTCCACCCTCAGGAGCGGCTGTTTTAGCTGAAGCATGGATTCTCCACCGAGTTTTTCCTTCGAGTTAGGCGGTTTTCATTAAGCCTGCACACACACCCGGGGCAACGGTACTAGCCCCATAGCCATGGTGTGAGTTGAGAGCTGCCTTCTCTCCGGCCTGTCTCTCCCTCGATTTTACGAAACGGAACCCGTCCCCAGGCTCTCACCCACAGTACACCCTAAACTGCTTCCTCCCACACAGAGGTCGTCGGTAGCTAAAGCACGGTTTCTCTTCAGTGTTGTTTCTCCGAGGTAGAACGCTTGCTATTAATGTCCACCATAGCCAAACTGTGGAAAGAGCCAAGATGTCCATCAACAGATGAATGGATAAAGAAGTTTGGTCTATATATATATATATATATATATATATATATATATATATATATACACAAAGGAATATTATGCAGCCATCAAAAGGAATGAGATCTTGCCATTTGCAACAACGTGGATGGAACTGGAGGGTATTATGCTGAGCGAAATAAGTCAAACAGAGAAAGACATGTATCATATGACCTCACTGATATGAGGAATTCTTAAACTCAGGAAACAACCTGAGGGTTGCTGGAGTGGGGGGTGCGGTGGGAGGGATGGGGTGACTGGGTGATGGACACTGGGGAGGGTATGTGTTCTGGTAAGCGCTGTGAATTGTGCAAGACTGTTGAATCTCAGATCTGTACCTCTGAAAGAAATAATGCAATATATGTTAAGAAAGAAAAAAAGAAGAAGAAGAATGTAGCAGGAGGGGAAGAATGAAGGGGGAGAAATCGGAGGGGGAGAAGAACCATGAGAGACGATGGACTCTGAAAAACAAACTGAGGGTTCTAGAGGGGAGGGGGGTGGGAGGATGGGTTAGCCTGGTGATGGGTATTGAGGAGGGCACGTTCTGCATGGAGCACTGGGTGTTATGCACAAACAATGAATCATGGAACACTATATCTAAAACTACCGATGTAATGTATGGGGATTAACATAACAATAAAAAAATTTAATAAAAAAAAAAAAAGAACGCTTGCCATTAGACTTCCATGCAAAAGTGGGGCCGCAGTGCTAGCCTCAGGAAACAAGTGGGGAGTCGTGTTCTGCCTTCTGCCGGGGCCTGAGTCCCACACGGAAAATGGTTGTGGACTCACTTGCAGTGCGCTCACGCATGCACACAGCAAAATGCGTCCACCCTCCGGCATGGCTACTTTAGCCGAAGCAGGAATTCTCTACAGAGTTGTTCCTTTGAGTTAGGTGGTTGGTTTTAGGCCTGCAGGCACACCCGGGGCAAGGGTACCAGCCTCATCAACAAGAGGTGAGTTGAGAGCTGCCTTCCGCTCCGGCCTGTTTCTCACTCCATTTCACGTATGGGACCCTTTCCCCGGGCTCTCAACCACGAGCACTGTCAAATTCCCCTGGCTTCAGGAACGGCAATGTTAACTAAAGCGCAGTAACTCTATAGCATTGATTCTTGGTGTTAGTAGCCTGGTAACTAGGCATCCAGGCACACAGGGTACAGCAGTGCTAATCTCCTCAAACAAGAGGTGAGTCCACAGCAGCCTTCCTTACAGGCCTGCTTCTCACTCCGAGTTACGTTTAGGTTCCATTTCTCATGCTTTCACAAAAACACACAATAGATGAAGTGCACGCTCAGGAAGGGCGATCTTTGCTGAGGCACGGGTCCTCTGCGCTTTTGTTCCTTTGCGTTGGGTGGATGGCACTTAGGACTACACGCACACACGGGAGAGCCGATCTAGTTTCCCGAAACAAGAGTTGAGTCGATAGCTGCCTCCTGCCCATGCTTATTTCTCCCTCGGAATTCTGCTGGGACTCATTCCCCAGGTTTGCACTCAAGCAGAGTTGAAAATGCTGCCACCCTGTGGAGAGGCGAATGAGCTGAAGCTGGGATTCTTGACCGGCTTCTTTCTGCCAAATCAGTGTGGAGCACTTGGCATTCCTATGCACACACGGAGCGGTAGTGTTAGCTTCAGGTAACAAGAGCTGAGTCGAGAGGTGCCTTCTGGCCCGGACTTCTTCTCCCTCGGTCTCACGTAAGGAACCCGTTCCCCAGGCTCTCACCCACGGTAGCCTGGAAACTGCTTCCTCCCTCAGAGACGTGGATGGTAGCTAAGGCACGGTTTCTCTACCGTGTTGTTTCTCCGAGTTAGAACGCTAGCGATTAGACTTCCATGCGAAAGTGGGGCCGCAGTGCTAGCTTGATGAAACACATGGCGAGTCGTGTTCTGCCTTCTGCTGGGGCCTGAGTCTCACTCGCAAAAAGCTTTGGACTCCCTTGCAGGGCTCTCACGCACGCACACAACAAAACGCTTCCCCACCCTCTGGAGTGGCTGTTTTAGCTGAAGCATGGATTCTCTCCCAAGTTTTTCCTTCGAGTTAGGTGGTTGTCTTTAAGCCTGCACGCACACCCGGGGTAACGGTACTAGCCCCATAGCCATGGTATGAGTGGAGGGCTGCCTTGTGTACCGGCCTGTCTCTCCCCCGATTTTACGAAATGGAACCCGTCCCCAGGCTCTCACCCACAGTACACCCTATACTGCTTCCTCCCACAGAGGTCGACGGTAGCTAAAGCACGGTTTCTCTACCGTGTTGTTTCTCCGAGTTACAACGCTAGCGATTAGACTTCCATGCAAAAGTGGGGCCGCAGTGCTAACTTCATGAAACAAGTGGGGAGGCGTGTCCTCCCTTCTCCCGGGGCCTGAGTCTCACACGGAAAATGGTTTGGGACTCCATTGCACTTCTCTCACGCAGGCACACAGCAAAATGCTTCCAGCCTCAGGAATGCCTATGTTCGCTGAAGCAGGAATTCTCTACAGAGTTGTTCCTTCGACTTAGGTGCTTGGCTTTAGGCCGGCAGGCACACCCGGGGCAACTGCACTAGCCTCGTAAACACGAGGTGAGTTGACAGCTGCCTTCTGCACTGGCCTGTCTCTCCCTCGATTTTACCTATGGAACCTGTCCCCAGGCTCTCACCCACAGTGCAGCGTAAACTGCTTTCTCACACAGAGAGGTCGACGGTAGCTAAAGCACGCTTTCTCTGCACTGTTGTTTCTTCGAGTTTGAACGCTAGCGATGAGACTTCCAGGCAAAAGTGGGGCCGCAGTGCTAGCTTGACGAAACACATGGCGAGTCGTGTTCTGCCTTCTGCTGGGGCCTGAGTCTCACTCGCAAAAAGCTTTGGACTCCCTTGCAGGGCTCTCACGCACGCACACAACAAAATGCTTCCCCACCCTCTGGAGTGGCTGTTTTAGCTGAAGCATGGATTCTCTCCCAAGGTTTTCCTTCGAGTGAGGTGGTTGTCTTTAAGCCTGCACGCACACCCGGGGCAACGGTACTAGCCCCATAACCACGGTGTGAGCGGAGAGCTGCCTTGTGTACCGGCCTGTCCCTCCCCCGATTTTCCGAAATGGAACCCGTCCTCAGGCTCTCACCCACAGTACACCCTAAACCGCTTCCTCCCACACAGAGGTCGACGGTACCTAAAGCACGGGTTCTCTAGTGTTGTTTCTCCGAGTTAGAACGCTAGCGATTAGACTTCCATGCAAAAGTGGGGCCGCAGTGCTAGCTTCATGAAACAAGTGGGGAGTCGTGTTCTGCTTTCCTCCGGGGCCTGAGTCTCACACAGAAAATGGTTTGGGACTCAGCTGCAGGGCGCTCACCCTTGCACACAGCAAAATGCGTCCACCCTCAGGCATGGCTCTTTTAGCCGAAGCAGGAGTTCTCTAAAGAGTTGTTCCCTTGAGTTAGGTGGTTGGCTTTAGGCCTGCAGGCACCCCCGGGGCAAGGGTACTAGCATCAGAAACAAGAGGTGAGTTTAGAGCTCCCTTCCACACCGGCCCGTTTCTCACTCCATTTCACGTATGGGACCCTTTCCCGGTCTCTCCTACAGGAGCACTGTAAAATTCCTCCGACTTCAGGAACGGCAATGTTACCTAAAGGGCAGTAAGTACACACCATGGCTTCGTGGCCTTAGTAGCCTGGTAGGCGAATGAGCTGCAGCTGGGATTCTTTACAGGCTTGTTCCTTCCAAGGCAGTGTTGAGCACGGAGCATTCCAAGCACACATGGAGCAGTAGTGTTAGCTTCAGGTAGCAAGAGCTGAGTCCAGAGGTGCCTTCTGCCCGGAACGGTTTCTCCCTCGGTTTCACGTATGGAAACCGTTCCCCAGGCTCTCACCCACGGTACCCTGTATACTGCTTCCTCCGCCTGGAGGTCGACAGTAACTAAAGCACGATTTCTCTACACTGTTGTTTCTTTGAGTTAGAACGCTAGTGATGAGACTTCCATGCAAAAGTGGGGCCGCAGTGCTAGCTTGATGAAACACAGGGGGAGTCGTGTTCTGCCTTCTGCTGGGGCCTGAGTCTCACTCGCAAAAAGCTTTGGACTCCCTTGCAGGGCTCTCATGCACGCACACAACAAAATGCTTCCACCCTCAGGAGCGGCTGTTTTAGCTGAAGCATGGATTCTCCACCGAGTTTTTCCTTCGAGTTAGGCGGTTTTCATTAAGCCTGCACACACACCCGGGGCAACGGTACTAGCCCCATAGCCATGGTGTGAGTTGAGAGCTGCCTTCTCTCCGGCCTGTCTCTCCCTCGATTTTACGAAACGGAACCCGTCCCCAGGCTCTCACCCACAGTACACCCTAAACTGCTTCCTCCCACACAGAGGTCGTCGGTAGCTAAAGCACGGTTTCTCTTCAGTGTTGTTTCTCCGAGGTAGAACGCTTGCTATTAATGTCCACCATAGCCAAACTGTGGAAAGAGCCAAGATGTCCATCAACAGATGAATGGATAAAGAAGTTTGGTCTATATATATATATATATATATATATATATATATATATATATATATAGATAGATAGATAGATAGATATACACAAAGGAATATTATGCAGCCATCAAAAGGAATGAGATCTTGCCATTTGCAACGACGTGGATGGAACTGGAGGGTATTATGCTGAGCGAAATAAGTCAAACAGAGAAAGACATGTATCATATGACCTCACTGATATGAGGAATTCTTAAACTCAGGAAACAACCTGAGGGTTGCTGGAGTGGGGGGTGCGGTGGGAGGGATGGGGTGACTGGGTGATGGACACTGGGGAGGGTATGTGTTCTGGTAAGCGCTGTGAATTGTGCAAGACTGTTGAATCTCAGATCTGTACCTCTGAAAGAAATAATGCAATATATGTTAAGAAAGAAAAAAAGAAGAAGAAGAATGTAGCAGGAGGGGAAGAATGAAGGGGGAGAAATCGGAGGGGGAGAAGAACCATGAGAGACGATGGACTCTGAAAAACAAACTGAGGGTTCTAGAGGGGAGGGGGGTGGGAGGATGGGTTAGCCTGGTGATGGGTATTGAGGAGGGCACGTTCTGCATGGAGCACTGGGTGTTATGCACAAACAATGAATCATGGAACACTATATCTAAAACTACCGATGTAATGTATGGGGATTAACATAACAATAAAAAAATTTAATAAAAAAAAAAAAAAGAACGCTTGCCATTAGACTTCCATGCAAAAGTGGGGCCGCAGTGCTAGCCTCAGGAAACAAGTGGGGAGTCGTGTTCTGCCTTCTGCCGGGGCCTGAGTCCCACACGGAAAATGGTTGTGGACTCACTTGCAGTGCGCTCACGCATGCACACAGCAAAATGCGTCCACCCTCCGGCATGGCTACTTTAGCCGAAGCAGGAATTCTCTACAGAGTTGTTCCTTTGAGTTAGGTGGTTGGCTTTAGGCCTGCAGGCACACCCGGGGCAAGGGTACCAGCCTCATCAACAAGAGGTGAGTTGAGAGCTGCCTTCCGCTCCGGCCTGTTTCTCACTCCATTTCACGTATGGGACCCTTTCCCCGGGCTCTCAACCACGAGCACTGTCAAATTCCCCTGGCTTCAGGAACGGCAATGTTAACTAAAGCGCAGTAACTCTATAGCATTGATTCTTGGTGTTAGTAGCCTGGTAACTAGGCATCCAGGCACACAGGGTACAGCAGTGCTAATCTCCTCAAACAAGAGGTGAGTCCACAGCAGCCTTCCTTACAGGCCTGCTTCTCACTCCGAGTTACGTTTAGGTTCCATTTCTCATGCTTTCACAAAAACACACAATAGATGAAGTGCACGCTCAGGAAGGGCGATCTTTGCTGAGGCACGGGTCCTCTGCGCTTTTGTTCCTTTGCGTTGGGTGGATGGCACTTAGGACTACACGCACACACGGGAGAGCCGATCTAGTTTCCCGAAACAAGAGTTGAGTCGATAGCTGCCTCCTGCCCATGCTTATTTCTCCCTCGGAATTCTGCTGGGACTCATTCCCCAGGTTTGCACTCAAGCAGAGTTGAAAATGCTGCCACCCTGTGGAGAGGCGAATGAGCTGAAGCTGGGATTCTTGACCGGCTTCTTTCTGCCAAATCAGTGTGGAGCACTTGGCATTCCTATGCACACACGGAGCGGTAGTGTTAGCTTCAGGTAACAAGAGCTGAGTCGAGAGGTGCCTTCTGGCCCGGACTTCTTCTCCCTCGGTCTCACGTAAGGAACCCGTTCCCCAGGCTCTCACCCACGGTAGCCTGGAAACTGCTTCCTCCCTCAGAGACGTGGATGGTAGCTAAAGCACGGTTTCTCTACCGTGTTGTTTCTCCGAGTTAGAACGCTAGCGATTAGACTTCCATGCGAAAGTGGGGCCGCAGTGCTAGCTTGATGAAACACATGGCGAGTCGTGTTCTGCCTTCTGCTGGGGCCTGAGTCTCACTCGCAAAAAGCTTTGGACTCCCTTGCAGGGCTCTCACGCACGCACACAACAAAACGCTTCCCCACCCTCTGGAGTGGCTGTTTTAGCTGAAGCATGGATTCTCTCCCAAGTTTTTCCTTCGAGTTAGGTGGTTGTCTTTAAGCCTGCACGCACACCCGGGGTAACGGTACTAGCCCCATAGCCATGGTATGAGTGGAGGGCTGCCTTGTGTACCGGCCTGTCTCTCCCCCGATTTTACGAAATGGAACCCGTCCCCAGGCTCTCACCCACAGTACACCCTATACTGCTTCCTCCCACAGAGGTCGACGGTAGCTAAAGCACGGTTTCTCTACCGTGTTGTTTCTCCGAGTTACAACGCTAGCGATTAGACTTCCATGCAAAAGTGGGGCCGCAGTGCTAACTTCATGAAACAAGTGGGGAGGCGTGTCCTCCCTTCTCCCGGGGCCTGAGTCTCACACGGAAAATGGTTTGGGACTCCATTGCACTTCTCTCACGCAGGCACACAGCAAAATGCTTCCAGCCTCAGGAATGCCTATGTTCGCTGAAGCAGGAATTCTCTACAGAGTTGTTCCTTCGACTTAGGTGCTTGGCTTTAGGCCGGCAGGCACACCCGGGGCAACTGCACTAGCCTCGTAAACACGAGGTGAGTTGACAGCTGCCTTCTGCACTGGCCTGTCTCTCCCTCGATTTTACCTATGGAACCTGTCCCCAGGCTCTCACCCACAGTGCAGCGTAAACTGCTTTCTCACACAGAGAGGTCGACGGTAGCTAAAGCACGCTTTCTCTGCACTGTTGTTTCTTCGAGTTTGAACGCTAGCGATGAGACTTCCAGGCAAAAGTGGGGCCGCAGTGCTAGCTTGACGAAACACATGGCGAGTCGTGTTCTGCCTTCTGCTGGGGCCTGAGTCTCACTCGCAAAAAGCTTTGGACTCCCTTGCAGGGCTCTCACGCACGCACACAACAAAATGCTTCCCCACCCTCTGGAGTGGCTGTTTTAGCTGAAGCATGGATTCTCTCCCAAGGTTTTCCTTCGAGTTAGGTGGTTGTCTTTAAGCCTGCACGCACACCCGGGGCAACGGTACTAGCCCCATAACCATGGTGTGAGCGGAGAGCTGCCTTGTGTACCGGCCTGTCCCTCCCCCGATTTTCCGAAATGGAACCCGTCCTCAGGCTCTCACCCACAGTACACCCTAAACCGCTTCCTCCCACACAGAGGTCGACGGTACCTAAAGCACGGGTTCTCTAGTGTTGTTTCTCCGAGTTAGAACGCTAGCGATTAGACTTCCATGCAAAAGTGGGGCCGCAGTGCTAGCTTCATGAAACAAGTGGGGAGTCGTGTTCTGCTTTCCTCCGGGGCCTGAGTCTCACACAGAAAATGGTTTGGGACTCAGCTGCAGGGCGCTCACCCTTGCACACAGCAAAATGCGTCCACCCTCAGGCATGGCTCTTTTAGCCGAAGCAGGAATTCTCTAAAGAGTTGTTCCCTTGAGTTAGGTGGTTGGCTTTAGGCCTGCAGGCACCCCCGGGGCAAGGGTACTAGCATCAGAAACAAGAGGTGAGTTTAGAGCTCCCTTCCACACCGGCCCGTTTCTCACTCCATTTCACGTATGGGACCCTTTCCCGGTCTCTCCTACAGGAGCACTGTAAAATTCCTCCGACTTCAGGAACGGCAATGTTACCTAAAGGGCAGTAAGTACACACCATGGCTTCGTGGCCTTAGTAGCCTGGTAGGCGAATGAGCTGCAGCTGGGATTCTTTACAGGTTTGTTCCTTCCAAGGCAGTGTTGAGCACGGAGCATTCCAAGCACACATGGAGCAGTAGTGTTAGCTTCAGGTAGCAAGAGCTGAGTCCAGAGGTGCCTTCTGCCCGGAACGGTTTCTCCCTCGGTTTCACGTATGGAAACCGTTCCCCAGGCTCTCACCCACGGTACCCTGTATACTGCTTCCTCCGCCTGGAGGTCGACAGTAACTAAAGCACGATTTCTCTACACTGTTGTTTCTTTGAGTTAGAACGCTAGTGATGAGACTTCCATGCAAAAGTGGGGCCGCAGTGCTAGCTTGATGAAACACAGGGGGAGTCGTGTTCTGCCTTCTGCTGGGGCCTGAGTCTCACTCGCAAAAAGCTTTGGACTCCCTTGCAGGGCTCTCATGCACGCACACAACAAAATGCTTCCACCCTCAGGAGCGGCTGTTTTAGCTGAAGCATGGATTCTCCACCGAGTTTTTCCTTCGAGTTAGGCGGTTTTCATTAAGCCTGCACACACACCCGGGGCAACGGTACTAGCCCCATAGCCATGGTGTGAGTTGAGAGCTGCCTTCTCTCCGGCCTGTCTCTCCCTCGATTTTACGAAACGGAACCCGTCCCCAGGCTCTCACCCACAGTACACCCTAAACTGCTTCCTCCCACACAGAGGTCGTCGGTAGCTAAAGCACGGTTTCTCTTCAGTGTTGTTTCTCCGAGGTAGAACGCTTGCTATTAATGTCCACCATAGCCAAACTGTGGAAAGAGCCAAGATGTCCATCAACAGATGAATGGATAAAGAAGTTTGGTCTATATATATGTGTGTGTATATATATATATATATATATATATATATATACACAAAGGAATATTATGCAGCCATCAAAAGGAATGAGATCTTGCCATTTGCAACGACGTGGATGGAACTGGAGGGTATTATGCTGAGCGAAATAAGTCAAACAGAGAAAGACATGTATCATATGACCTCACTGATATGAGGAATTCTTAAACTCAGGAAACAACCTGAGGGTTGCTGGAGTGGGGGGTGGGGTGGGAGGGATGGGGTGACTGGGTGATGGACACTGGGGAGGGTATGTGTTCTGGTAAGCGCTGTGAATTGTGCAAGACTGTTGAATCTCAGATCTGTACCTCTGAAAGAAATAATGCAATATATGTTAAGAAAGAAAAAAAGAAGAAGAAGAATGTAGCAGGAGGGGAAGAATGAAGGGGGAGAAATCGGAGGGGGAGAAGAACCATGAGAGACGATGGACTCTGAAAAACAAACTGAGGGTTCTAGAGGGGAGGGGGGTGGGAGGATGGGTTAGCCTGGTGATGGGTATTGAGGAGGGCACGTTCTGCATGGAGCACTGGGTGTTATGCACAAACAATGAATCATGGAACACTATATCTAAAACTACCGATGTAATGTATGGGGATTAACATAACAATAAAAAAATTTAATAAAAAAAAAAAAAAGAACGCTTGCCATTAGACTTCCATGCAAAAGTGGGGCCGCAGTGCTAGCCTCAGGAAACAAGTGGGGAGTCGTGTTCTGCCTTCTGCCGGGGCCTGAGTCCCACACGGAAAATGGTTGTGGACTCACTTGCAGTGCGCTCACGCATGCACACAGCAAAATGCGTCCACCCTCCGGCATGGCTACTTTAGCCGAAGCAGGAATTCTCTACAGAGTTGTTCCTTTGAGTTAGGTGGTTGGCTTTAGGCCTGCAGGCACACCCGGGGCAAGGGTACCAGCCTCATCAACAAGAGGTGAGTTGAGAGCTGCCTTCCGCTCCGGCCTGTTTCTCACTCCATTTCACGTATGGGACCCTTTCCCCGGGCTCTCAACCACGAGCACTGTCAAATTCCCCTGGCTTCAGGAACGGCAATGTTAACTAAAGCGCAGTAACTCTATAGCATTGATTCTTGGTGTTAGTAGCCTGGTAACTAGGCATCCAGGCACACAGGGTACAGCAGTGCTAATCTCCTCAAACAAGAGGTGAGTCCACAGCAGCCTTCCTTACAGGCCTGCTTCTCACTCCGAGTTACGTTTAGGTTCCATTTCTCATGCTTTCACAAAAACACACAATAGATGAAGTGCACGCTCAGGAAGGGCGATCTTTGCTGAGGCACGGGTCCTCTGCGCTTTTGTTCCTTTGCGTTGGGTGGATGGCACTTAGGACTACACGCACACACGGGAGAGCCGATCTAGTTTCCCGAAACAAGAGTTGAGTCGATAGCTGCCTCCTGCCCATGCTTATTTCTCCCTCGGAATTCTGCTGGGACTCATTCCCCAGGTTTGCACTCAAGCAGAGTTGAAAATGCTGCCACCCTGTGGAGAGGCGAATGAGCTGAAGCTGGGATTCTTGACCGGCTTCTTTCTGCCAAATCAGTGTGGAGCACTTGGCATTCCTATGCACACACGGAGCGGTAGTGTTAGCTTCAGGTAACAAGAGCTGAGTCGAGAGGTGCCTTCTGGCCCGGACTTCTTCTCCCTCGGTCTCACGTAAGGAACCCGTTCCCCAGGCTCTCACCCACGGTAGCCTGGAAACTGCTTCCTCCCTCAGAGACGTGGATGGTAGCTAAAGCACGGTTTCTCTACCGTGTTGTTTCTCCGAGTTAGAACGCTAGCGATTAGACTTCCATGCGAAAGTGGGGCCGCAGTGCTAGCTTGATGAAACACATGGCGAGTCGTGTTCTGCCTTCTGCTGGGGCCTGAGTCTCACTCGCAAAAAGCTTTGGACTCCCTTGCAGGGCTCTCACGCACGCACACAACAAAACGCTTCCCCACCCTCTGGAGTGGCTGTTTTAGCTGAAGCATGGATTCTCTCCCAAGTTTTTCCTTCGAGTTAGGTGGTTGTCTTTAAGCCTGCACGCACACCCGGGGTAACGGTACTAGCCCCATAGCCATGGTATGAGTGGAGGGCTGCCTTGTGTACCGGCCTGTCTCTCCCCCGATTTTACGAAATGGAACCCGTCCCCAGGCTCTCACCCACAGTACACCCTATACTGCTTCCTCCCACAGAGGTCGACGGTAGCTAAAGCACGGTTTCTCTACCGTGTTGTTTCTCCGAGTTACAACGCTAGCGATTAGACTTCCATGCAAAAGTGGGGCCGCAGTGCTAACTTCATGAAACAAGTGGGGAGGCGTGTCCTCCCTTCTCCCGGGGCCTGAGTCTCACACGGAAAATGGTTTGGGACTCCATTGCACTTCTCTCACGCAGGCACACAGCAAAATGCTTCCAGCCTCAGGAATGCCTATGTTCGCTGAAGCAGGAATTCTCTACAGAGTTGTTCCTTCGACTTAGGTGCTTGGCTTTAGGCCGGCAGGCACACCCGGGGCAACTGCACTAGCCTCGTAAACACGAGGTGAGTTGACAGCTGCCTTCTGCACTGGCCTGTCTCTCCCTCGATTTTACCTATGGAACCTGTCCCCAGGCTCTCACCCACAGTGCAGCGTAAACTGCTTTCTCACACAGAGAGGTCGACGGTAGCTAAAGCACGCTTTCTCTGCACTGTTGTTTCTTCGAGTTTGAACGCTAGCGATGAGACTTCCAGGCAAAAGTGGGGCCGCAGTGCTAGCTTGACGAAACACATGGCGAGTCGTGTTCTGCCTTCTGCTGGGGCCTGAGTCTCACTCGCAAAAAGCTTTGGACTCCCTTGCAGGGCTCTCACGCACGCACACAACAAAATGCTTCCCCACCCTCTGGAGTGGCTGTTTTAGCTGAAGCATGGATTCTCTCCCAAGGTTTTCCTTCGAGTGAGGTGGTTGTCTTTAAGCCTGCACGCACACCCGGGGCAACGGTACTAGCCCCATAACCACGGTGTGAGCGGAGAGCTGCCTTGTGTACCGGCCTGTCCCTCCCCCGATTTTCCGAAATGGAACCCGTCCTCAGGCTCTCACCCACAGTACACCCTAAACCGCTTCCTCCCACACAGAGGTCGACGGTACCTAAAGCACGGGTTCTCTAGTGTTGTTTCTCCGAGTTAGAACGCTAGCGATTAGACTTCCATGCAAAAGTGGGGCCGCAGTGCTAGCTTCATGAAACAAGTGGGGAGTCGTGTTCTGCTTTCCTCCGGGGCCTGAGTCTCACACAGAAAATGGTTTGGGACTCAGCTGCAGGGCGCTCACCCTTGCACACAGCAAAATGCGTCCACCCTCAGGCATGGCTCTTTTAGCCGAAGCAGGAATTCTCTAAAGAGTTGTTCCCTTGAGTTAGGTGGTTGGCTTTAGGCCTGCAGGCACCCCCGGGGCAAGGGTACTAGCATCAGAAACAAGAGGTGAGTTTAGAGCTCCCTTCCACACCGGCCCGTTTCTCACTCCATTTCACGTATGGGACCCTTTCCCGGTCTCTCCTACAGGAGCACTGTAAAATTCCTCCGACTTCAGGAACGGCAATGTTACCTAAAGGGCAGTAAGTACACACCATGGCTTCGTGGCCTTAGTAGCCTGGTAGGCGAATGAGCTGCAGCTGGGATTCTTTACAGGTTTGTTCCTTCCAAGGCAGTGTTGAGCACGGAGCATTCCAAGCACACATGGAGCAGTAGTGTTAGCTTCAGGTAGCAAGAGCTGAGTCCAGAGGTGCCTTCTGCCCGGAACGGTTTCTCCCTCGGTTTCACGTATGGAAACCGTTCCCCAGGCTCTCACCCACGGTACCCTGTATACTGCTTCCTCCGCCTGGAGGTCGACAGTAACTAAAGCACGATTTCTCTACACTGTTGTTTCTTTGAGTTAGAACGCTAGTGATGAGACTTCCATGCAAAAGTGGGGCCGCAGTGCTAGCTTGATGAAACACAGGGGGAGTCGTGTTCTGCCTTCTGCTGGGGCCTGAGTCTCACTCGCAAAAAGCTTTGGACTCCCTTGCAGGGCTCTCATGCACGCACACAACAAAATGCTTCCACCCTCAGGAGCGGCTGTTTTAGCTGAAGCATGGATTCTCCACCGAGTTTTTCCTTCGAGTTAGGCGGTTTTCATTAAGCCTGCACACACACCCGGGGCAACGGTACTAGCCCCATAGCCATGGTGTGAGTTGAGAGCTGCCTTCTCTCCGGCCTGTCTCTCCCTCGATTTTACGAAACGGAACCCGTCCCCAGGCTCTCACCCACAGTACACCCTAAACTGCTTCCTCCCACACAGAGGTCGTCGGTAGCTAAAGCACGGTTTCTCTTCAGTGTTGTTTCTCCGAGGTAGAACGCTTGCTATTAATGTCCACCATAGCCAAACTGTGGAAAGAGCCAAGATGTCCATCAACAGATGAATGGATAAAGAAGTTTGGTCTATATATATGTGTGTGTATATATATATATATATATATATATATATATATACACAAAGGAATATTATGCAGCCATCAAAAGGAATGAGATCTTGCCATTTGCAACGACGTGGATGGAACTGGAGGGTATTATGCTGAGCGAAATAAGTCAAACAGAGAAAGACATGTATCATATGACCTCACTGATATGAGGAATTCTTAAACTCAGGAAACAACCTGAGGGTTGCTGGAGTGGGGGGTGGGGTGGGAGGGATGGGGTGACTGGGTGATGGACACTGGGGAGGGTATGTGTTCTGGTAAGCGCTGTGAATTGTGCAAGACTGTTGAATCTCAGATCTGTACCTCTGAAAGAAATAATGCAATATATGTTAAGAAAGAAAAAAAGAAGAAGAAGAATGTAGCAGGAGGGGAAGAATGAAGGGGGAGAAATCGGAGGGGGAGAAGAACCATGAGAGACGATGGACTCTGAAAAACAAACTGAGGGTTCTAGAGGGGAGGGGGGTGGGAGGATGGGTTAGCCTGGTGATGGGTATTGAGGAGGGCACGTTCTGCATGGAGCACTGGGTGTTATGCACAAACAATGAATCATGGAACACTATATCTAAAACTACCGATGTAATGTATGGGGATTAACATAACAATAAAAAAATTTAATAAAAAAAAAAAAAAGAACGCTTGCCATTAGACTTCCATGCAAAAGTGGGGCCGCAGTGCTAGCCTCAGGAAACAAGTGGGGAGTCGTGTTCTGCCTTCTGCCGGGGCCTGAGTCCCACACGGAAAATGGTTGTGGACTCACTTGCAGTGCGCTCACGCATGCACACAGCAAAATGCGTCCACCCTCCGGCATGGCTACTTTAGCCGAAGCAGGAATTCTCTACAGAGTTGTTCCTTTGAGTTAGGTGGTTGGCTTTAGGCCTGCAGGCACACCCGGGGCAAGGGTACCAGCCTCATCAACAAGAGGTGAGTTGAGAGCTGCCTTCCGCTCCGGCCTGTTTCTCACTCCATTTCACGTATGGGACCCTTTCCCCGGGCTCTCAACCACGAGCACTGTCAAATTCCCCTGGCTTCAGGAACGGCAATGTTAACTAAAGCGCAGTAACTCTATAGCATTGATTCTTGGTGTTAGTAGCCTGGTAACTAGGCATCCAGGCACACAGGGTACAGCAGTGCTAATCTCCTCAAACAAGAGGTGAGTCCACAGCAGCCTTCCTTACAGGCCTGCTTCTCACTCCGAGTTACGTTTAGGTTCCATTTCTCATGCTTTCACAAAAACACACAATAGATGAAGTGCACGCTCAGGAAGGGCGATCTTTGCTGAGGCACGGGTCCTCTGCGCTTTTGTTCCTTTGCGTTGGGTGGATGGCACTTAGGACTACACGCACACACGGGAGAGCCGATCTAGTTTCCCGAAACAAGAGTTGAGTCGATAGCTGCCTCCTGCCCATGCTTATTTCTCCCTCGGAATTCTGCTGGGACTCATTCCCCAGGTTTGCACTCAAGCAGAGTTGAAAATGCTGCCACCCTGTGGAGAGGCGAATGAGCTGAAGCTGGGATTCTTGACCGGCTTCTTTCTGCCAAATCAGTGTGGAGCACTTGGCATTCCTATGCACACACGGAGCGGTAGTGTTAGCTTCAGGTAACAAGAGCTGAGTCGAGAGGTGCCTTCTGGCCCGGACTTCTTCTCCCTCGGTCTCACGTAAGGAACCCGTTCCCCAGGCTCTCACCCACGGTAGCCTGGAAACTGCTTCCTCCCTCAGAGACGTGGATGGTAGCTAAAGCACGGTTTCTCTACCGTGTTGTTTCTCCGAGTTAGAACGCTAGCGATTAGACTTCCATGCGAAAGTGGGGCCGCAGTGCTAGCTTGATGAAACACATGGCGAGTCGTGTTCTGCCTTCTGCTGGGGCCTGAGTCTCACTCGCAAAAAGCTTTGGACTCCCTTGCAGGGCTCTCACGCACGCACACAACAAAACGCTTCCCCACCCTCTGGAGTGGCTGTTTTAGCTGAAGCATGGATTCTCTCCCAAGTTTTTCCTTCGAGTTAGGTGGTTGTCTTTAAGCCTGCACGCACAGCCGGGGTAACGGTACTAGCCCCATAGCCATGGTATGAGTGGAGGGCTGCCTTGTGTACCGGCCTGTCTCTCCCCCGATTTTACGAAATGGAACCCGTCCCCAGGCTCTCACCCACAGTACACCCGATACTGCTTCCTCCCACAGAGGTCGACGGTAGCTAAAGCACGGTTTCTCTACCGTGTTGTTTCTCCGAGTTACAACGCTAGCGATTAGACTTCCATGCAAAAGTGGGGCCGCAGTGCTAACTTCATGAAACAAGTGGGGAGGCGTGTCCTCCCTTCTCCCGGGGCCTGAGTCTCACACGGAAAATGGTTTGGGACTCCATTGCACTTCTCTCACGCAGGCACACAGCAAAATGCTTCCAGCCTCAGGAATGCCTATGTTCGCTGAAGCAGGAATTCTCTACAGAGTTGTTCCTTCGACTTAGGTGCTTGGCTTTAGGCCGGCAGGCACACCCGGGGCAACTGCACTAGCCTCGTAAACACGAGGTGAGTTGACAGCTGCCTTCTGCACTGGCCTGTCTCTCCCTCGATTTTACCTATGGAACCTGTCCCCAGGCTCTCACCCACAGTGCAGCGTAAACTGCTTTCTCACACAGAGAGGTCGACGGTAGCTAAAGCACGCTTTCTCTGCACTGTTGTTTCTTCGAGTTTGAACGCTAGCGATGAGACTTCCAGGCAAAAGTGGGGCCGCAGTGCTAGCTTGACGAAACACATGGCGAGTCGTGTTCTGCCTTCTGCTGGGGCCTGAGTCTCACTCGCAAAAAGCTTTGGACTCCCTTGCAGGGCTCTCACGCACGCACACAACAAAATGCTTCCCCACCCTCTGGAGTGGCTGTTTTAGCTGAAGCATGGATTCTCTCCCAAGGTTTTCCTTCGAGTTAGGTGGTTGTCTTTAAGCCTGCACGCACACCCGGGGCAACGGTACTAGCCCCATAACCATGGTGTGAGCGGAGAGCTGCCTTGTGTACCGGCCTGTCCCTCCCCCGATTTTCCGAAATGGAACCCGTCCTCAGGCTCTCACCCACAGTACACCCTAAACCGCTTCCTCCCACACAGAGGTCGACGGTACCTAAAGCACGGGTTCTCTAGTGTTGTTTCTCCGAGTTAGAACGCTAGCGATTAGACTTCCATGCAAAAGTGGGGCCGCAGTGCTAGCTTCATGAAACAAGTGGGGAGTCGTGTTCTGCTTTCCTCCGGGGCCTGAGTCTCACACAGAAAATGGTTTGGGACTCAGCTGCAGGGCGCTCACCCTTGCACACAGCAAAATGCGTCCACCCTCAGGCATGGCTCTTTTAGCCGAAGCAGGAATTCTCTAAAGAGTTGTTCCCTTGAGTTAGGTGGTTGGCTTTAGGCCTGCAGGCACCCCCGGGGCAAGGGTACTAGCATCAGAAACAAGAGGTGAGTTTAGAGCTCCCTTCCACACCGGCCCGTTTCTCACTCCATTTCACGTATGGGACCCTTTCCCGGTCTCTCCTACAGGAGCACTGTAAAATTCCTCCGACTTCAGGAACGGCAATGTTACCTAAAGGGCAGTAAGTACACACCATGGCTTCGTGGCCTTAGTAGCCTGGTAGGCGAATGAGCTGCAGCTGGGATTCTTTACAGGTTTGTTCCTTCCAAGGCAGTGTTGAGCACGGAGCATTCCAAGCACACATGGAGCAGTAGTGTTAGCTTCAGGTAGCAAGAGCTGAGTCCAGAGGTGCCTTCTGCCCGGAACGGTTTCTCCCTCGGTTTCACGTATGGAAACCGTTCCCCAGGCTCTCACCCACGGTACCCTGTATACTGCTTCCTCCGCCTGGAGGTCGACAGTAACTAAAGCACGATTTCTCTACACTGTTGTTTCTTTGAGTTAGAACGCTAGTGATGAGACTTCCATGCAAAAGTGGGGCCGCAGTGCTAGCTTGATGAAACACAGGGGGAGTCGTGTTCTGCCTTCTGCTGGGGCCTGAGTCTCACTCGCAAAAAGCTTTGGACTCCCTTGCAGGGCTCTCATGCACGCACACAACAAAATGCTTCCACCCTCAGGAGCGGCTGTTTTAGCTGAAGCATGGATTCTCCACCGAGTTTTTCCTTCGAGTTAGGCGGTTTTCATTAAGCCTGCACACACACCCGGGGCAACGGTACTAGCCCCATAGCCATGGTGTGAGTTGAGAGCTGCCTTCTCTCCGGCCTGTCTCTCCCTCGATTTTACGAAACGGAACCCGTCCCCAGGCTCTCACCCACAGTACACCCTAAACTGCTTCCTCCCACACAGAGGTCGTCGGTAGCTAAAGCACGGTTTCTCTTCAGTGTTGTTTCTCCGAGGTAGAACGCTTGCTATTAATGTCCACCATAGCCAAACTGTGGAAAGAGCCAAGATGTCCATCAACAGATGAATGGATAAAGAAGTTTGGTCTATATATATGTGTGTGTATATATATATATATATATATATATATATATATATATATATACACAAAGGAATATTATGCAGCCATCAAAAGGAATGAGATCTTGCCATTTGCAACGACGTGGATGGAACTGGAGGGTATTATGCTGAGCGAAATAAGTCAAACAGAGAAAGACATGTATCATATGACCTCACTGATATGAGGAATTCTTAAACTCAGGAAACAACCTGAGGGTTGCTGGAGTGGGGGGTGCGGTGGGAGGGATGGGGTGACTGGGTGATGGACACTGGGGAGGGTATGTGTTCTGGTAAGCGCTGTGAATTGTGCAAGACTGTTGAATCTCAGATCTGTACCTCTGAAAGAAATAATGCAATATATGTTAAGAAAGAAAAAAAGAAGAAGAAGAATGTAGCAGGAGGGGAAGAATGAAGGGGGAGAAATCGGAGGGGGAGAAGAACCATGAGAGACGATGGACTCTGAAAAACAAACTGAGGGTTCTAGAGGGGAGGGGGGTGGGAGGATGGGTTAGCCTGGTGATGGGTATTGAGGAGGGCACGTTCTGCATGGAGCACTGGGTGTTATGCACAAACAATGAATCATGGAACACTATATCTAAAACTACCGATGTAATGTATGGGGATTAACATAACAATAAAAAAAATTTAATAATAAAAAAAAAAAGAACGCTTGCTATTAGACTTCCATGCAAAAGTGGGGCCGCAGTGCTAGCCTCAGGAAACAAGTGGGGAGTCGTGTTCTGCCTTCTGCCGGGGCCTGAGTCCCACACGGAAAATGGTTGTGGACTCACTTGCAGTGCGCTCACGCATGCACACAGCAAAATGCGTGCACCCTCCGGCATGGCTACTTTAGCCGAAGCAGGAATTCTCTACAGAGTTGTTCCTTTGAGTTAGGTGGTTGGCTTTAGGCCTGCAGGCACACCCGGGGCAAGGGTACCAGCCTCATCAACAAGAGGTGAGTTGAGAGCTGCCTTCCGCTCCGGCCTGTTTCTCACTCCATTTCACGTATGGGACCCTTTCCCCGGGCTCTCAACCACGAGCACTGTCAAATTCCCCTGGCTTCAGGAACGGCAATGTTAACTAAAGCGCAGTAACTCTATAGCATTGATTCTTGGTGTTAGTAGCCTGGTAACTAGGCATCCAGGCACACAGGGTACAGCAGTGCTAATCTCCTCAAACAAGAGGTGAGTCCACAGCAGCCTTCCTTACAGGCCTGCTTCTCACTCCGAGTTACGTTTAGGTTCCATTTCTCATGCTTTCACAAAAACACACAATAGATGAAGTGCACGCTCAGGAAGGGCGATCTTTGCTGAGGCACGGGTCCTCTGCGCTTTTGTTCCTTTGCGTTGGGTGGATGGCACTTAGGACTACACGCACACACGGGAGAGCCGATCTAGTTTCCCGAAACAAGAGTCGAGTCGATAGCTGCCTCCTGCCCATGCTTATTTCTCCCTCGGAATTCTGCTGGGACTCATTCCCCAGGTTTGCACTCAAGCAGAGTTGAAAATGCTGCCACCCTGTGGAGAGGCGAATGAGCTGAAGCTGGGATTCTTGACCGGCTTCTTTCTGCCAAATCAGTGTGGAGCACTTGGCATTCCTATGCACACACGGAGCGGTAGTGTTAGCTTCAGGTAACAAGAGCTGAGTCGAGAGGTGCCTTCTGGCCCGGACTTCTTCTCCCTCGGTCTCACGTAAGGAACCCGTTCCCCAGGCTCTCACCCACGGTAGCCTGGAAACTGCTTCCTCCCTCAGAGACGTGGATGGTAGCTAAAGCACGGTTTCTCTACCGTGTTGTTTCTCCGAGTTAGAACGCTAGCGATTAGACTTCCATGCGAAAGTGGGGCCGCAGTGCTAGCTTGATGAAACACATGGCGAGTCGTGTTCTGCCTTCTGCTGGGGCCTGAGTCTCACTCGCAAAAAGCTTTGGACTCCCTTGCAGGGCTCTCACGCACGCACACAACAAAACGCTTCCCCACCCTCTGGAGTGGCTGTTTTAGCTGAAGCATGGATTCTCTCCCAAGTTTTTCCTTCGAGTTAGGTGGTTGTCTTTAAGCCTGCACGCACACCCGGGGTAACGGTACTAGCCCCATAGCCATGGTATGAGTGGAGGGCTGCCTTGTGTACCGGCCTGTCTCTCCCCCGATTTTACGAAATGGAACCCGTCCCCAGGCTCTCACCCACAGTACACCCTATACTGCTTCCTCCCACAGAGGTCGACGATAGCTAAAGCACGGTTTCTCTACCGTGTTGTTTCTCTGAGTTACAACGCTAGCGATTAGACTTCCATGCAAAAGTGGGGCCGCAGTGCTAACTTCATGAAACAAGTGGGGAGGCGTGTCCTCCCTTCTCCCGGGGCCTGAGTCTCACACGGAAAATGGTTTGGGACTCCATTGCACTTCTCTCACGCAGGCACACAGCAAAATGCTTCCAGCCTCAGGAATGCCTATGTTCGCTGAAGCAGGAATTCTCTACAGAGTTGTTCCTTCGACTTAGGTGCTTGGCTTTAGGCCTGCAGGCACACCCGGGGCAACTGCACTAGCCTCGTAAACACGAGGTGAGTTGACAGCTGCCTTCTGCACTGGCCTGTCTCTCCCTCGATTTTACCTATGGAACCTGTCCCCAGGCTCTCACCCACAGTGCAGCGTAAACTGCTTTCTCACACAGAGAGGTCGACGGTAGCTAAAGCACGCTTTCTCTGCACTGTTGTTTCTTCGAGTTTGAACGCTAGCGATGAGACTTCCAGGCAAAAGTGGGGCCGCAGTGCTAGCTTGACGAAACACATGGCGAGTCGTGTTCTGCCTTCTGCTGGGGCCTGAGTCTCACTCGCAAAAAGCTTTGGACTCCCTTGCAGGGCTCTCACGCACGCACACAACAAAATGCTTCCCCACCCTCTGGAGTGGCTGTTTTAGCTGAAGCATGGATTCTCTCCCAAGGTTTTCCTTCGAGTTAGGTGGTTGTCTTTAAGCCTGCACGCACACCCGGGGCAACGGTACTAGCCCCATAACCATGGTGTGAGCGGAGAGCTGCCTTGTGTACCGGCCTGTCCCTCCCCCGATTTTCCGAAATGGAACCCGTCCTCAGGCTCTCACCCACAGTACACCCTAAACCGCTTCCTCCCACACAGAGGTCGACGGTACCTAAAGCACGGGTTCTCTAGTGTTGTTTCTCCGAGTTAGAACGCTAGCGATTAGACTTCCATGCAAAAGTGGGGCCGCAGTGCTAGCTTCATGAAACAAGTGGGGAGTCGTGTTCTGCTTTCCTCCGGGGCCTGAGTCTCACACAGAAAATGGTTTGGGACTCAGCTGCAGGGCGCTCACCCTTGCACACAGCAAAATGCGTCCACCCTCAGGCATGGCTCTTTTAGCCGAAGCAGGAGTTCTCTAAAGAGTTGTTCCCTTGAGTTAGGTGGTTGGCTTTAGGCCTGCAGGCACCCCCGGGGCAAGGGTACTAGCATCAGAAACAAGAGGTGAGTTTAGAGCTCCCTTCCACACCGGCCCGTTTCTCACTCCATTTCACGTATGGGACCCTTTCCCGGTCTCTCCTACAGGAGCACTGTAAAATTCCTCCGACTTCAGGAACGGCAATGTTACCTAAAGGGCAGTAAGTACACACCATGGCTTCGTGGCCTTAGTAGCCTGGTAGGCGAATGAGCTGCAGCTGGGATTCTTTACAGGCTTGTTCCTTCCAAGGCAGTGTTGAGCACGGAGCATTCCAAGCACACATGGAGCAGTAGTGTTAGCTTCAGGTAGCAAGAGCTGAGTCCAGAGGTGCCTTCTGCCCGGAACGGTTTCTCCCTCGGTTTCACGTATGGAAACCGTTCCCCAGGCTCTCACCCACGGTACCCTGTATACTGCTTCCTCCGCCTGGAGGTCGACAGTAACTAAAGCACGATTTCTCTACACTGTTGTTTCTTTGAGTTAGAACGCTAGTGATGAGACTTCCATGCAAAAGTGGGGCCGCAGTGCTAGCTTGATGAAACACAGGGGGAGTCGTGTTCTGCCTTCTGCTGGGGCCTGAGTCTCACTCGCAAAAAGCTTTGGACTCCCTTGCAGGGCTCTCATGCACGCACACAACAAAATGCTTCCACCCTCAGGAGCGGCTGTTTTAGCTGAAGCATGGATTCTCCACCGAGTTTTTCCTTCGAGTTAGGCGGTTTTCATTAAGCCTGCACACACACCCGGGGCAACGGTACTAGCCCCATAGCCATGGTGTGAGTTGAGAGCTGCCTTCTCTCCGGCCTGTCTCTCCCTCGATTTTACGAAACGGAACCCGTCCCCAGGCTCTCACCCACAGTACACCCTAAACTGCTTCCTCCCACACAGAGGTCGTCGGTAGCTAAAGCACGGTTTCTCTTCAGTGTTGTTTCTCCGAGGTAGAACGCTTGCTATTAATGTCCACCATAGCCAAACTGTGGAAAGAGCCAAGATGTCCATCAACAGATGAATGGATAAAGAAGTTTGGTATATATATATATGTGTGTATATATATATATATATATATATATATATATATATATATACACACACAAAGGAATATTATGCAGCCATCAAAAGGAATGAGATCTTGCCATTTGCAACGACGTGGATGGAACTGGAGGGTATTATGCTGAGCGAAATAAGTCAAACAGAGAAAGACATGTATCATATGACCTCACTGATATGAGGAATTCTTAAACTCAGGAAACAACCTGAGGGTTGCTGGAGTGGGGGGTGGGGTGGGAGGGATGGGGTGACTGGGTGATGGACACTGGGGAGGGTATGTGTTCTGGTAAGCGCTGTGAATTGTGCAAGACTGTTGAATCTCAGATCTGTACCTCTGAAAGAAATAATGCAATATATGTTAAGAAAGAAAAAAAGAAGAAGAAGAATGTAGCAGGAGGGGAAGAATGAAGGGGGAGAAATCGGAGGGGGAGAAGAACCATGAGAGACGATGGACTCTGAAAAACAAACTGAGGGTTCTAGAGGGGAGGGGGGTGGGAGGATGGGTTAGCCTGGTGATGGGTATTGAGGAGGGCACGTTCTGCATGGAGCACTGGGTGTTATGCACAAACAATGAATCATGGAACACTATATCTAAAACTACCGATGTAATGTATGGGGATTAACATAACAATAAAAAATTTAATAAAAAAAAAAAAAGAACGCTTGCTATTAGACTTCCATGCAAAAGTGGGGCCGCAGTGCTAGCCTCAGGAAACAAGTGGGGAGTCGTGTTCTGCCTTCTGCCGGGGCCTGAGTCCCACACGGAAAATGGTTGTGGACTTACTTGCAGTGCGCTCACGCATGCACACAGCAAAATGCGTCCACCCTCCGGCATGGCTACTTTAGCCGAAGCAGGAATTCTCTACAGAGTTGTTCCTTTGAGTTAGGTGGTTGGCTTTAGGCCTGCAGGCACACCCGGGGCAAGGGTACCAGCCTCATCAACAAGAGGTGAGTTGAGAGCTGCCTTCCGCTCCGGCCTGTTTCTCACTCCATTTCACGTATGGGACCCTTTCCCCGGGCTCTCAACCACGAGCACTGTCAAATTCCCCTGGCTTCAGGAACGGCAATGTTAACTAAAGCGCAGTAACTCTATAGCATTGATTCTTGGTGTTAGTAGCCTGGTAACTAGGCATCCAGGCACACAGGGTACAGCAGTGCTAATCTCCTCAAACAAGAGGTGAGTCCACAGCAGCCTTCCTTACAGGCCTGCTTCTCACTCCGAGTTACATTTAGGTTCCATTTCTCATGCTTTCACAAAAACACACAATAGATGAAGTGCACGCTCAGGAAGGGCGATCTTTGCTGAGGCACGGGTCCTCTGCGCTTTTGTTCCTTTGCGTTGGGTGGATGGCACTTAGGACTACACGCACACACGGGAGAGCCGATCTAGTTTCCCGAAACAAGAGTCGAGTCGATAGCTGCCTCCTGCCCATGCTTATTTCTCCCTCGGAATTCTGCTGGGACTCATTCCCCAGGTTTGCACTCAAGCAGAGTTGAAAATGCTGCCACCCTGTGGAGAGGCGAATGAGCTGAAGCTGGGATTCTTGACCGGCTTCTTTCTGCCAAATCAGTGTGGAGCACTTGGCATTCCTATGCACACACGGAGCGGTAGTGTTAGCTTCAGGTAACAAGAGCTGAGTCGAGAGGTGCCTTCTGGCCCGGACTTCTTCTCCCTCGGTCTCACGTAAGGAACCCGTTCCCCAGGCTCTCACCCACGGTAGCCTGGAAACTGCTTCCTCCCTCAGAGACGTGGATGGTAGCTAAAGCACGGTTTCTCTACCGTGTTGTTTCTTCGAGTTAGAACGCTAGCGATTAGACTTCCATGCGAAAGTGGGGCCGCAGTGCTAGCTTGATGAAACACATGGCGAGTCGTGTTCTGCCTTCTGCTGGGGCCTGAGTCTCACTCGCAAAAAGCTTTGGACTCCCTTGCAGGGCTCTCACGCACGCACACAACAAAACGCTTCCCCACCCTCTGGAGTGGCTGTTTTAGCTGAAGCATGGATTCTCTCCCAAGTTTTTCCTTCGAGTTAGGTGGTTGTCTTTAAGCCTGCACGCACACCCGGGGTAACGGTACTAGCCCCATAGCCATGGTATGAGTGGAGGGCTGCCTTGTGTACCGGCCTGTCTCTCCCCCGATTTTACGAAATGGAACCCGTCCCCAGGCTCTCACCCACAGTACACCCTATACTGCTTCCTCCCACAGAGGTCGACGGTAGCTAAAGCACGGTTTCTCTACCGTGTTGTTTCTCCGAGTTACAACGCTAGCGATTAGACTTCCATGCAAAAGTGGGGCCGCAGTGCTAACTTCATGAAACAAGTGGGGAGGCGTGTCCTCCCTTCTCCCGGGGCCTGAGTCTCACACGGAAAATGGTTTGGGACTCCATTGCACTTCTCTCACGCAGGCACACAGCAAAATGCTTCCAGCCTCAGGAATGCCTATGTTCGCTGAAGCAGGAATTCTCTACAGAGTTGTTCCTTCGACTTAGGTGCTTGGCTTTAGGCCTGCAGGCACACCCGGGGCAACTGCACTAGCCTCGTAAACACGAGGTGAGTTGACAGCTGCCTTCTGCACTGGCCTGTCTCTCCCTCGATTTTACCTATGGAACCTGTCCCCAGGCTCTCACCCACAGTGCAGCGTAAACTGCTTTCTCACACAGAGAGGTCGACGGTAGCTAAAGCACGCTTTCTCTGCACTGTTGTTTCTTCGAGTTTGAACGCTAGCGATGAGACTTCCAGGCAAAAGTGGGGCCGCAGTGCTAGCTTGACGAAACACATGGCGAGTCGTGTTCTGCCTTCTGCTGGGGCCTGAGTCTCACTCGCAAAAAGCTTTGGACTCCCTTGCAGGGCTCTCACGCACGCACACAACAAAATGCTTCCCCACCCTCTGGAGTGGCTGTTTTAGCTGAAGCATGGATTCTCTCCCAAGGTTTTCCTTCGAGTTAGGTGGTTGTCTTTAAGCCTGCACGCACACCCGGGGCAACGGTACTAGCCCCATAACCATGGTGTGAGCGGAGAGCTGCCTTGTGTACCGGCCTGTCCCTCCCCCGATTTTCCGAAATGGAACCCGTCCTCAGGCTCTCACCCACAGTACACCCTAAACCGCTTCCTCCCACACAGAGGTCGACGGTACCTAAAGCACGGGTTCTCTAGTGTTGTTTCTCCGAGTTAGAACGCTAGCGATTAGACTTCCATGCAAAAGTGGGGCCGCAGTGCTAGCTTCATGAAACAAGTGGGGAGTCGTGTTCTGCTTTCCTCCGGGGCCTGAGTCTCACACAGAAAATGGTTTGGGACTCAGCTGCAGGGCGCTCACCCTTGCACACAGCAAAATGCGTCCACCCTCAGGCATGGCTCTTTTAGCCGAAGCAGGAATTCTCTAAAGAGTTGTTCCCTTGAGTTAGGTGGTTGGCTTTAGGCCTGCAGGCACCCCCGGGGCAAGGGTACTAGCATCAGAAACAAGAGGTGAGTTTAGAGCTCCCTTCCACACCGGCCCGTTTCTCACTCCATTTCACGTATGGGACCCTTTCCCGGTCTCTCCTACAGGAGCACTGTAAAATTCCTCCGACTTCAGGAACGGCAATGTTACCTAAAGGGCAGTAAGTACACACCATGGCTTCGTGGCCTTAGTAGCCTGGTAGGCGAATGAGCTGCAGCTGGGATTCTTTACAGGCTTGTTCCTTCCAAGGCAGTGTTGAGCACGGAGCATTCCAAGCACACATGGAGCAGTAGTGTTAGCTTCAGGTAGCAAGAGCTGAGTCCAGAGGTGCCTTCTGCCCGGAACGGTTTCTCCCTCGGTTTCACGTATGGAAACCGTTCCCCAGGCTCTCACCCACGGTACCCTGTATACTGCTTCCTGTGCCTGGAGGTTGACAGTAACTAAAGCACGATTTCTCTACACCGTTGTTTCTTTGAGTTAGAACGCTAGTGATGAGACTTCCATGCAAAAGTGGGGCCGCAGTGCTAGCTTGATGAAACACAGGGGGAGTCGTGTTCTGCCTTCTGCTGGGGCCTGAGTCTCACTCGCAAAAAGCTTTGGACTCCCTTGCAGGGCTCTCATGCACGCACACAACAAAATGCTTCCACCCTCAGGAGCGGCTGTTTTAGCTGAAGCATGGATTCTCCACCGAGTTTTTCCTTCGAGTTAGGCGGTTTTCATTAAGCCTGCACACACACCCGGGGCAACGGTACTAGCCCCATAGCCATGGTGTGAGTTGAGAGCTGCCTTCTCTCCGGCCTGTCTCTCCCTCGATTTTACGAAACGGAACCCGTCCCCAGGCTCTCACCCACAGTACACCCTAAACTGCTTCCTCCCACACAGAGGTCGTCGGTAGCTAAAGCACGGTTTCTCTTCAGTGTTGTTTCTCCGAGGTAGAACGCTTGCTATTAATGTCCACCATAGCCAAACTGTGGAAAGAGCCAAGATGTCCATCAACAGATGAATGGATAAAGAAGTTTGGTATATATATATATGTGTGTGTATATATATATATATATATAGATATACACAAAGGAATATTATGCAGCCATCAAAAGGAATGAGATCTTGCCATTTGCAACGACGTGGATGGAACTGGAGGGTATTATGCTGAGCGAAATAAGTCAAACAGAGAAAGACATGTATCATATGACCTCACTGATATGAGGAATTCTTAATCTCAGGAAACAAACTGAGGGTTGCTGGAGTGGGGGGTGGGGTGGGAGGGATGGGGTGACTGGGTGATGGACACTGGGGAGGGTATGTGTTCTGGTAAGCGCTGTGAATTGTGCAAGACTGTTGAATCTCAGATCTGTACCTCTGAAAGAAATAATGCAATATATGTTAAGAAAGAAAAAAAGAAGAAGAAGAATGTAGCAGGAGGGGAAGAATGAAGGGGGAGAAATCGGAGGGGGAGAAGAACCATGAGAGACGATGGACTCTGAAAAACAAACTGAGGGTTCTAGAGGGGAGGGGGGTGGGAGGATGGGTTAGCCTGGTGATGGGTATTGAGGAGGGCACGTTCTGCATGGAGCACTGGGTGTTATGCACAAACAATGAATCATGGAACACTATATCTAAAACTACCGATGTAATGTATGGGGATTAACATAACAATAAAAAATTTAATAAAAAAAAAAAAAGAACGCTTGGTATGAGACTTCCATGCAAAAGTGGGGCCGCAGTGCTAGCCTCAGGAAACAAGTGGGGAGTCGTGTTCTGCCTTCTGCCGGGGCCTGAGTCCCACACGGAAAATGGTTGTGGACTCACTTGCAGTGCGCTCACGCATGCACACAGCAAAATGCGTCCACCCTCCGGCATGGCTACTTTAGCCGAAGCAGGAATTCTCTACAGAGTTGTTCCTTTGAGTTAGGTGGTTGGCTTTAGGCCTGCAGGCACACCCGGGGCAAGGGTACCAGCCTCATCAACAAGAGGTGAGTTGAGAGCTGCCTTCCGCTCCGGCCTGTTTCTCACTCCATTTCACGTATGGGACCCTTTCCCCGGGCTCTCAACCACGAGCACTGTCAAATTCCCCTGGCTTCAGGAACGGCAATGTTAACTAAAGCGCAGTAACTCTATAGCATTGATTCTTGGTGTTAGTAGCCTGGTAACTAGGCATCCAGGCACACAGGGTACAGCAGTGCTAATCTCCTCAAACAAGAGGTGAGTCCACAGCAGCCTTCCTTACAGGCCTGCTTCTCACTCCGAGTTACGTTTAGGTTCCATTTCTCATGCTTTCACAAAAACACACAATAGATGAAGTGCACGCTCAGGAAGGGCGATCTTTGCTGAGGCACGGGTCCTCTGCGCTTTTGTTCCTTTGCGTTGGGTGGGTGGCACTTAGGACTACACGCACACACGGGAGAGCCGATCTAGTTTCCCGAAACAAGAGTTGAGTCGATAGCTGCCTCCTGCCCATGCTTATTTCTCCCTCGGAATTCTGCTGGGACTCATTCCCCAGGTTTGCACTCAAGCAGAGTTGAAAATGCTGCCACCCTGTGGAGAGGCGAATGAGCTGAAGCTGGGATTCTTGACCGGCTTCTTTCTGCCAAATCAGTGTGGAGCACTTGGCATTCCTATGCACACACGGAGCGGTAGTGTTAGCTTCAGGTAACAAGAGCTGAGTCGAGAGGTGCCTTCTGGCCCGGACTTCTTCTCCCTCGGTCTCACGTAAGGAACCCGTTCCCCAGGCTCTCACCCACGGTAGCCTGGAAACTGCTTCCTCCCTCAGAGACGTGGATGGTAGCTAAAGCACGGTTTCTCTACCGTGTTGTTTCTCCGAGTTAGAACGCTAGCGATTAGACTTCCATGCGAAAGTGGGGCCGCAGTGCTAGCTTGATGAAACACATGGCGAGTCGTGTTCTGCCTTCTGCTGGGGCCTGAGTCTCACTCGCAAAAAGCTTTGGACTCCCTTGCAGGGCTCTCACGCACGCACACAACAAAACGCTTCCCCACCCTCTGGAGTGGCTGTTTTAGCTGAAGCATGGATTCTCTCCCAAGTTTTTCCTTCGAGTTAGGTGGTTGTCTTTAAGCCTGCACGCACAGCCGGGGTAACGGTACTAGCCCCATAGCCATGGTATGAGTGGAGGGCTGCCTTGTGTACCGGCCTGTCTCTCCCCCGATTTTACGAAATGGAACCCGTCCCCAGGCTCTCACCCACAGTACACCCTATACTGCTTCCTCCCACAGAGGTCGACGGTAGCTAAAGCACGGTTTCTCTACCGTGTTGTTTCTCCGAGTTACAACGCTAGCGATTAGACTTCCATGCAAAAGTGGGGCCGCAGTGCTAACTTCATGAAACAAGTGGGGAGGCGTGTCCTCCCTTCTCCCGGGGCCTGAGTCTCACACGGAAAATGGTTTGGGACTCCATTCCACTTCTCTCACGCAGGCACACAGCAAAATGCTTCCAGCCTCAGGAATGCCTATGTTCGCTGAAGCAGGAATTCTCTACAGAGTTGTTCCTTCGACTTAGGTGCTTGGCTTTAGGCCGGCAGGCACACCCGGGGCAACTGCACTAGCCTCGTAAACACGAGGTGAGTTGACAGCTGCCTTCTGCACTGGCCTGTCTCTCCCTCGATTTTACCTATGGAACCTGTCCCCAGGCTCTCACCCACAGTGCAGCGTAAACTGCTTTCTCACACAGAGAGGTCGACGGTAGCTAAAGCACGCTTTCTCTGCACTGTTGTTTCTTCGAGTTTGAACGCTAGCGATGAGACTTCCAGGCAAAAGTGGGGCCGCAGTGCTAGCTTGACGAAACACATGGCGAGTCGTGTTCTGCCTTCTGCTGGGGCCTGAGTCTCACTCGCAAAAAGCTTTGGACTCCCTTGCAGGGCTCTCACGCACGCACACAACAAAATGCTTCCCCACCCTCTGGAGTGGCTGTTTTAGCTGAAGCATGGATTCTCTCCCAAGGTTTTCCTTCGAGTTAGGTGGTTGTCTTTAAGCCTACACGCACACCCGGGGCAACGGTACTAGCCCCATAACCACGGTGTGAGCGGAGAGCTGCCTTGTGTACCGGCCTGTCCCTCCCCCGATTTTCCGAAATGGAACCCGTCCTCAGGCTCTCACCCACAGTACACCCTAAACCGCTTCCTCCCACACAGAGGTCGACGGTACCTAAAGCACGGGTTCTCTAGTGTTGTTTCTCCGAGTTAGAACGCTAGCGATTAGACTTCCATGCAAAAGTGGGGCCGCAGTGCTAGCTTCATGAAACAAGTGGGGAGTCGTGTTCTGCTTTCCTCCGGGGCCTGAGTCTCACACAGAAAATGGTTTGGGACTCAGCTGCAGGGCGCTCACCCTTGCACACAGCAAAATGCGTCCACCCTCAGGCATGGCTCTTTTAGCCGAAGCAGGAGTTCTCTAAAGAGTTGTTCCCTTGAGTTAGGTGGTTGGCTTTAGGCCTGCAGGCACCCCCGGGGCAAGGGTACTAGCATCAGAAACAAGAGGTGAGTTTAGAGCTCCCTTCCACACCGGCCCGTTTCTCACTCCATTTCACGTATGGGACCCTTTCCCGGTCTCTCCTACAGGAGCACTGTAAAATTCCTCCGACTTCAGGAACGGCAATGTTACCTAAAGGGCAGTAAGTATACACCATGGCTTCGTGGCCTTAGTAGCCTGGTAGGCGAATGAGCTGCAGCTGGGATTCTTTACAGGCTTGTTCCTTCCAAGGCAGTGTTGAGCACGGAGCATTCCAAGCACACATGGAGCAGTAGTGTTAGCTTCAGGTAGCAAGAGCTGAGTCCAGAGGTGCCTTCTGCCCGGAACGGTTTCTCCCTCGGTTTCACGTATGGAAACCGTTCCCCAGGCTCTCACCCACGGTACCCTGTATACTGCTTCCTCCGCCTGGAGGTCGACAGTAACTAAAGCACGATTTCTCTACACTGTTGTTTCTTTGAGTTAGAACGCTAGTGATGAGACTTCCATGCAAAAGTGGGGCCGCAGTGCTAGCTTGATGAAACACAGGGGGAGTCGTGTTCTGCCTTCTGCTGGGGCCTGAGTCTCACTCGCAAAAAGCTTTGGACTCCCTTGCAGGGCTCTCACGCACGCACACAACAAAATGCTTCCACCCTCAGGAGCGGCTGTTTTAGCTGAAGCATGGATTCTCCACCGAGTTTTTCCTTCGAGTTAGGCGGTTTTCATTAAGCCTGCACACACACCCGGGGCAACGGTACTAGCCCCATAGCCATGGTGTGATTTGAGAGCTGCCTTCTCTCCGGCCTGTCTCTCCCTCGATTTTACGAAACGGAACCCGTCCCCAGGCTCTCACCCACAGTACACCCTAAACTGCTTCCTCCCACACAGAGGTCCTCGGTAGCTAAAGCACGGTTTCTCTTCAGTGTTGTTTCTCCGAGGTAGAACGCTTGCTATTAATGTCCACCATAGCCAAACTGTGGAAAGAGCCAAGATGTCCATCAACAGATGAATGGATAAAGAAGTTTGGTCTCTCTCTCTCTCTCTCTCTCTCTCTATATATATATATATATATATATATATATACACAAAGGAATATTATGCAGCCATCAAAAGGAATGAGATCTTGCCATTTGCAACGACGTGGATGGAACTGGAGGGTATTATGCTGAGCGAAATAAGTCAAACAGAGAAAGACATGTATCATATGACCTCACTGATATGAGGAATTCTTAAACTCAGGAAACAACCTGAGGGTTGCTGGAGTGGGGGGTGGGGTGGGAGGGATGGGGTGACTGGGTGATGGACACTGGGGAGGGTATGTGTTCTGGTAAGCGCTGTGAATTGTGCAAGACTGTTGAATCTCAGATCTGTACCTCTGAAAGAAATAATGCAATATATGTTAAGAAAGAAAAAAAGAAGAAGAAGAATGTAGCAGGAGGGGAAGAATGAAGGGGGAGAAATCGGAGGGGGAGAAGAACCATGAGAGACGATGGACTCTGAAAAACAAACTGAGGGTTCTAGAGGGGAGGGGGGTGGGAGGATGGGTTAGCCTGGTGATGGGTATTGAGGAGGGCACGTTCTGCATGGAGCACTGGGTGTTATGCACAAACAATGAATCATGGAACACTATATCTAAAACTACCGATGTAATGTATGGGGATTAACATAACAATAAAAAAATTTAATAAAAAAAAAAAAAGAACGCTTGCTATTAGACTTCCATGCAAAAGTGGGGCCGCAGTGCTAGCCTCAGGAAACAAGTGGGGAGTCGTGTTCTGCCTTCTGCCGGGGCCTGAGTCCCACACGGAAAATGGTTGTGGACTCACTTGCAGTGCGCTCACGCATGCACACAGCAAAATGCGTCCACCCTCCGGCATGGCTACTTTAGCCGAAGCAGGAATTCTCTACAGAGTTGTTCCTTTGAGTTAGGTGGTTGGCTTTAGGCCTGCAGGCACACCCAGGGCAAGGGTACCAGCCTCATCAACAAGAGGTGAGTTGAGAGCTGCCTTCCGCTCCGGCCTGTTTCTCACTCCATTTCACGTATGGGACCCTTTCCCCGGGCTCTCAACCACGAGCACTGTCAAATTCCCCTGGCTTCAGGAACGGCAATGTTAACTAAAGCGCAGTAACTCTATAGCATTGATTCTTGGTGTTAGTAGCCTGGTAACTAGGCATCCAGGCACACAGGGTACAGCAGTGCTAATCTCCTCAAACAAGAGGTGAGTCCACAGCAGCCTTCCTTACAGGCCTGCTTCTCACTCCGAGTTACGTTTAGGTTCCATTTCTCATGCTTTCACAAAAACACACAATAGATGAAGTGCACGCTCAGGAAGGGCGATCTTTGCTGAGGCACGGGTCCTCTGCGCTTTTGTTCCTTTGCGTTGGGTGGATGGCACTTAGGACTACACGCACACACGGGAGAGCCGATCTAGTTTCCCGAAACAAGAGTTGAGTCGATAGCTGCCTCCTGCCCATGCTTATTTCTCCCTCGGAATTCGGCTGGGACTCATTCCCCAGGTTTGCACTCAAGCAGAGTTGAAAATGCTGCCACCCTGTGGAGAGGCGAATGAGCTGAAGCTGGGATTCTTGACCGGCTTCTTTCTGCCAAATCAGTGTGGAGCACTTGGCATTCCTATGCACACACGGAGCGGTAGTGTTAGCTTCAGGTAACAAGAGCTGGGTCGAGAGGTGCCTTCTGGCCCGGACTTCTTCTCCCTCGGTCTCACGTAAGGAACCCGTTCCCCAGGCTCTCACCCACGGTAGCCTGGAAACTGCTTCCTCCCTCAGAGACGTGGATGGTAGCTAAAGCACGGTTTCTCTACCGTGTTGTTTCTCCGAGTTAGAACGCTAGCGATTAGACTTCCATGCGAAAGTGGGGCCGCAGTGCTAGCTTGATGAAACACATGGCGAGTCGTGTTCTGCCTTCTGCTGGGGCCTGAGTCTCACTCGCAAAAAGCTTTGGACTCCCTTGCAGGGCTCTCACGCACGCACACAACAAAACGCTTCCCCACCCTCTGGAGTGGCTGTTTTAGCTGAAGCATGGATTCTCTCCCAAGTTTTTCCTTCGAGTTAGGTGGTTGTCTTTAAGCCTGCACGCACAGCCGGGGTAACGGTACTAGCCCCATAGCCATGGTATGAGTGGAGGGCTGCCTTGTGTACCGGCCTGTCTCTCCCCCGATTTTACGAAATGGAACCCGTCCCCAGGCTCTCACCCACAGTACACCCTATACTGCTTCCTCCCACAGAGGTCGACGGTAGCTAAAGCACGGTTTCTCTACCGTGTTGTTTCTCCGAGTTACAACGCTAGCGATTAGACTTCCATGCAAAAGTGGGGCCGCAGTGCTAACTTCATGAAACAAGTGGGGAGGCGTGTCCTCCCTTCTCCCGGGGCCTGAGTCTCACACGGAAAATGGTTGGGGACTCCATTGCACTTCTCTCACGCAGGCACACAGCAAAATGCTTCCAGCCTCAGGAATGCCTATGTTCGCTGAAGCAGGAATTCTCTACAGAGTTGTTCCTTCGACTTAGGTGCTTGGCTTTAGGCCGGCAGGCACACCCGGGGCAACTGCACTAGCCTCGTAAACACGAGGTGAGTTGACAGCTGCCTTCTGCACTGGCCTGTCTCTCCCTCGATTTTACCTATGGAACCTGTCCCCAGGCTCTCACCCACAGTGCAGCGTAAACTGCTTTCTCACACAGAGAGGTCGACGGTAGCTAAAGCACGCTTTCTCTGCACTGTTGTTTCTTCGAGTTTGAACGCTAGCGATGAGACTTCCAGGCAAAAGTGGGGCCGCAGTGCTAGCTTGACGAAACACATGGCGAGTCGTGTTCTGCCTTCTGCTGGGGCCTGAGTCTCACTCGCAAAAAGCTTTGGACTCCCTTGCAGGGCTCTCACGCACGCACACAACAAAATGCTTCCCCACCCTCTGGAGTGGCTGTTTTAGCTGAAGCATGGATTCTCTCCCAAGGTTTTCCTTCGAATTAGGTGGTTGTCTTTAAGCCTGCACGCACACCCGGGGCAACGGTACTAGCCCCATAACCATGGTGTGAGCGGAGAGCTGCCTTGTGTACCGGCCTGTCCCTCCCCCGATTTTCCGAAATGGAACCCGTCCTCAGGCTCTCACCCACAGTACACCCTAAACCGCTTCCTCCCACACAGAGGTCGACGGTACCTAAAGCACGGGTTCTCTAGTGTTGTTTCTCCGAGTTAGAACGCTAGCGATTAGACTTCCATGCAAAAGTGGGGCCGCAGTACTAGCTTCATGAAACAAGTGGGGAGTCGTGTTCTGCTTTCCTCCGGGGCCTGAGTCTCACACAGAAAATGGTTTGGGACTCAGCTGCAGGGCGCTCACCCTTGCACGCAGCAAAATGCGTCCACCCTCAGGCATGGCTCTTTTAGCCGAAGCAGGAATTCTCTAAAGAGTTGTTCCCTTGAGTTAGGTGGTTGGCTTTAGGCCTGCAGGCACCCCCGGGGCAAGGGTACTAGCATCAGAAACAAGAGGTGAGCTTAGAGCTCCCTTCCACACCGGCCCGTTTCTCACTCCATTTCACGTATGGGACCCTTTCCCGGTCTCTCCTACAGGAGCACTGTAAAATTCCTCCGACTTCAGGAACGGCAATGTTACCTAAAGGGCAGTAACTATACACCATGTCTTCGTGTCCTTAGTAGCCTGGTAGGCGAATGAGCTGCAGCTGGGATGCTTTACAGGCTTGTTCCTTCCAAGGCAGTGTTGAGCACGGAGCATTCCAAGCACACATGGAGCAGTAGTGTTAGCTTCAGGTAGCAAGAGCTGAGTCCAGAGGTGCCTTCTGCCCGGAATGGTTTCTCCCTCGGTTTCACGTATGGAAACCGTTCCCCAGGCTCTCACCCACGGTACCCTGTATACTGCTTCCTCCGCCTGGAGGTCGACAGTAACTAAAGCACGATTTCTCTACACTGTTGTTTCTTTGAGTTAGAACGCTAGTGATGAGACTTCCATGCAAAAGTGGGGCCGCAGTGCTAGCTTGATGAAACACAGGGGGAGTCGTGTTCTGCCTTCTGCTGGGGCCTGAGTCTCACTCGCAAAAAGCTTTGGACTCCCTTGCAGGGCTCTCATGCACGCACACAACAAAATGCTTCCACCCTCAGGAGCGGCTGTTTTAGCTGAAGCATGGATTCTCCACCGAGTTTTTCCTTCGAGTTAGGCGGTTTTCATTAAGCCTGCACACACACCCGGGGCAACGGTACTAGCCCCATAGCCATGGTGTGAGTTGAGAGCTGCCTTCTCTCCGGCCTGTCTCTCCCTCGATTTTACGAAACGGAACCCGTCCCCAGGCTCTCACCCACAGTACACCCTAAACTGCTTCCTCCCACACAGAGGTCGTCGGTAGCTAAAGCACGGTTTCTCTTCAGTGTTGTTTCTCCGAGGTAGAACGCTTGCTATTAATGTCCACCATAGCCAAACTGTGGAAAGAGCCACGATGTCCATCAACAGATGAATGGATAAAGAAGTTTGGTCCATATATATATATATATATATATATATATATGTATATATATATACACAAAGGAATATTATGCAGCCATCAAAAGGAATGAGATCTTGCCATTTGCAACGACGTGGATGGAACTGGAGGGTATTATGCTGAGCGAAATAAGTCAAACAGAGAAAGACATGTATCATATGACCTCACTGATATGAGGAATTCTTAAACTCAGGAAACAACCTGAGGGTTCCTGGAGTGGGGGGTGGGGTGGGAGGGATGGGGTGACTGGGTGATGGACACTGGGGAGGGTATGTGTTCTGGTAAGCGCTGTGAATTGTGCAAGACTGTTGAATCTCAGATCTGTACCTCTGAAAGAAATAATGCAATATATGTTAAGAAAGAAAAAAAGAAGAAGAAGAATGTAGCAGGAGGGGAAGAATGAAGGGGGAGAAATCGGAGGGGGAGAAGAACCATGAGAGACGATGGACTCTGAAAAACAAACTGAGGGTTCTAGAGGGGAGGGGGGTGGGAGGATGGGTTAGCCTGGTGATGGGTATTGAGGAGGGCACGTTCTGCATGGAGCACTGGGTGTTATGCACAAACAATGAATCATGGAACACTATATCTAAAACTACCGATGTAATGTATGGGGATTAACATAACAATAAAAAAATTTAATAAAAAAAAAAAAAAGAACGCTTGCTATTAGACTTCCATGCAAAAGTGGGGCCGCAGTGCTAGCCTCAGGAAACAAGTGGGGAGTCGTGTTCTGCCTTCTGCCGGGGCCTGAGTCCCACACGGAAAATGGTTGTGGACTCACTTGCAGTGCGCTCACGCATGCACACAGCAAAATGCGTCCACCCTCCGGCATGGCTACTTTAGCCGAAGCAGGAATTCTCTACAGAGTTGTTCCTTTGAGTTAGGTGGTTGGCTTTAGGCCTGCAGGCACACCCGGGGCAAGGGTACCAGCCTCATCAACAAGAGGTGAGTTGAGAGCTGCCTTCCGCTCCGGCCTGTTTCTCACTCCATTTCACGTATGGGACCCTTTCCCCGGGCTCTCAACCACGAGCACTGTCAAATTCCCCTGGCTTCAGGAACGGCAATGTTAACTAAAGCGCAGTAACTCTATAGCATTGATTCTTGGTGTTAGTAACCTGGTAACTAGGCATCCAGGCACACAGGGTACAGCAGTGCTAATCTCCTCAAACAAGAGGTGAGTCCACAGCAGCCTTCCTTACAGGCCTGCTTCTCACTCCGAGTTACGTTTAGGTTCCATTTCTCATGCTTTCACAAAAACACACAATAGATGAAGTGCACGCTCAGGAAGGGCGATCTTTGCTGAGGCACGGGTCCTCTGCGCTTTTGTTCCTTTGCGTTGGGTGGATGGCACTTAGGACTACACGCACACACGGGAGAGCCGATCTAGTTTCCCGAAACAAGAGTTGAGTCGATAGCTGCCTCCTGCCCATGCTTATTTCTCCCTCGGAATTCTGCTGGGACTCATTCCCCAGGTTTGCACTCAAGCAGAGTTGAAAATGCTGCCACCCTGTGGAGAGGCGAATGAGCTGAAGCTGGGATTCTTGACCGGCTTCTTTCTGCCAAATCAGTGTGGAGCACTTGGCATTCCTATGCACACACGGAGCGGTAGTGTTAGCTTCAGGTAACAAGAGCTGGGTCGAGAGGTGCCTTCTGGCCCGGACTTCTTCTCCCTCGGTCTCACGTAAGGAACCCGTTCCCCAGGCTCTCACCCACGGTAGCCTGGAAACTGCTTCCTCCCTCAGAGACGTGGATGGTAGCTAAAGCACGGTTTCTCTACCGTGTTGTTTCTCCGAGTTAGAACGCTAGCGATTAGACTTCCATGCGAAAGTGGGGCCGCAGTGCTAGCTTGATGAAACACATGACGAGTCGTGTTCTGCCTTCTGCTGGGGCCTGAGTCTCACTCGCAAAAAGCTTTGGACTCCCTTGCAGGGCTCTCACGCACGCACACAACAAAACGCTTCCCCACCCTCTGGAGTGGCTGTTTTAGCTGAAGCATGGATTCTCTCCCAAGTTTTTCCTTCGAGTTAGGTGGTTGTCTTTAAGCCTGCACGCACAGCCGGGGTAACGGTACTAGCCCCATAGCCATGGTATGAGTGGAGGGCTGCCTTGTGTACCGGCCTGTCTCTCCCCCGATTTTACGAAATGGAACCCGTCCCCAGGCTCTCACCCACAGTACACCCTATACTGCTTCCTCCCACAGAGGTCGACGGTAGCTAAAGCACAGTTTCTCTACCGTGTTGTTTCTCCGAGTTACAACGCTAGCGATTAGACTTCCATGCAAAAGTGGGGCCGCAGTGCTAACTTCATGAAACAAGTGGGGAGGCGTGTCCTCCCTTCTCCCGGGGCCTGAGTCTCACACGGAAAATGGTTGGGGACTCCATTGCACTTCTCTCACGCAGGCACACAGCAAAATGCTTCCAGCCTCAGGAATGCCTATGTTCGCTGAAGCAGGAATTCTCTACAGAGTTGTTCCTTCGACTTAGGTGCTTGGCTTTAGGCCGGCAGGCACACCCGGGGCAACTGCACTAGCCTCGTAAACACGAGGTGAGTTGACAGCTGCCTTCTGCACTGGCCTGTCTCTCCCTCGATTTTACCTATGGAACCTGTCCCCAGGCTCTCACCCACAGTGCAGCGTAAACTGCTTTCTCACACAGAGAGGTCGACGGTAGCTAAAGCACGCTTTCTCTGCACTGTTGTTTCTTCGAGTTTGAACGCTAGCGATGAGACTTCCAGGCAAAAGTGGGGCCGCAGTGCTAGCTTGACGAAACACATGGCGAGTCGTGTTCTGCCTTCTGCTGGGGCCTGAGTCTCACTCGCAAAAAGCTTTGGACTCCCTTGCAGGGCTCTCACGCACGCACACAACAAAATGCTTCCCCACCCTCTGGAGTGGCTGTTTTAGCTGAAGCATGGATTCTCTCCCAAGGTTTTCCTTCGAGTTAGGTGGTTGTCTTTAAGCCTGCACGCACACCCGGGGCAACGGTACTAGCCCCATAACCACGGTGTGAGCGGAGAGCTGCCTTGTGTACCAGCCTGTCCCTCCCCCGATTTTCCGAAATGGAACCCGTCCTCAGGCTCTCACCCACAGTACACCCTAAACCGCTTCCTCCCACACAGAGGTCGACGGTACCTAAAGCACGGGTTCTCTAGTGTTGTTTCTCCGAGTTAGAACGCTAGCGATTAGACTTCCATGCAAAAGTGGGGCCGCAGTGCTAGCTTCATGAAACAAGTGGGGAGTCGTGTTCTGCTTTCCTCCGGGGCCTGAGTCTCACACAGAAAATGGTTTGGGACTCAGCTGCAGGGCGCTCACCCTTGCACACAGCAAAATGCGTCCACCCTCAGGCATGGCTCTTTTAGCCGAAGCAGGAGTTCTCTAAAGAGTTGTTCCCTTGAGTTAGGTGGTTGGCTTTAGGCCTGCAGGCACCCCCGGGGCAAGGGTACTAGCATCAGAAACAAGAGGTGAGTTTAGAGCTCCCTTCCACACCGGCCCGTTTCTCACTCCATTTCACGTATGGGACCCTTTCCCGGTCTCTCCTACAGGAGCACTGTAAAATTCCTCCGACTTCAGGAACGGCAATGTTACCTAAAGGGCAGTAACTATACACCATGGCTTCGTGGCCTTAGTAGCCTGGTAGGCGAATGAGCTGCAGCTGGGATTCTTTACAGGCTTGTTCCTTCCAAGGCAGTGTTGAGCACGGAGCATTCCAAGCACACATGGAGCAGTAGTGTTAGCTTCAGGTAGCAAGAGCTGAGTCCAGAGGTGCCTTCTGCCCGGAACGGTTTCTCCCTCGGTTTCACGTATGGAAACCGTTCCCCAGGCTCTCACCCACGGTACCCTGTATACTGCTTCCTCCGCCTGGAGGTCGACAGTAACTAAAGCACGATTTCTCTACACTGTTGTTTCTTTGAGTTAGAACGCTAGTGATGAGACTTCCATGCAAAAGTGGGGCCGCAGTGCTAGCTTGATGAAACACAGGGGGAGTCGTGTTCTGCCTTCTGCTGGGGCCTGAGTCTCACTCGCAAAAAGCTTTGGACTCCCTTGCAGGGCTCTCATGCACGCACACAACAAAATGCTTCCACCCTCAGGAGCGGCTGTTTTAGCTGAAGCATGGATTCTCCACCGAGTTTTTCCTTCGAGTTAGGCGGTTTTCATTAAGCCTGCACACACACCCGGGGCAACGGTACTAGCCCCATAGCCATGGTGTGAGTTGAGAGCTGCCTTCTCTCCGGCCTGTCTCTCCCTCGATTTTACGAAACGGAACCCGTCCCCAGGCTCTCACCCAAAGTACACCCTAAACTGCTTCCTCCCACACAGAGGTCGTCGGTAGCTAAAGCACGGTTTCTCTTCAGTGTTGTTTCTCCGAGGTAGAACGCTTGCTATTAATGTCCACCATAGCCAAACTGTGGAAAGAGCCAAGATGTCCATCAACAGATGAATGGATAAAGAAGTTTGGTCTATATATATATATATATATATATATATATATATATATATATACACAAAGGAATATTATGCAGCCATCAAAAGGAATGAGATCTTGCCATTTGAAACGACGTGGATGGAACTGGAGGGTATTATGCTGAGCGAAATAAGTCAAACAGAGAAAGACATGTATCATATGACCTCACTGATATGAGGAATTCTTAAACTCAGGAAACAACCTGAGGGTTGCTGGAGTGGGGGGTGGGGTGGGAGGGATGGGGTGACTGGGTGATGGACCCTGGGGAGGGTATGTGTTCTGGTAAGCGCTGTGAATTGTGCAAGACTGTTGAATCTCAGATCTGTACCTCTGAAAGAAATAATGCAATATATGTTAAGAAAGAAAAAAAGAAGAAGAAGAATGTAGCAGGAGGGGAAGAATGAAGGGGGAGAAATCGGAGGGGGAGAAGAACCATGAGAGACGATGGACTCTGAAAAACAAACTGAGGGTTCTAGAGGGGAGGGGGGTGGGAGGATGGGTTAGCCTGGTGATGGGTATTGAGGAGGGCACGTTCTGCATGGAGCACTGGGTGTTATGCACAAACAATGAATCATGGAACACTATATCTAAAACTACCGATGTAATGTATGGGGATTAACATAACAATAAAAAAATTTAATAAAAAAAAAAAAAGAACGCTTGCTATTAGACTTCCATGCAAAAGTGGGGCCGCAGTGCTAGCCTCAGGAAACAAGTGGGGAGTCGTGTTCTGCCTTCTGCCGGGGCCTGAGTCCCACACGGAAAATGGTTGTGGACTCACTTGCAGTGCGCTCACGCATGCACACAGCAAAATGCGTCCACCCTCCGGCATGGCTACTTTAGCCGAAGCAGGAATTCTCTACAGAGTTGTTCCTTTGAGTTAGGTGGTTGGCTTTAGGCCTGCAGGCACACCCGGGGCAAGGGTACCAGCCTCATCAACAAGAGGTGAGTTGAGAGCTGCCTTCCGCTCCGGCCTGTTTCTCACTCCATTTCACGTATGGGACCCTTTCCCCGGGCTCTCAACCACGAGCACTGTCAAATTCCCCTGGCTTCAGGAACGGCAATGTTAACTAAAGCGCAGTAACTCTATAGCATTGATTCTTGGTGTTAGTAGCCTGGTAACTAGGCATCCAGGCACACAGGGTACAGCAGTGCTAATCTCCTCAAACAAGAGGTGAGTCCACAGCAGCCTTCCTTACAGGCCTGCTTCTCACTCCGAGTTACGTTTAGGTTCCATTTCTCATGCTTTCACAAAAACACACAATAGATGAAGTGCACGCTCAGGAAGGGCGATCTTTGCTGAGGCACGGGTCCTCTGCGCTTTTGTTCCTTTGCGTTGGGTGGATGGCACTTAGGACTACACGCACACACGGGAGAGCCGATCTAGTTTCCCGAAACAAGAGTTGAGTCGATAGCTGCCTCCTGCCCATGCTTATTTCTCCCTCGGAATTCTGCTGGGACTCATTCCCCAGGTTTGCACTCAAGCAGAGTTGAAAATGCTGCCACCCTGTGGAGAGGCGAATGAGCTGAAGCTGGGATTCTTGACCGGCTTCTTTCTGCCAAATCAGTGTGGAGCACTTGGCATTCCTATGCACACACGGAGCGGTAGTGTTAGCTTCAGGTAACAAGAGCTGAGTCGAGAGGTGCCTTCTGGCCCGGACTTCTTCTCCCTCGGTCTCACGTAAGGAACCCGTTCCCCAGGCTCTCACCCACGGTAGCCTGGAAACTGCTTCCTCCCTCAGAGACGTGGATGGTAGCTAAAGCACGGTTTCTCTACCGTGTTGTTTCTCCGAGTTAGAACGCTAGCGATTAGACGTCCATGCGAAAGTGGGGCCGCAGTGCTAGCTTGACGAAACACATGGCGAGTCGTGTTCTGCCTTCTGCTGGGGCCTGAGTCTCACTCGCAAAAAGCTTTGGACTCCCTTGCAGGGCTCTCACGCACGCACACAACAAAACGCTTCCCCACCCTCTGGAGTGGCTGTTTTAGCTGAAGCATGGATTCTCTCCCAAGTTTTTCCTTCGAGTTAGGTGGTTGTCTTTAAGCCTGCACGCACACCCAGGGTAACGGTACTAGCCCCATAGCCATGGTATGAGTGGAGGGCTGCCTTGTGTACCGGCCTGTCTCTCCCCCGATTTTACGAAATGGAACCCGTCCCCAGGCTCTCACCCACAGTACACCCTATACTGCTTCCTCCCACAGAGGTCGACGGTAGCTAAAGCACGGTTTCT